>NW_022103915.1:86759696-86764014 GCF_000313985.2 Echinops telfairi | reverse complement strand
TCTCTCATGCTCTCTATGACTTTACTATAATCGTTACTTATTATCGCTGTACAATTGCGCCTACTGGCCGCGATTCGTGATTAGTGGTGGTGGGGTTGGCCCTCCCCCCATACCTGCTATGTGCCAGACCCGTGCTATTGCTTTCTTAGGTGTTATCTCACCTTCACGACTACACCAGGTAGATATTATCACCATAGTAAGTCTGGGGAAATTGGTATTTAGAAAAGTTATATAACTTGGCAAGATTGCCACTTGGCTTCAAAACCCCATTTCTCTGATTCTAAGACAACTCAATATTTGTATTCTCTTTTGCCTTACCTTTACCGAACCACCCTTCCCATCTTCCCACATTAGGGTCCTGGGAGCAAGCAGATAAGCAGATAATCGAAGCCAGTGTCCTGTGAAGAGGGTTGTCAGCTGTGGGCGGGGCGTGGAGAAAGCAGCAATGATGGTGCAATCCTCTGGGACTGGAAAACAGCAGTGCTGTCACCATCCCTGGGCGGAAGAGGAGGGAGCAGTTAGCAGAAACCAGACAGAGCCATGCACTAAGAGCTGCGGCAGAGGAATGCTACAAGACTGCAGGGCAGAATCACCTCCCTCGCTTCCTCACCTCCCACTGCTGATGACTCTCACTGGCTGACCGGAACAGAACAGAGAGGCCTGGAGGCACAAGCAGAAGGTGCAGAGCACCTGCTTCCAGGGGCAGTGGTCTTCCTGCCAGGATTTGCGAAGAGAGCTTTCTCTAGTACAAAGGACTTGCGTGACTGGCAAAAGGAGACCTAAGGAGAAGTACTTGCGATGGCAGGCCTCTTCATTAGGCCCCTCGGTCGCTGATTCTCTCAGCACTGAAGGTATGAATGTGATGCAGATTTACCTTGGGATGGTGCACACCTGCCAAGTCCTGCCCTTTGTGCCTTACTCCAGCCAGGAGCCGGGCCGTTCCTGTAGCCTGCTCTGCTTGCAGCCGCAGACACGAGGCTTCTCAGTCGCAGACACGAGGCTTCTCAGTAAGGGTGTCCTGTGCACCAGCCCCGACCCAGCTTTCTTTTGAACCTCAGTGTTCACATGGGAATAGGCTGGGGGGTGGCTCCGTGGAGATCATAGAGATGGGGGAAACTCAGGGTCAGAAAAAAAAGACAATCTGCCGATCATTTTCTAAGGACATGAATCCACAGCAAGGACGCAGTGAAGGCTGTCCTGGGGCAAAGAATGGGATTTCGGAATGGGATCCAAACAAGGAGGGCTGGACTCAGAACAGGCCTGAAAACCTCCCTCCAGGAGGAGAGCTGAGGTAGTTGGGTGTGGTGCCTAGAAGCTGATTCAGGAGTGAGCCTGACTCAAGGGAAAGATAAATTGCCAATGAAGTCGGCTGGAATGGTGAAGTGGGACAGAAGATGGGCAGACTGCGGAAAGGGAGAGGAAGGGAAGCGAGTCAAAACAGTCACAAAAGGGTTCCATGTGGAACAACCTTCAAGGCTCCTCAATCTCAATCCCTGCTCCCCACCTCCCACCCATTCTCCTCTCCACACAGGCATTTAAAGATATAGACTTAACGGGGGAAACGACCACACCGAGACCTTCAAAGGCCCTTCTCCCCAAAGCCAGCCAAAACCATTTTCTTTGAAATCGATGACACACACACACACCCCCAAACACACACACCAACACACACACACCCCTTTCCTGGCAGCATACTGGGTTGTGCATTGAGCTACTAACCACAGGGTCAGGAATTTGAAACCACCAGCAGCACCATGGGGGGAAGGATCAGGCTTTTTACTCCTATAAAGAGTGACCAGAACGTGGAACCTACGAAGGCAGTTCTACCCTGTCCTCTAAGGTCACGGAGTCAGAATCAGTCCCATTGCAGTGTCCATTGTTCTCTGTGTTTGGTTTTAAGTTCCTTTGCTGACCAGAGGAGGGTTTGACTTGGAGATGCAGGACGGGGATTTGTGAGGCAAGGAGATGGAGGTAGCCTCAGACTCCCCCACACTTAGGGAACATCCCAGAGCAGGGTGAGAGTCAGCCGGAGGCCGACACCTGAGGGCAGGAGCCGGCAGGAAGATACGCCAAGGAGCTACGGAGGAGCTCCCATGATAGAATGTGTGCCACTCCCTCTCCCCTGAAGGGCACTTTGGGAGTGTCTTGCCCCCTCTCAGTAGGAAGCAGCCCCTGCTCCTGGCTTAGGTCTGATACAGTGCAGTGAAGACGGACAGAATATGAGTGGGCTGGGGTATGCGTGCACACTGTCACTACTCACACTGTGTCGGATAGGAGCCCATTGCCACTAGCTGGGATTGTGCCATGGGGTTGCTTACAAGATACTGGGAGGTCTCTCTCGTGGGAGAGATACCTCGGTCCTTTGCTTCTCGCGAGAAAGAAGTCATACTGAAGCCTGGTTTGTGATCCAAGTGAGTTTCTAGAGGACAGAAACGGCACAAATGCTCAGGACCAAGGCCCGGCCACTCAGGCTGACGCCCAGACACACTGCACTGCGTGTCGGCTCTGCTGGGAGAGGGCACCAGAACAAACTGGCTTTTCAGAGCTCCCGTTGGGAGGTGTGGTCGATGGTACTGGTTAACCTCATTAGCTGAATTAAATGCACCTGGCCCAGATGGGCCAATCCAGGTGTAATGCCCACCTAGGTGTACCACCCCTTCCTGGCCGGAAGCTCAAACCTCTGAGCATGCATAATGGACACCCCAGGCCCAATGCTAGCTACCTAACATTTCCCCCCTGAAGAGGTATGGACCCAAATCTTTGGGGTACTGGGAGACGACATCTCTAGCTGCTTCCTGCTGGCAACAAGGGGCACGGAGTGGAGCTTTGGGTCCACACCCATCCTACTCTTTTGGAAGAGGTTGTCCGCTCAGGACCCACAAGAGACAAAGTTGGGGTGGTCCAGGGGCTGGTGGTCCTGAAGCTGGCACACTTGGTTCGGAGACATTGATACCCTGAGAACTTCGGGAAGAAACAAACAGGTGGAGTTTAGGTGAGACAGGGGTAAGGCTGTGAGATGGCAGTGCCCCTGGAGGTGTGGGTTCCTGTCACGGGAAGTTTAGAAAGAGGGACTCAGGACTGACAGGCATGGTGTCTGTTCACTGTAAACCCAGGAACGGGGTAAAAGCATTCACTGGCTTACAGGCTGTGATGGGTCTGAGGTAGGCTTTCTGTGGAGCCCTTATCTGTCCTGGGTGGCAGAGAAACACCCCCAACCATTTTCAGGGGTGCTGGTCTGTATGCTCCACCTCTGAGCAGTCTAGGTGCAACAGCTTCCACGGTTTCACCTGTGAATGGTGCCCAGGGTCCAGGGAAGAAGGTGAGGACAGGAGAGGCAGCCCAGTCTCTAGGAGGACGTCCACTGACCTCGCTGCCACCAGACGCGCTACAGTTCTCCTGCTGCTTCGCTGGCTAATCTTCAATGAGCAGATGCTCACCTGGCCTGAGGGCGCCCTCCCTCTGGGCTACCTGCCATAGGACAAGGGACACTTTGGTGGCCAACTTGCTTGCTGGGATAGCATGGCCCTTGGGCGGGCCTATTCTGGGTAGGGCAGTTCTGTGCCCAGTGGCCCGGTTCCCAACACACACAGCACTTGGCACTTGGGACACGGGTCTGGGAAGCCTGGGAGACAGTTGACGGGCAGTTAGCAAGTGCAGTCAACACTTGGGTGTGTCTGAGGTCCTCTCCTCCTGAACCCGAACCTCCTATTCCCCCTTGTCCCTGTGTCTCGGAACTACTGAATCTCATCTAGAAAACACAACAAAAAATGACTGGGAGCTCGATGCCTCAGGGTCAGTCACACGGTTTCAGCGCACACCTCTAGGGGGCCGTCAAACTGTGGCCTCGAGCAGGTGCTCCTGCTGGAGGGAGGAGTCAGGGACCCCAGTCTTTGCCGGCAAACTGGGCCCAGACTGTTTTCTAGACAGCAAGCATTGGCCACTGGCTTGGGTGCCCGTCCAGGGCCCACACGGGGAACTACTCGCACGAGTAATTCACCAACCTCCAAAGGCCAGACCACTGCTTGGAGTGGCCTCACAATGGCTTTCAAAGGCGAACGCTGGCTGGAGAGGGCTCTCGAACCTATGACGGGCAGATGCAATTGGTCAGTCGCTCCGGGAACATTTTAGGGAAATTGGGATAGCTGGACCCATAATGTGCTAAAGGCGGTATTGCTGAAAGGCTTTTGGAGACGAAAGTTAGCAGCTCCTTAGGGGCTTGGCTCCTGGATGCCTTTGGCCTAGGCTTCGGCCACGGAAAACCAGCCAGTTGGGAAAGAACCCAAACTAGGCCGCTAGCAAATGCTGAAGTGAACAACTC
>NW_022103915.1:86758254-86759286 GCF_000313985.2 Echinops telfairi | reverse complement strand
CACTGAATCCAGAGTCCTGCAGAGACCCTCAGCGTTTATGTGAGTCCAAGGCTGTCTAGCTGGCGGGGATGCAAAGCAGATCACTGAAAATCAAAAAGGTGCCGCGTTCCATCCCATCCCAGGAATCTAGGCTGGGGAGTGCATGAAAGCCCCTGAAAACGCAGAAAGGCAGACCCGCAGCCTCTCCTAAAAATAGGGCGCATCGATTGAAATACAGACACAACGGAATGGGGCTTCAGCAATACATTACGGGTGGCACCAAAAGAACAGGTCACGGCGACTTCCATGGCAGAATAAATCAAGGCTGGCGTCTGTTCCAAATCGAGGGCAGTGCAGTTTTAAAGTCCAGCGGAGCCGCTGTTTCCTCAGCCTTCTATTTCCGAGTCATGGTACCCATATGTTAGAGCTCCCTTGTGGGAGAGATACCTCGGTCCTCGGCTTCGCAAGAGAGAGAATTCACGCCGAAGCCTGGTTTGTGATCCAAGTGAGTTTCTAGAGGACAGAAACGGCACAAATGCTCGGGACCACGGCCTGGCCACACAGGCCGAAGCCCAGACACTACACCTTGTGTCAGAGCCACGGGGAGAGAGCACCTGAACAAACTTCTGGCTTTTCAGAGCCCCCGTTGGGAGGTGTGGTCGATGGTACTGGTTAACCCCATTGGCTGAATTAAATTCACCTGGCCCAGATGGACCAATCCAGGTGTAATGCCCAACTAGGTGTACCACCCATTCCTGGCCAGAAGCTCAAACCTCTGAGCATGCGTGATGGACACCCCAGTCCCTGTGCTAGCTACCTGAAGTGTGGAACGTTTTAAAATTTAAATTATTCTGTTACCATATTTATTTAATTTAGATTGCATTCTACTTTAATTACTAGGTGTGTTAGACAGGGTTCTCTAGAGAGATAAAACCAAATTGCTGATAATTTAATATATTTATTTATAAAGATAAGTAGATATATAACAAGGATAATTTAATATATTTATTTATAAAGATAAGTAGATATATAACAAGGAATGAACTGTTAAAT
>NW_022103915.1:86746970-86758036 GCF_000313985.2 Echinops telfairi | reverse complement strand
GTCCCACAGGTAGTGTAGTCTTTAAATTGAGGCACAGGACAAGCAAGGCAGCCGCACACTGGTCCGATGATCAAAGAGTGAGAGACAAGAAAGGCGAGACTCACCAAGTTATTTATCTCTCTGCCCTTCAGTTAATCCTACTTGTGTTTACGGGCCAGGCTGGCACAATAAACTATTTCACTAGGGTAAGTAAAAATATATTGCTGCTAGGATCCCAGTTTATACATACAGGGGTTTATTCCAAACAGACTGAGTTTAAATATGTCTCTGCCCTGGGGACCGTTGCAGACAAGTTCTCTCAGTAATACTCGTCTTGTTCTTGTTAGTGAGCCTTTAAATAAAGGCTCAGTCCCAACAGTGCCTTCCCAGGGGATCCCAGGGGAACAGTTCAGCCAATTACATTCAAGGCAGAGAGATCAACTATGACCATTTGGGCAACTGATTTTTCCTGAAGGGGGATTGTCACCTTGAAAGATTTCCTCAAAGAACACAGGACAGCCATGGGGGCTTGTTATGAAAAGATGCTGGGAATCTTGCAATGGTGAGCCAAGGCCAGAAAAGATCCCTTGGGGATTTGTTCCCCATCATCCGCACATATGCACCCCCCATTCTTTGAGGAGGGCAAGGGCTGACCGATGAGCATTCCATTGGGAAGGCTTCCCCATCCACACTAAAGCCGATCGTCACCCTTCCAACTTCTTTCTGTTCCTCAAAGGCGAAAGATACTGAGAAGGGACCCAGTTGGAGCCCCTCCAGAATGCCACAACAGCTGTTTGATGTGGGGTCAATCAAAGAGCACAGAATTCTTCAGAGACCATCAGAGACATGAAAACATGGCCTGCCAAAGAGTAGAGACCTGGATGGAGGATGTGCCCAGGGCCAGTGGTGTCATATTTTAATGCTTGCGTTTCATGTTCCCAGGCACCATTTCCCATCACTTCTCCCCTGGCCACATATGGGAAGCGCCACTCGCTTTCCAGTGAACCCTGAAAGGTCTCCCTAGAAGCACTGCTGCATTTCCCCTGACCATGAGGGGTCCATTCCTGTCCCTGAGACCCCTGGTGTCGGAGGATAGCTGTGCTCCAAAGGGTTTTCGTGGCTAATTTTTCCGACGTGTGTCACCAGACTTCTGAGACGTCTCTGGGGACACTCAAACCATTGGACTTTTACCAGCAGCCCTGCAGGTTAGCCATGTGCACCTGCAGGTCCCCCGAACCGGGAGAGGAGTCCTCGCCAGTGTTCCCGCATCACTGCTGCTGCTGCTGCTGCTGCTGCTGCTGCTGCTGCTGCTGCTGCCAACCTGCTGCACAGGCGCCCTCTGAGAGCCGCCCCTCACTTCTCTTCCTGCACTCGCACCCAGGGCCCTTCTCCTGCAGCCTCTGCTGTCAGTCTTCTTCCCACTGAGCCCCTTCAGGGCTGGGGTCCCTGAAGTCTGGGAAATGCTACACTCCTAGAGAAAGAGAGGGCAGGGAGCAGCAGGGGTCCTAAAGCTTACTCAGGGACAAAAAGGAGTTGGTAGTTCTGGGTCTGTGAAGCCAACCACAACTCCCTCCTCTAAGCCTCTGACCTCTGGTCCTAACAATGGCAGGGGCAGCAGGCCATGGCCTTATGACCTTCCTATCCAGCTGCCGGGCAGAACCCCAGAAAAAGTAGGGAAGGAGCTGGAACTGGAGAGAGTCCCGACAGGCCAACCACAGGGAGGCACTGGATCCCCATAGGCTAGACACAAAATGGGGAGGTTAGCCAAGGGCAAGCAACCCCTTCAACCTCACGCCAAGCAAAGGCCCCCTCTCTCCCTCAGATTGGTGATGCGGGGACGCCTACAGGAGAGACGATAGTACACACAGTGACCGTGCATCTCACACGCCTACCTGCTGCATAAATCTACACACACTGATAGACCCCGAAATGCAGTATGTTCCCATTTCTGAAGGTGGCCCTGCTAGGTGTGTTCTCTGTGCAGGCAATTGTGCAACAAATCCTCATCTGCCCTACCACAACACACAACAGCGACTGCAGGATTGTACTTCTTTGTCTTGTCCTCGTGTTTGGCTCCAGTGGTTCTCGGGATGCCTTGTTTTCTTTTCTGTGGTGTTCAAGCACTCTTTGCTGCCTGCCCTGTGTGTGGTCACTCTGCTTTAGGTAACCGTCCAATTCCTCCATCACCCCGGTCGTCACCCCTGTCGGTCACCCCTACCTTGCCTGTAATCCCTGCCTACTACATTTAAAATGGACTTGGTCCTGCGGGAGACTGCACATGCATTCCCTGCCCCACTTCCCTGTCCATCAGAGCATCTGCTCTGGCCACCCTCCTGCCTCAGCCCTCAGCTCAGCCTCGCTGAAGAAAGAAAGGGTGTAATTGCCTGGGGAGTTGCCATCAACGGGTCTGAGCAGTGACCTTAGGAATATTCTATCCACAGTACCCCTGCCAACGAAGCCACAAATTGCCTTTTCGTCTTTAAGTTTGTGCCTCAAAAGCCCAAGAATCAGCCTGCAGCAGCTGCAAAATACTTGAAATCTTCTTAATAAGTGTTCGTATTTGTTGAAAGTCTCTCAGAAAAAAATCTTCTAATTAGCTCCCTGGTCTCTTGTGTCCCATGTGGGAGCAGGAATTCCCAAGGGGAATAGCTATGACCCTCCTGCGTCTTCAGACTGGAGTGGACTGTGAGCAGCCCAACCGTATAGCAACTGTATGATGTGGATGAAGTGGAATTATCCAAACAGAGCCTGGATGAACCCTGGGGGGGATGGTCACCTGAATCAGTTTTGTGTACTCCATCCTCTAAGACAATGACATTGGGGGTATCTCACATATCCAGGGCATTACATAATGACCTATAACAGAGAAGGAAGTCTTCTCAGATCTGAGTGTCCCCTCTCTCCCAAGAAACTACTGGCTTGAAAGTCAGATCCAAGGGCAACGCCATTCTATTGCAACAGGGACCAGTGGCAGCATGGTCACATTGTATTAAGTGTTTATGCTAAATCAGCTCTCTTTTGGCTTCTACCACTTTAAGAAGAGAAAGGGAGGATTGGGTCCGAATGAGGAACAACAGAAGGGGCAAGATGCAGACATACGCAGACAAAGAATAATAACGGTGCTCAGCTTCCTCTACAGTTTATTGTTACAGCAGGAGTTGTGGGAGATAGGAAGGCACCCTCCACACATATCACAGTGTGGTCAGTGACCCAGGGCAGCCCTTCCTACCCCTATGCCAAGCCCCAAGCAGCCAGGCCCAAGCTTGGCTCCCTCCCCCACCCCACACTAGACACATACTGACAGCTACCAAAGTTAGTACAGCCAAAGGCCTCAGGCCCCTTTCTAGTGTCCTACCTCCAGGCCTCCCCACCCCCACCCCCATCCCCTGTAGTCTTCCTTTGCCCACCACCTGAGTCTAACTTCCTTTTCCTAGACTGCATGCTCTTCTGTCACCGCTCAAGGGCCACTACCCCAACAAGCCTCCCCCTGGTGCACATGCACTCAGACCCACTCCCTTCAGAAGGCTAAGGGTTAATAAGAAGCCACATCCGCTTGGGTGAATAGAGCCCTAGACCCAAGTCTCTCCTCTTTGCAAATAGGAGCTGGGTAGGGAGAGTGTGATGGAGGCACCGTGGACAAGGACAACAGCCCTTGTCCATCATCTAAGGACACCTCAGGAACAGGGAGGGCGTACTCCCTCTTCACGTACACCAGAATGCAAGAGGGGTGCAATTTAGGAGTCTGGATCTGTACGAAATAGTAGGGCTTCTCTCCCAGGAGCTGGGGGGAGAGGGGGAATCACAGGTTAGAGGTCAAGGTTAGGGTAGCAATCAAAGATCAACGTTGTCTCCCCGCAGTGATCTGCCCGTCTTCCCTTGCTCACTCTGGCCCAGTGCCCTCGGGCACCTCCCAGGTTAGTTCTGAGGGAGGGGAGGGTTGGGTCCCACACCAGGACAGCAAGGGTCCTTCAGCAGGAGACCTCCATGGTGTGGCCCGGAGGCCCTGAAGGGAGAGTCCCAGACTCGCTGCTCTGGGACAGGGTGCGAGAGCGAGAGCGGTTGCCATCAATGGATGCTGCACTGGTCAGGGAGGCGGTGCGTGACCGGGATAGGCGAGTCATGCAGGAAGAGGCCACTGTGGAGACAGAAGGGGAGACAGGCAGTCAGAGCGGAGGTGGAGAGGGAGGCTGGCAACTCAGAGCAGGGTGTTGGGGTGGAGCGAGAGTTGTAACTAGAGCCAAGATGTCAATTGACTCTGTAGATGTTGGAGAATCCAAGGATTGGCTTAAGAAGGTCCAACCCCTCAGTTCCCATCCCTCCTCCTTGTACAGCAACTGTGCAGTAATCTCTCAGCTTCACAATAGCCACACACACACAAATACTCACTGTAGCCCATGCCCTGCAGGAAATACTTGAAAGCTTCAGTCAGCTTGCCAGGCTGTGCAAGTACAAGAAGAGGAAGTTCAGAGAGGTGGAATTAGAGGGTAAGCTGGAGCCCAAGGTCATGGCACATGGGGGCCTGGGGTGTTGAGGTAAAGGGCAGAACTCCAGGCCACAATATCCCACCCAACAGGCAGCAGAGGTACTCACCTGAGTCAACTGGGGTTGACCTCCAGAGTCAGCCATCTGTTCAGCAAAGAGCCACCCAGAAAGGATGACACACACGTAAGGACATGAGCCAGGCACAGGGGTGGGAGAGAGTCTCTCTTCCCCAGCTGCCTCCCCCCCAGCCCTTCAGGTTTTGTTGGCTGGTTTTTGTTTTTTCCTTCATACATCCCACTCCCTCCCATGCAGGCCCCGGAGGCCTGGAAGCTGAATCCAGAAGGAATATATGGCTAAGGACCAGGGCCAGCAGACAGGCGTGGCCTGGAGTAGGGTTACTGACCTTGAGGAAAGAGGTCTGGGTGGGGTCCAGTTTTGAGTTACATTCCACCTAAAATCAGGAGGAGGCTGAATGAGTGGAGTCACACGCCCTGCAGCTCCTCACCTCCCAGGGATCCAGGGGCCTAGACTCTTTCTTAGTGCCCATTGCCTGCCACCTCCCGGCCTGCCAGGAATCAAACTCTCCACTACTCAGAGACTCCTCCTCTTCCAAACAGAGCTTTCCCCTTGGCGAGACACCCTTGACCACCACACTCAGAATTCTTACCCACCCTCCCCCACCATAAACATCCCTACTGACCACGGCATCTTCATGAGGTGCTTGGTCTCCTACCACCAGCATCACAGGGCACCTGGAACACAGTGTCAGAGAGAAGGCAGTGAGCCCCTGGTACCTGGCACTACATCACCCACCTCTCCTCACAGTCCAAAACTCCAGACTCACTACCACTGAGTCAATAGGACAGGGTAGAACTTCCCCTTGTGAGTTTCGAAGACAGTAACGATTGACGGGAGTCGAGAACCCTATCTCTCTCCTGCTGGGTGGCTGGTTGTTTTGAACTGCTGACCCTGCGGTTAGCAGTCCAACACATAACCACTACGCTACCAGGCCTCCGACTTCCCACAACAGCACCTGGGAAAATGCCTGGCTGCAGAGAGGAAGCAGTAAGATGCTCCTGAATCATACTGGCCCCACCCAGATTTAAAGGAGGGGCGGAAGACATGTAGGGGTTGTGATATGCCAAAAAGGATGGGATGAGAAATGACAACGAAATCCCCCAACAAAAGACTCTCCTCTTTCTTGTAAGAGTCTAAACATCTAGGAAAGAGGCAGGGAATTGAGGAACAAGTTGATCTTTTAAAGCCTTACTTGAGGGTGATATCACCTCCACGCTCAAAGTTCAGGTCTCGGCGGCTAGAGAAGAATTTAAAAAGGAGATGTTTAGGCCGGCAGTGCTGTCCATCAAGATAAAAGCTATCTTCCTCATGTGAGTCTCTCTCCCTAAAATAATGGTCCCATATTGGTGACTAACAGTGGGGGCTATGGGGAGATGGCAGGCAGGGCCTAAGCAGGGCCCCTGTAGTCGCTGCCATCCTGAATAGAGGGCAGTAAGAGGGTTGGAAGATCATGAGACAAGGGCTCATCTTACTTCTGGTACTACAAACTCCAAAGGACATAAGCCAGAGAAAGGGGACTGCCCCTCACAAATGTTCCCACTGGGTCTGACCTGCAGCTACTCCAGTTGAACACTAAACCCTGCCCTCCTGGCACATCAAGTACTTCCTCGCCTTTCTTCTCTGTGCTTTCATCTGGTCCCTGGTTACTGCTTCTACATTCTCTCTATCTCTCACTCACACGCACGTAATGCCCACTCACTTGTTGTAGCTGTTCCAATACAGTTCAATGTTCTCCAGGTTGGGTGCATGTGTGACAATATTTCTATACTTTTGTACCAACTCAGAATTTCCAGACAGCTCTTCCTAACGCCAAGAAGAGGGAGGAAAATCGGGGGTGAAAAGAGAAGCCCACAGATGCTGGATGAAATGCTGCAAGCCTCCTTTCTTGGGATTCTGCCCCCCTTAAGGCAGTCGCCCCAAGCACGCATGTCCCTGCTGATCCCCTCCACTCCCTTCAGCCTCCACAGCCGCGTACCTGGCTGAAGAGGTGTCCGAGGATCATCTCCGGAATGGAAGAGGTGAGGCCAGTTAACTATGAGGGTAAGTGAGACATGACTCTGGGCATTATGGGAAGAAGAGACCCGGGAAGAGTCACCAGCCCCATCTCAGTGAGTACCCTGCCATACCACCCTCTCCTTGAAATGTGGAGGCCATTCAGTTATGCGGATGGAGCTCAAACTGAACCGCTACATGGGCACCCCCACCCTGGATCTCAGCACGCCGTCCCCTCCAAACCTTGTGGGCTGCCCAATCCATCCAGCCCTTGGCATTGGGGTCAATGTTGATGAGGACCAGGCCCTCCACTGTGTCTGGGTGGGTCAGCTGAAAGCAGAGGAAGGCAAATCAGAGAGAGGTGCAGCCTGAGTTCCGCCCACTCTTGGACTCCTCTAGGGCCCACCACCTCCCCTTCTTCAAAACCACTGCCCCTTCCCAAATACACGTTAGTAAACAACATTCTTTTCATCAGCCCGCCATGGACCCAAACCCTCCTTTCCCTCTTCTGCACGTTTTTATTTCTATTTCTTACAGCGTATCGAGACAGGATGTAGGCTCCAGCTCCCACGCCAACTCCGATTATGGCAGAGAAACTGTGAGGGGGGAAATGCATGTCTAAGGGGCCCCGGTGTCCAAGACCTCCCAGAGCCCAGCCTCATCAAACTCTTCCCCCTCCCCTCCCAAGGCCATGGTCACAAAGAAGAAGAAAAGGTCGCCTTCTTTGGGGGAACACTGAAGAAAGAAGCTGCTAGGGAGCTAATCATGGGCAGTGGCAGTCAGCGTGGATCCCTCAAATCTATCCCCAGGTGCCTCTTTGAGAGCCAGCATCGTGAACAACACCCACCCACCCGCCAACCCCAGACGCACTCTTTCCCTACATGGCTCTTGGCCCCTCTCAGTTTTCAGGAGCTAGTTCAACTTGTTCTGTCTTAGTTCCTGGTTCCTCTCGAGTAATGGGAAAAGGGGAACTTTAAGCCAGATGTACAACAGGACACAGCCATTTAGGGGAAGCAGGGATAACAGGAGAAAGGGCAAAGCCGTCAACCAGAGCAGTCCAGGGTGACGATCCCTAGGGAGAGCCATGCCAGAGCAGAGCCCGGGGCACATCAGGGCCTTCCCCCTCCCCTGCATACCCCGGAAGCTTCCTCTTGCTTTCCCTTCCTCCTCCAGCTCTCTCTCTCTCTCTGGGCTCCCAGTTCTTCAGGTGCGTGTGAGGGATGTAGGGGGTCAGACAAGTCTATCCAGTTCCTCAGGTATTATGTCACCCCTTCCTTTGGCTCCCTAGCTGCCTGATAAAAGAAGTCCCTCCTCAGCCTGAAGTCAGGCCAAGCATGCCGGTGACTGTACTGCCTCTGGCCAGTTTTCCAAACCCACCCTCCTTTCTCTAAGCCAGGGGTCCTCCAACTACAGCCCGTGGGCCACAGGCAGCCTGCCAAGGACATTTATTCGGCCCTGCCAGGTGTTTTTGTCCAGTGTGCATAGGAATTTGTTCATAGTTGGGGTTTTTTAACTATAGTCTGGCCCTCCAACGGTCTGAGGGACAGTGAACTGGCCCCCTGTTTAAAAAGTTTGAGGACCCCTGCTGAGTCTAAGCCATCGGGGCTGACGCATTAGAGGAGGAAAGTCATATCTAGACCAGAGACCAGATCTAGCCCCGGAACTACGTTGGGCACAGAAATTCTAGTGGTCTCCTTGGGTTGAGTGATCCACTCTAGTGTGGCAGGGTCGCCAGGCATCTCACTTTAAGTACTGTAGGATGCAAGGGATCATGTCTGCAAGCTGGTCCAGAGATGGGTACTGATACCTGGGGAAGAGAAAAATGGTAAAAAAAATATATATATACCAACCTGTCCCCACTCCTCCCACCTCAAAATTCCCTGCTCATCCTCTCCCCAAATCATCCTCCCCTCTACCCTCCTCTCCTGGCTCAACCTTCCCTACACCGACCCTGAGCCTCAAGGTCTAGTGACAGGATAAGGACCTAATTCTCACCCCAAAGGGAACACAGGAGCCCCCTCTTCCATTCCAGGGGCATCCACATGAACCCGTACGAAGTTCTGAATGATTTCCTGCATATCCCCAAATTGAAACAGCGGCTGGAAGCAGGTCTTATCTAAAGAAAACCCACATGGTCTCAACAGTAGAGTCAGGCAGGGAACAGTGTCCCGAGTCGAAACCCAACCTCTTTCTCTCCTGCCAGGGTCAGAATAGGAAGGGGCTTTTCCCTGCTGAGCCCCTACCCGCACACTGGGCTTTTAGCCTTCCCCACTCCCCAATCTCTCCCCAGAAAGGAGTGGGGGGCTGGGAGTGGAGCCTCTTACAGTTGAGTCCCACGTCGTGGTAGGTGAGTATCGCTGGGCGTTTGGGCTTGGGGGTGCCATAGACAGTAAAACTGACTGAGCCGTAAGGTGTCTCCACTGAGTGAGTCTACAGGAAGATGGGTTACTGTCAGGGCTGAAGCCAAGCTGAGAGAGACCTTTTTCAGGTCAGGAGAAAGGGCTGTGTGAGATTCAGAGAGGGATGGGTGAGGAGAAAGAAGGATCGAGAGCTTAGGAAAAGGTGAGTGTGCAGCATGCATTCGATGTTGGAGGAGCGGGGAGCATCAAGGAGTTCCAGGAACAGAAAAGAAAGCAACAAGGAGCGGAAGGTAGAGTCGGGAAAGATCTGGAAAAGAAGAAAAAGAACCAGGTAGGGGCCCCTCCATCACCCTGGGATTGCCCCAAACTGTTACCTGTCCCTGGTCCAGGAGGATTCGGGCAGCTAACGCAGCCTCCTAGAGAGACACACAGACATGGAAACGCACAACCACGGAACAGAGTTGCAGACGGAGAGACAGACACAGATAAAGAAAGACCAGAGGGGGCAGGGGTGACAAAAAGAAACAGGGAGAGGATGAAGGTTAGTGTAGTGACAGGATGGGGGCCTGGCCTGGCGATGGCAGTGGGTTGGGAGAGAGGCATGGGCAGAGGTGGAGCAAGAAGTGGTGTGGGTTAGAATGAAGTCAGTGGACGCTGGCAGGCAGGAGGTGAAGGAGATGCTTGGGGGTCTGGAACGATGCTGGGGCGTCAAAGGGTGCCCACTAACTTTGGCCATCTCCGGCGTCTGCCCTGGCAGCAGGGGCTTCTCCTCAGTGATCTGCACCTCCTGCAGCTCCGCCATGGTGGCCTGGCAGGGGCAGGCGGAAGAAACAAGGCTATGGGAGGTTGTCTCCACATCCACACCCTCACATCTCTGGGAATGTCTGGCTCCCTCTTTCAGAGCAGTGCAGGGGACAGAGGGACCCAGGAGGGACCCCAGGGCACACACAGTACCCTTCCTGCCTCCCAGCCCCTGCCCCTGCCCCTACTCCATTTCCAGGCTGAGTGGGAGGAGGAGCTGAGGGCATGGAGTCAGGACACTACCGCTCTCTAGACTGCACCCACCCACCCAGGCTGTCCCCTCAACACACCCATCCTGGATGGAAACCCCGGGGTGGGGCAAGAGGGCAGCTCAGGTTTCCCAGCTATATTTAGGGGCCACCCCACACTCCTAGTTAGGGAGAGGGTAAAACTTGAGGCTCGAGGACTGGTTAACGCAATGAGACCAAGGAACAGAGATGACAAATGACTGTCACCTTCAGCTAAAGTCCCAAGGTCAGCAGCTCAAAGGGGAAGGGGGCAAAAAAGGCCGGAACAGCATGACACAGGAGTGAGAGATCGCCTCTCTCCAACCTGCCACAGCCCCTCCCTCCCAAAGCTCTCCCTTCTGCCTGCAAATAAATGGGCAGTCATTCCACATTAGCCGGGCTGGTGAGGAGCGGGCACCTGTGCCCACCCACAGAGGCAGGAGCCCGTAACCCAGGGGGTGGGGCCACTTACTGGTCTCCTACAGGCAGGGCGATGTAGGGTTAGAGTTCAGGGTTCTCCTGGCTCTGGGGTCTGTGGATATACAGCGATGAGGTGAATGGCATGAGGGCCAGAGCCTGGACTGTTTAGGGACAGAGAGCCTTGGCCCAAGCCCAAACTCCCGGTCACTAACCCTCCCGGGTCACTAACCCTCCTCAATCTCTGCCCCCTGGGCTTTCCCTAAAATCAATGCTGGGCCCAAAGGGCTTGCAGGCCGAGAGCAGGGGTGGAGAGAAGGGACTGCTGGTGTGGAGGAAAGAGGCCGGCTTGTGTCAGAACTTCTGGATTCTAGCCCCTACACTCGCCACTACCCGCGTGACCAGCATGACTCCTGCCTCAGTTTCCTCTTTGCAGACTAGAAAAAGGGCGAGGAGCTCCCCACCCCACCCCCCACAAGATATTTGACAGCTTCGGACTGAGAAGAGGCATGACGGTTTTCCTCCACCATTTCAAAACAAACAAGAAAACCTCGTGTCGTCGCTTCTCCACCCAGTCTAGTGTCTGTCTAGGTTCCGCAAGTGGAGAAGAGGGGAGGGGGCAGCCAAGCGGGGGACACACAGTCCCACAATCTCCTCCCAGCCTTCCCCCGAGGGCCCGAGGTGGCCAAGAGCCAGCCGTTTGGAAGAGATGGGTGGGACGGTGGCACCG
>NW_022103915.1:86736476-86745881 GCF_000313985.2 Echinops telfairi | reverse complement strand
CAAGGCCCCAAGTGGTGGGGGGGGCGGTGAAGAGCGGCCAGGGACCCCCAAGGACTTTGACTCCTGGGTAAACAGGCGTGGGGGCGGTGTTAGCCTCGCGGGGTGTAGTGGGGGCTCGGGGAGGACGCAGTGTTCCGGGCTGGAACCCAAGAGACCCTGTGGTTTTGGCACTAACCCCGCCCAGTCCCGCCCAGGGAAGGAGGGCAGGTCCGGCTCAGCCTGGCAGAATCGCAAAACCCAGGCGATGGTGTCTTGGAAATGGGGAATATCTCAAGTCCTGGGTGGTTTGCCACCCCACTGTGCTCAACCCCTATGTCCCTCGGGGAGTTGGGGGGAAGCCCCCTGGAATTGATTGATGGAACCAAGGACATTTGAAGTTGCCCTGAGCAAAAAGGATGTCAGATTAAAGTTCCCCCCACCTATCCCTGTCTGCCACCACTACCTACCACCCCCATCATCCACTGGGACACACACTCCTCACAGGGCCCCCAACTACCAACCCCTCCCCACTTCGTCCTGGTTCCTAAGTTGCCATTTCGGGGGCTGGGCACCAGGCCAGTTGGAAACAATGGCTAATGGAACTGGAGCTGCCAACTGCAACGCCTGCACAGACTGCTCCCCCAAGACCCCCAAGTTGCCCTTTCCCCCCTGCCTGGGAACCACCACCCGAAACCCTCCCCCATCCAGCAAACATCAATGCTCCTTTCATCCCCACTTGGCAGGGTCCACTGGAAAGAAGGGGGGCTAAGAGAGAGGAGGTGACCCAAAGGGGAGAGCTGGTCAGATCAAACTCAGCCTTCAACTCCTCCAATTCTAAAGGGCCTCAGAAACGCCCTAATTTGGAGCATACAGGGTTTTCCTCTATTGCTTTCCCTACTCATCCATGACTATTTCCCAGGAAGCAAGAAATCTTGGTTCTTGCCTCTGGAACAGGGAATAAGCCACTGGGATTAGGAGAATAGCAAAGATACAGAGGAAGGAAGAGAGATTTTACAAGGTGCCTTTGAGTCAGAATCCACTTGATGACAGCGGTGGGGAGGGGATGGACTGGGGTGGGGGGACTGGGGAAGAGAGAGAACCTAGACAACCTTTGCCTGTAGCCATGCCTTCTCTGTTGGGTCCAAAGAAATCCTACTTAGAGGGGGAGGGACAGAGACCTGGAAACCTCCAGCATCTAAATTAGTCTCTGGGTCAGAATGACTCAGGGGGAACCTGATAAGGGGCCTAATAGGGGCCTGGGCAGGGAAGAGGTGGGAAATTTCCACTGGGCTCTGTTTTCACCCTAGGCCTAGGGGTCCCAGCCTAATGCTGGCAGAAACGAGGCTGATTCTACTGTAAGGTAGTGTTCTCCTTATTAGGGGAGTTCCTGGCCTGGGTGTGGGTGGCTCAGCTTCCCTCAGGCCTGATGCAGATTCAAGCAAGATTTTCCACTAGGCAGTGTTTTTAAGTCTTTGCTGTGTGCATTTTTAAAATTCTCACTGTGTAGACGACTGGAGGGATTTAAAAGAAGTGTGAGGTCTCATCCAGCCCTCTCTGGAGCTAATGATCAGGAAAGATGTTGAGAGACAAAGAAAGCCAAGAAAAAGTATATATATTATGTATAGTTGTTTAAACATTCAGTTGGTTTGGTAGCAGCCATATCTGACCCTTCTCAAGTGAGAACTCAGATGATGGGGTTAGGCCCATATGATGGGGTTAGAGGGTCCTGAATGAGAACACCTGACAACAAAGTGTGGACTCAGCAATACTTCCAAACAGGTCTGGACCGTTTTCTGAGTATCACATCAACTATGTATATAGTGGTAGCTATATGTGCAGGGTCTATTCTTTCCTCAATTTATGATCAATGCTCTAATATACATATCGACACCAGATCTTCGTCAGTAATTCAGAAGCCCTTACCCTAGGAGGTCTCAGATCTCAGGTCTCAGAACTGTTATCTTCCTGTAATTCAGAGGAGAAAAAGAGAATGGAACCATGAGGTATTTAAGTAGACGAAGGAACTTTCTGTCCAGGCTGAGAGCACACAAAGAAGTTCAGAGACATTTGAGGAAGTTTGGAGATACAAAACTTCCAGAAATACACAAATTATTTTGAACAATTGAATATGAGCTACTGTGTACAAGATGCTCTCTGTGTATTATCTCCCAATCATGGAAGGTAGGTATTTTAGTGTTCCCACTGCACAGATGAGGAAGACCACTCAGCTAGCAAACGACATACCGTATACTTAGATTCAAATCCCCACCTAGATCCATTCCACTCCAGATAAAGTCTATAAGTCCGACATTAGCCAATATGTCTGATACTAGTCCATAAATTCCTCTTTAGACTCATGCAATCACATGCAATGATGCCAAACGCAGGAAAATCAGAGGCCGGTGTTTGGGGAGTCTTGTGGATCCAGCGGGTGGAAGCATCTCAGTGCTGGCTCAGGTCTCCATGTGGCTCCTCCAGCTTTCTGAGGGTGTCTCCTCAACAACAAGGCAGAGCAGAGAGAGAGTGTGGCCCACCTCCAGAGAGAAAGAGAGGACATTCCCAGAACCCTCATGAGAAGGCCACGCCCCCAGGAGGCATTAAGCTGTGACCTGATTGACAGGCTAGACTCCACCCCTTCACTCTTAATGTCCTCAAGTTGACACAGGATGATGTAACTACCACCTATACAAAGATAAAGTCTATATAAATAAAGTCTTTATAAAGTATATAAATAAAGATAAAATACATATAAAGATAAGTTTATGTATAAAGATAAAGTATATGTCACGATAAATTTATATCAAGAAAATGGCTCACACAGTTGGAGAGGCAGGCACGTTCCAAGTCTTTGGGTCAGAGGTCAGGCTGTAGATTTCTTTGTTGTAGGGGCTACTGACTCGGAGATCAGCAGGCTTCTGGCTACAGAGGTCAATGAACTCAGTCAGCAGGTAAGATGGCAGGCTGCTGCTGAACCCCAAGATCAGCAGGTACTACTGAGGCTGCTGGCTCAAGTCCAAAAATGACTAACCAGGTGTAGGATCCAGACCCAGTAAAAAGCAAGCAAACTTTCTTACAGTGTCCCCTTGTATCAGAAGTAGATCACACCCATAAAACCTAAAAAGAAGAATCAGACCACACCCTTGAAGAGTTCTTCTCCAAGGGGAATACTAGGATTTACCTGTCAAACCACAAAGAACCCTGGCCCAGCGAAGCTGACTCAAAACCTTCCCTATCACAGTCTATCTCTTGTCAACTTGGCACCTGTACACAACTCCTTACACCATACATAAGCTTCAAATGAAGACAATTATGAAGTCATACTTGTGCCCGACATGGTACAAGTGACACACATACAACCAGAAACGTATTAACGCCATCTACATCTTACACGTTTTAAGTGAGCAAAAGTCGGTGCCATCGAGTTGATTCTGACGCAGAGCAGCCCTATGGTGCAGCAGAATAAAGCACTGCCCAGAATGCAAAGAAACATCGTAACAACTAAAACAAAAGAAAACAAAACCTCAGTCGAAAAGAAAGTAATAAAAACTTGAAAAAAATGTAAATGGGTCAAAGGGGAGAACAAATGATAAGGAGTTACATTTTAACCTAACTACATCTGCAATTGCCCACTTTCCAATGCGCTCTGTCTGGTAACAAAGCTGTTCACATCCCTGGTCAATGGTCAGCGATGACTCACTGGAGGCTTAATCCCTGTGGACATGCTGTAAACGGATTGTACGCTTTCACTGTCATCCATAACTTTCTGCAAACCAGGTACTCAGAATTTAAACTCTAATGTCGTTCCCTCCTCTGTTCTCGAATTTTATTATTTATATTCATTGGATCACACAGACTAGTGTGCTTATTCCATGTGGACTTAGCTAACACCTCACTTAGATGGCTGCTTGTTTTAAGATACACCTAAAGACCCTTGAAGACTATACTTTCTGATAACTGAGCACCAGCTGAATTCTTCACCACACTTTGTTATAATAATCCTATTTTTCCACAAGCACTGATTGCAGATCCAAGCAAGATGAAATCCTTAACAATTTCAATCTTTTCTCACTTTATCACAGTGTTACCTTTTCGTTCACTTTTGAGAATTTTATTTATATTGAATTGTAGTTCATATTGAAGGTTGCAATCCTTAATCTTCATCAGCAAATATTTCCAGTCCTCCTCACTTTCCATAAACAAGGTTGTGTCATTTGCATTTTGCAGATTGTTAAAAAAGCGTTCCTCTGATCTTAATGCTACATTCTTTTTTCATTTGGTCCAATTTACTGGGTTACTTGTTCAGCATACAAATTGGTGGGAAGATACAACCCTGATACACACCCTTCCTGATTTAAGCCATGCAGTATTTCCTTGTTCTGTTTGAATGACTGCCCCTTTCCTGGTCCAGGTGCAGGTTCCCCTGGAACACAATGAGGTCCCTGGAATCTCCACTCTTCCCAATGTTGTCTGTGGTTTGTTGTAACCCACACAGTCAAATGCTTTTGCATAGTCAATAAAGCACAAGTAAATATATTTCATGTATTGTGCTTTCAACCAAGATCCATCTGACAAGCGGTGATATCCCTTGTTCCATATCCTCTTCTGAATCCAGGTAAAACTTCCTGAAGCTCCCTATTCACTGTTGCAAGCATTTTTTTTAAATCATTTTATTGGGGGCTCGTACAACTCTTAGCACAATCCATCCATCCATCCATTGTGTCAAGCACATTTGTACATTTGTTGTTGAAAGCATTTTTTAATGATCTTCGGCAAAAATTTACTTGCATGTGATATATTAAAAGTACTGCTCAATAATTTTCACACTCTGTTGCGTCACCTTTCTTTGGCATGGATACAAACATGGATCTCTTCCAATCAATTTTCCAGGTAGTTGTCCTGAAAATTTCTTGGCATAGGTGAGTGAGTGCTTCCAGGGTTTCAGCAACTTCTGTCAGTTCCTGGACATTTGTTTTTTTTCCTAATGCCTTTAGTAAAGCTTGGACTTCCTCCTTCAGTGCCATTGGTTCTTGATAATATGCTACCTCTTGAAATGGTTGTATGTCAATCAATTATTTTTGATTTAGTGACCCCATGAATTCCTCCCATCTTCTTTGATACTTCCTGCATCGTTCATTATTTTGCCCATATAATTTTTTAATATTGCAATTCGGGGCTTGAATTTTTCTTCAGTTCTTTCAGCTTAAGATATGCTCAGCATGTTCTTCCTGTTTGACCTTCTCACTCCAGGGTTTTGCACATTTCATTACTATACTTCACTTTGTCTTCTTGAGCTGCCCATTGGAATTTTTCTTTCCAGCTCTTTTATTTCATCATTCCTTCCATTTGCTTAGCTGCTCTACATTCAAGAACAGTTGTAAAAAAGAGAAAGAACAGGTTTCAGAGTCTCTTCTGACATCCACTTTGATCTTTTCTGTCTTATTTTTTTAATGACTTTTGCCTTCTATGACTTCTTGCTTTGTATGGTGTTCTTTGATGTCATCCCACAGTGCATCAGGTCTTCTCTCAGTGTTCAATGTGTCAAACCTGTTCTTAAAATAGTCTCTAAATTCAGATGGGATATACTTCAAAAGTCATATTTTGTCTTTCATGGACTTGATTTGATTTTCTTCAGCTTCAATCTGAACTTACAGATGAGCAATTGATTGTCCCGTAATCAGCTTCTAACCTGATATGGAGTTCTCCATACTCTCTCCCCACTGACAGAGTCCATTTGATGCTTGTGTTTTCCATCTAATAAGATCTGTGTGTGCAGCCATTACCTATGTTGTTGAAAAATATATTTGCAGTGAAAATCCCTTGTTCACGCAAAATTCTATCATGCAATTGACACGTTTGTTTCTATTCCCAAGTCCACAGTGCTTTCCAACTTCTTTCCCTACTTCTTTGCTTCCAATTGTATTTATTTATTTATTTATCATTATAGCATGATTGCATGTTTGGTAATTTCAGATCAAAGAAGTTGGTAGAATTAGCTTTAGTGGTTGATGTGTAAATGTTAATAACAATATTTCTAACTGGGTTTCCTTGAGTGCATATAGACCTTACGGTAGTACAGACAGCATTGTACAAGGGGGTACCCCCCAAACAAAAACCCAGAAAATTTTTTCAAGGCTATGTGTTTAAATTTTCTTTAGAAAACAACCTTATCATCTTCAAAGTATTCTCCATTATATTTAATACATTTGTCAAATCTGTTATTCCATTCTTTGAAACATTTTTCACACTCATCTGTTGGATGGCTGACAGCACCTCCCTCATTTTTTCCTTCACCTCTACTACATTGTCAAATCACTGTCCTTTCATATCCCTCTGCATTCCCGGAAACAAAACATCACATGAAGCAAGGTCAGGTGAGTCAATGCGTGGGGCAAGAGAGGCATGCTGTTTTTGTGTGCACTGAGATGGTTGCTTGAACAGGTGCATTGTCATGGTGGCAAAACCAGTCCCCTATCTGCCACAAATCAGGCCCTTTTGTTGCACACTGTTACACAATCTTTTCAGAGCCTCTAAATAGAAAGCTTGATTAACCTTCTGACCTGGTGGAATGAACTCCAAATTTACTACAAGTCGACATTTTTGTCCATTCGAGAAGTTGACAGACATCCAGAACGAGATATGACATCAATCGACATTTCACCTCTTTTAAAACAAGAAAACCACTCGTAAACTTGAGTTTTTCCCATAGCACAGTCCTTGTAAGCTGCGTTGACATCACAACTGTTTCTGCAGCATTTTTCCCAAGCAAGAAACAAAATTTCACAGCAGCACACTCTTCTCTTAAATCAGCCATTACAAAAGATGAGGTTCAAGCGAAACTGCTTTTACAAAAAGATGCACTGTGACCAGAGAGAACCTTCCCAGGCGACGACACTGGGTGCACTGACTCAGAATGGGTTGCTCAATGCTCGCCTGATGGGAAAAATGCATAACTAAGAAAGCAATTCCGGTTTTGGGGGCGATACCTCCTTGTACTGCAAGATAGATCTTGAAATGTCCTTTTTGACTAGTGGTGGAGGCATACATACAAGGAGGAAATACTCATAACAATTAGAGCCCTCATTTCTGCAACTAATTATGTGGCCATAACCCATATTTCGCACTACCTTCTTCTACACCTTTAGAAACACAGGGCAGCTCTGACCTGTCCTGGAAGGTTACTATGAGTCAGTATCAACTCGATCCCAGTGAGTTGGGTTTTGATTTTCTTCTGCCATTTCATATCCCTTTCCTTTCAGCAAGCACCTTGACCAATTGTGATTCTTTAGCTTGTGGGATGGGCCAAACCTTCATTCCTGACGAGTCTGGACCATTCCTCGTCATGCTGGAATTGAGTCGCTATCATTTAGCATTGACTTTAATCACAGGACACAGTATCACTGAGTTGCTTTACAAAATCTTCTGGATCTCAGATCTATGCTTCTTTACTTCCCTTAGGTAATATCGATTTGATTTCCCCTTGGTAATCAGGATCAATCGCAACACCCAATACAGAGGAGCCCAAAGTGACTAGAGAGAACTCTTAGCTTGTGGTTCACTGGAATCAGCATCGTGTCTTTCAGTGCAATTATTTCTCCCTTTGGAACTAAGACTTCCAGACCTGAAGAGCAGAGGGTTGTAGAGGCAGGAATAAAAATGTTGTGAATGGATTACTAGAATTAATACTTGTAGTGCCATTTCCACCCCTTTGGTTCCTGGACCCATGAATTCAAGCTATTGAAGCATATATAGTCTCCTGGAGAACATTCCCTCCAGCCCTGCAAGGTCTTGCCACCTAGTTTGCCCCTTAGTTATATCATTAGAAGGCCATTCCATCATTCTATCAAGCCAGCTGCCTCACAATGATGCAGGACATGCACCATTCACAAGACCAGTGAATTCCATGAGCATGGGCCTATTGCCACACGTCATTTGTTAATGGAGTGCTGCTGTGCACATCCAATTTTATGGAGTTGTGAGTCAGGCCACACACAATTCATGACAAGATGCTCAGGCTGCATGGTAACTTAGTGACCCATGGTTAGCCTTTCAGTCTCTCCTAAGGCCCAGTAACAAGGCAGAAGCTATTTCGGAAAAGGAGAGGAATTACCTGCATACATTGGCATGGCTGTGATGCAAAATCCTAAGGATCTATGCTGTCATTTACCAATGGGGGCCTGCCAAAGATTCCAAACTGCATCTCTATCTGCTACGGACACTTCAAACACAATTGAATCAACTGCATCAAGTGGCCCAAGTGCCAGAGTCGCTTGCACGGTAGCCTGTGCCTGTTGCAGAGCCTGCTCTTGTTCTAGGCCCCCCTCAACACTAGAAGCTTTTTTAATCACTTGATTAATTAACCTTGATTAAGGTTGGAATGGTACACCCATATGAGGCCCACCAGGCATGGGACTTACTTTTTGTGAAGCAAACAAAATGCAATAACATCAATTCACTTCAATAGAAATACTTTGGCATGTCCCTAATCCCCTTGAAACTCCACTAATATGAAAGTGGTGACTTTTTGTGGGGTTAAGTTCCCATTCCTACATATGTTTTACTAATAAGTTTAGGGTCATCGATACTTCTTCCTTATTCGGTCAAATCAGCATAATGTCATCGATCTAATGGATCAATGGGATATTTTGTGGAAGGGAAAGTCCACAAGAATCCCTGAAGACTAAATTATGCTGGAGAGCTTATATACCCTCAAATTAGGATGGTGAGGTTTACTGCTGGTCTTGCCACCTGAAGGCAAACTGCTTCTGGTGATCCGTTGACCTTGAAACTGAAAAGAAAGGTCACATCAATAGCTGCGTACCAGGTACCTGGAGATGTATTCATTGTCTCAAGCAATGAAACCACACCTGACACAGCAGCTGCAACTGAAGAAAGTATCTGGTTAAATTGACAATAATTCACTATCTTTCTTAAACATCTTTTTTTAACCACAGGCCAAACGGGCACGTTAAAGGGGATGTGGTGGGAATCACCCTTCCGGCATCCTCCGAGTCCTCGGTGATGGCACCAATCTTTGCAGGCCTTCCAGGAATGGGCTTTTCCTTTCATTTTACTTGTTTCCTAGGAGGAAAGGTTTTGCATTTGGTCTTTTCCGCCATAATAACCCTTACTCCACATTTCAGTTATCCAATATAGGGGTTCTTCCAATCTACTTCAATTATGCATTCTGCAACTGGGAGAATAGTTCAAGATGGATTCAGGGACCCGCTGGACGCACTGTAAGATGGACCTGAGCGAAGATTTCATTAGGAACTTAGCCTGCTTATTATGCCCCGTTCTGATTGGTGGGCTACAGTGATATTGTGAGTCTCTTGGAATTAGTGTCTCTTCAAAGCCAGTGTTCAATAGTCTCCCCTCAAAATCTGATTACTTCCTTTTCCCCAACTCTTAAAAAAGGTCACAGATAAC
>NW_022103915.1:86721275-86735484 GCF_000313985.2 Echinops telfairi | reverse complement strand
TTAATGTTGGACTTGTGGGCTTGGGCAGCACTGGGTTGGGATGTTTTCTTGATGCGCACTTAACCTTCACATAAAACTCTCTCTTGTACATGAGTTTCTGTGGATTTGTTTCTTTAAAGTACCCGGATTATTACAAGAGGATTACGAGTAAAGGAGTCAAGTCTGGCCTGTCAATCAAGATATAACCAATGAGGCCTCTGTGTGGGTTTGGCCTTCCCCTGAGAATTCTGGGAAATCCTGTATTTTCTCCTTGGAGGCGGGAGACACCTCTCTCTCTTATCACTCCCTCATAAACACTCTACTGACAAGACAGATGTCACTATGCTGACAGACCCTGTGCCCTGGGAACTAGAGGAGCCTCGTGGAGACCCCTGCCAGTGCTGAGATGTTCCTGCTGCCACTGGATCCAAAAGACTTTGCACCCACTGGTCTGTGATCATCCTGTATTCGATGTCATTGCATGTATTTCATGAGTCTGAAGAGGACTTTATAGATTGGTATCAGACATATGGTCTAATATTGGATTTATGGGCTTAATCTGGTCTGGTCTGGGACGTTTTCTCAATAGTCAATTGCTATTGTCTATAAACCTCTTTCTTATACACATGTGTCCATGAATTGGTTTCTCTAGTCTACCCAGACTAACCTAATATTCAAGGATGCCAAGGCCTCCTTCACATATGTATGCCTCACTGTTATGGTAACAAGTGTTACCTGTGGGCGCTCCATGTGTGAGTCGACAGGTCTGTCCTGGTAAATCCTCCTAACATGCCAATCTTCCTCAGTCTTTGGATACTTTCTTCTATAGGGTACCAAGGCAGGCCTGGTAGTTCAACTCGACTTATTGTAGGCCATCACACAATCTGTGCTTCAGTGAACCAGCCCAATAAATTGTTAGATTCTTTCTTAATGTCCTGAGTTGAATCTTTGAGTAAAGAATCTGTGCTTAGTAGGTACATATCAATGAACGCAGGCTGATTCAACCATTATTCCACATCTTTTATAGCCATCCCCACACACATGGTTTTCAGGTTTGTTTGTACATATATTAAAAATCAGCATTCTTTTGGAGTATTGCACCTCTTCCTGGGTTACAATCTGTACTTCACTTTTGAGGGATCAGTGGGACTGAAGTCTAATTATAGGTCTAGAAACTACAATGGATGATAAGGATGTTCCCTGGAAATAGTCACCAATGTTTTGTGGGTATCTGCTTCAGCTGATAGTACAAACAGTGCCCCAGGCACATATCAACAGGCACAGTTAGGCTAATTTCATCAAATTCAGGTTGAACGGTTAATGGTTTTAATGATAATGGATTAGCAGACAAAGTTGGAGTAATCTCTCCATATGGAAGAGATGGTTGGCAGGAGTGCTTAAATGGAATTTAAAGAATCAATGTTTCCATCTTTCTGATTATCTGCCCATATGATCTCATGCCAAGTCTTGTGGTCCCATTTCTTCCCAATCAATGCCCTCACTTTAATTTCAGCTGGCATTTTATTTCAGGCTCTCGTACAATAAGACTGGGTTTGCTTTTCAGTAATATCAGCTATGGTACAAGAAATAAGATTTTCTTTCTAGGCACAAGTGCAAAGTTTAAGGTCTTTTACACAGTGGAGTACTTGAGCCTTGACTATGGACACCTGAGCTCAACTCTTTCCTTTTCTTAGTCAGGACTCTCCCAAGAAGCAAAACCAATGACGTGTGTGTGTGTGTGTGTGTGTGTGTGTGTGTGTGTGTGTGTGTAACAAGGAAATGGCTCACACAGTTGGAGAAGCAGACAAGTTCTGACTCCATGTGTCAGATGTCAGACTGAAGGCTTCTCCAGATTCTCATAGGCCCTGGAGGGGCTGATGATCAACAGTTCAGACGATAGGCTTCTGGATGCAGTGGTGAATGAATCCAAAGCCAGTAGGTGAGATGGCAGGCTGCTGATGCCTCCTAGGATTGATAGGTGATACAGTGGGCTGCTAAGTCCAGTCCAAAGAACTGGAGCTCACTGAGCCAGATGCAGGAACCAGACCCAGGGAAAAAAGTAAGCAAGATTCTCCACTTTGTCCACTTATATTCTTGTGGGGGCGTTGGGGTGGGGGGTGGGGGGTGGTTTCTGGGAAAAAAACCAGAAAACCTGCCAAACAAATTCTAAAAGAGCTGTAACACTTCCACTTATATTCTAAGCAGGCCACATCTTTGAAGAGATCTCATCATGGAAATTACTACATCTTAACTTCCCAGTCATTGACACAAAACTTTCACTATCAGAGCAATAAAGAGCCATAGAATGTTATCAAGCAGGAGGAATGGGCAGGGAAAAAATGGTTTGTAAAAATTAATCCAATGTGGGAGGTAAAAAGAAGTTATTCAGTGGAGGCAGGTGAAGGATGAGACCTAAGGAGAAAGTCATTTAGAAGCCAGGGTAGTCCAGCTGTGAGAGGACCAGAACTTGCATAATGGTGACAGCAGTAGGAACAGAAGGAAAGGAAGGGCTCAAGTAGAAAGAAAATGTTTTGAAAATGATGATGGCGACTAATGTACAAATGTGCTTGACACAATGAATCAGTGGTTCTCAACCTTCCTAATGTTGTGGTGACCCCCCATCCATAAAATTATTTTCGTTGCTACTTCATAACTGTGATTTTGCTACTGTTATGAATCAGGTGACCCCTGTGAAAGGGTTGTTCGATCCCCAAAGAGGTCACGACCCACAGGTTGAGAACGGCTGCAATGGATGGATGGATGGATGGATTGTGATAAGAGTTGTACGAGCCCCCAATAAAATAATTTTTTAAAAAAAACTTGTAGGACAAGATAAACCAATTTAATAAAAATTGGTGACAGATAGGAGGAAAGTCACCAAACTAGTTGGCTCCCTTTTCGTCTCTCTGAAGTTCATCCATCTATAGGAGGGGTGTGTGAAACCTATGAACTCACCAATACCAGCTAACCTCACATGTCCTCCCCCAAGAGAAGCAATTCCAGCCATCATATTAAAGGTTAGGTCATTTAAAGTTTGACCAGCATGGACCACAAATGATGTTACAAATATTCAAATTGCCATTAGCAGAAAAAAAACCCTTCCCCACTCCTGAACTATAGGGCCTCTGTCAGAGAAAAAAAAGAAACTGGTAAAGTCTTTGAGCCGTATAGAAACCACACTGGATGACTTTCCGTCTTAGACTCGATTCCTCTCAGATCCGTGATATTCCAAAGGCTGTGCTCTACTGGACAGTGCAGGAAGCATTGTCCTTGGGGCGGAATGGCTCTGGGTGCACATTTGAATCCTAACTATGCCAAAATGTTTTTCTTTAACAGCCAAAATGTTCCTTAGAAGCAAGGATGGCTAGATTCCATCGACTGTCCCTTGACATGTTATCAGGAGAGACCAGTCCCTGGAAAGGTACATCATGCATGGTAAGGCTGACGCTCGGTGAAAAAGAGGAAGTCCCTCACCAAGATGGATGGACACAGTGCCTGCAACAATGGGTTCAAACCAACAATTGAGAGGCTGGCACAGGACCAGGAGGTGTTGGTTCTGTCGTACCTAAGGTGGTTATGAGTCAGAACGGACTCAATGGTAGCTGAGAGAGTTAGGTTTCCTGTGCCAGCATGGCTCTCGTGGGAACATGTGGGCAGAGTTGAGCCTGTTGGGTCACAGCATGATTGGAGAGCTACCGAGATAAATGGCTCTCTGAGGCTGGCCTCCTTTTCTCTTTCTCCCTAATGAGCAGACCAACGTGCAGCAGCCTGAGCTAGCTCTTTGTCTCAACCATGTGCTGTGCTACCTGTGGACTGAGCCAACCCATGGTGCCTGTCACCATGCTGTGCATTGCTAGAGCTTTAGGCTCCATCGGACCTGCTCCTCTAGATTGCCACTACTGGCCTGTTACACCCTATCTTCTCATCTTCCTGATGTTACCACCCCACCCTCCTGTGTCTGCTGCCTGCAGCCAACTCTGCTTGTCTTGCTTGAGGGCAGATGCTGCTGTTTCCTTGACCTTGGACCAGCTGAAGTGAGTTAAAGGACCTTCAGTGTATTAACTGTCCCACGAAAGTGAGTTGAACTGAGCCCTCTGTACTGCTGCGTGAACTAATTAGCTGTAGTGTTCCTTCTTGCTATATAAACCTATATATATACACACATATGTATACTCATAAGTAAACTGGTTTGTTTCTCTAGAGAATCTTGCCTAACAACAACATTGAAATCCATCTGCCATAGCCCATGGGTAGATATCCCTGGGCCTGAAGGCTAGAAAAAGTGGCAATGCTGTACACATGTCAATCAGTTATCATTAACTCCTTCAATAGGCTCTGCTTATCTCCTGAGGCAGACCAAATCGTAAGGCAATCGGACCTGGGCTCAGAGCACTGATAAGCTGGGTGGAATGATGAGGGCAGTTGGCCATCTAGAAAGGTCTTAAGGTTTATCAAGTTTCTCAGGGTGTCAGATAAGATAAGGAGACCAAAAGCCCATTTTCCCTAGATGAGGGCTGGAGCTGTGACAGGAAGTGACATCACACACATACTGTCAAGGTCATAGAAGCTTGCCTCCCCTCCCCTGGCTGTCTCTCCTTTGTTAATAACCCCAGTCAGTAGACTCCCACATATTTGCACACACACAGAGACAAAGACCAGGAGAGGTCAGACGTCACCAGGGCACTCAGGGACACAAAAGTGGTGGGCAGGAGGGGGGAGTGGTAGTGAGTTTTCATTTTCTAGCCTCCATGCTGGAATCCCTCGAGTGGGGAAGGGCCAAGCAGTCCTTCAAAGTGGGATGAGGACGAAGAGGGCAGAGAGAACTGGAGGGAGGAGGTTTGTTCACTTTCCTCGTTCTAACTGTGTCTTCCTCTTCATCCTCACCACTCCTCAGTCCTTCCTTCCCCTCCTCCCTCACTTCCCAGTTGGCCTCCCTACTGTCCTCCTCCACCTCCAGTTGACCATGGCATCCGAAGCCGAGAAAACCTTCCAACGGTTTGCTGTGTTTGGAGACTCATCAAGCAGCGGCACGGAAATGAACAACAAGAACTTCTCCAAACTGTGCAAGGACTGTGGCATCATGGACGGCAAGCTGGTCACCTCTACTGACGTGGACATCGTGTTTAGCAAAGTCAAGTAAGAAGTCAATGAAGCACAGGCGTAGAAGGGAGGTGAGGGGGAAGAATGGGGCAAGGCTGAGAGGAGAGAATAAACAATGTAGTGCAACCTGCAAGGGTTCATGGGGTGAACCCTTGTAGTGGGCCCAATGAGTATCTATCCACTGGGTACCTGGCACTGTACTCATCTGTGTCTTCAAGCCATCCGGTGATAGCACTGCAGCGACCAAATCCCACTAAGGGGAAGGACAGGGCCTTGGAAGGTGAATGGGTTCGACTTCCAGGGTTCCTGGATTTCTGTCTGCTTGCCTAGGGCCAAGAATGCCAGAACGATCACATTTGCACAGTTCCAGGAGGCAATGAAGGAACTGGGCCAGAAACGGTTTAAGGGGAAGAACGCCGATGAAGCCCTGGACAACATCCATAAACTCATGGAGGGCAAGGATCCAGCCATGACGGGTGCTACGGTGAGTAATAATCTTCTCTAGCCTTTGGCCCTGCCTCTTGATGTTCTTGTGGTTCATTTCGGTACCACGGGAGCATGAGTCTCCAAGGGCAAGCAACCTACTCGAATGCTTTCCTTGCTTCTGATGCCACCGTCTCTCCCCTCACCCCGTCACCTCACCTCTAACGCTCCTAGGCCCTGCTAACAGCAAAACTGTAGGGAGGAGACAGGGCCCAAAGCCTCTCCCAGCAATGTTCGTGTTGAAACACAGCTTAGCAGTCATCTCGTTATTTCAGAGGTGAGGAAACGGTGGTTCCAAGAGAAGTGACTTACCCAGGACCATAGCTATTTTGATAAACTTCAGATTAATTCCCAAGGCTCTAGTATCTAAGTCCAGGCAACCGGGGCTTGGTGGCTTTGGGAAAATGTCTGATCTCTACTCCTTTTTCGGTTCTTAGAATAATAAGCTCTCATCTCTGACTGGCTGCCTTCTTCATGTTTTCGGTTCTTAGAATAATAAGCTCTCATCTCTGACTGGCTGCTTTCTTTCTGGTTCCTCTGGACTAAAAAGTTTTTACATTGCGTTTGAAATTGGACCTTTCCTGTTGGAGGACCTTGCTTATTGGGGAAACCTCCTCCAATATCCCACACCCCACACATTCCTCTATATTATCAGATACTCCTCTCTCATGAATGGATAGCTCTTGCACATAGGCACTAAAAAAAAAAAAGGCACCGTGCCAGGATCGGAGCAAGGGATGCGAGCACTGGCAATATCTAAGTTTGTCCTTAGGAAAGGAAAGTGAGAGTGGAGGGGAAGAAAGAGGGCACCAAAACCGATCCTCTGATTTTCAGAAAGCAACAACAGTGGGTGGAGTGGACCGACTGACAGACACCAGCAAGTACACGGGCTCCCACAAGGAACGCTTTGATGAAAGTGGCAAAGGCAAGGGCATCGCCGGCCGGGAAGAGGTGACTGACAACTCAGGCTATGTGAGTGCCTACAAGGGGGCTGGCACCTATGATAAGAAGTAGAGAGCTTCTCTTTGGTCTGGCAACTCCTGGTCCTACATCTTCAACACCAGGGAATCCTGAGAACAATAAACCTCTGTGTGTGCAGCATCTGGTGGCCCCTGTGTCCCACTGGTGTGAGGATCCGAGGGGCTCATTGGTGTAAGAAGAAAAGGACAGGCGCGTCCGCATTCACAGCCACTTCCCGACTCACCTAATACCTTTCAGTTATCGCCTAGCATCTCCCTGAACACCTGCTTCTAATAATAGGACTGGGGGGGCGGGGCGGGGAAGGGGGGGAATGTTTGGAGATTAGCGATGAACCAGACAAGGAGACAAGAGTATTGGCTTCTTGTGCTCACACCTTCCTGGCATCTACCTACTGCATCTTCCAAAAGGAATTCACAATTCTGAATCGACCTGCTATTAGTGCCCCCACCCTCCCCGGTCAGTCCCAATTCACAGTGACTTTGGGGATAACAGAATGAAATGTCCAGTGTTTTGCCCGCTTCTTGATTGTTCTTATGTTTGAATCCATCACTGGGCTATTGTGTCAATCCATCTCATTGAGGGCTCTCCTCATGTTCAATGCCCCCTACTTTACTAAACACCATGTCCTTTTCTCGCTATTGGGCTTCCTGATGGCATGTCCACAGGAAGCAAGCCAAAATCGTGACATGCCACCTAGTGAACCCTTGCCTGTCCCTCCACCTTCCTAATTTGTTGCAACGAAGGTTTGATGGAATCGATCAATAGAAGGCAACCCAGGGGAGGGAAGGCTCCTCTGAGCAGAACTGGGGGGAGAGGGAAAATCTGATTTCAGCACCCAGCCCAGATCCGTGTTTCACCCCACCCCACCTTCATCATGGTACACATAGAATGTAAGATCCTACTGACTGTAGCCCTGGAAGATGGTGGAAGAGAGGTACGTGGCCTCCGGGTTTCCAAGAGTAGGAATCCTGATGCACTATGGAAAGTATAATTAAATCAGAACTAGGTTAGATATGTATCCTTAAATTCTTTATTTTGAAATGATGGGTTTCACAAACAGTACAGAGCGGTCCCATGTATCTTCCATCCCTTTTCCCCCAACAGGTGTAGCTTCTATAACTCCTATGTGGTTTTAAAATATGACCCCAGCTAGTTGCACTCTTTGCCCTGCATTGGCAGCCTGAAGTTTAGGGAATGCTAAGGCGGGGCTACTGGAAGGAAAGGAAAATGGGAATTCTTAGGGGAATGGGCCAGAGAAGATAACTTGAAATTCCAGTGAGCCAAGGTGAGAAGCCTGGAAGGAAAGGAAGCTGAACAAAGAAAGGTCGGCCTGTTGAAAGCAGTTGGGAAGGTTGGGGAAAGGCAGTGCTGAATTTCAAAGTAGAATAGCAGTTCTCAACCGGTGGGTCACAACCCTTTTGGGGGGGTTGAACGACCCTTTCACAGTGGTCACCAAAGACCATCAGAAAACACCTGTTTCTGATGGTCTTAGGAACGGAGACACCGCTCCTCTATCTGCCTCCAGGCAGTCCGCCCACATGCAGATATGCTGATCTGGTGAGAAAGAAGCTATCTCAACCTTTGCCCTAAAGTTGGCTTTTTACACATACTGTCGCAAAATGTAGCAATGTAGTTTATTGTTGTTGTTGTTGTTTTCTTTTAATCATTTTATTAGGAGCTCATACAACTCTTATCACAATCCATACAAACATCAATTGTGTAAAGCGCATTTGTACATTCATTGCCCAGTTTACTGTTGTTCTATTAAGACGGTTACCCGTGCTACACCATGTTTCAAGACAAAATTTCATTTATTTGTCATTAGAAATAAGTATTTCACAATCTATAATTACATATTGTTTTTGTGATTCATCACTATGCTTTAATTATGTTCAACTTGCAACAATGAAAATACATCTTGCATATCAGACATTTACATGGCGATTCATAACAGAAGCAAAATCACAATCATGAAGTAGCAATGAAAATAAGTTTATGGGGGGGAGTCACCACAACATGAGGAACTGTATTAAAGGGTCGCAGAGGCATTAGGAAGGCTGAGACTCAGTGGGGGACAGAGGCAGGTAACATAAAGGAAGGATCAATGATCTCCTAAAGAGGAGTAGATTGAGAACTGAGGGGAGTTCTTGGAAGTGAGGCTAAGCTGTGTTTCATAGAAGTTCCTATGACTAGAGCTCCCCACGGTTGGGGTGAGTAAGGGGAAAGTTAAAGGGGAGTGGGGGACACTAGGCTGAGAAGGGTGGTGGCAGGCAGAGGTAAAATGTGGAAGCTGAGTGCTCGTGGCCACCGTATGAGCTGAGGCGCTGGAACGCCATCCAGGATTCAGGCTCTGGCCTAATGGCTGGGTAGTCACTGCCAAATAGACTGAGTTGGATTCTTGGCAGATAAAAATGTTCCTGGGAGAAGGGGGGGCTGAATAGTAGGGAGTGCTGTAGACAAGGTAGAAAGGGCCTGTAAGATAGTATGACTTCACATAGTGGCCGGAGCTCTGGACATTTTCCCTGTCTGCCTGGTCTCTTGGGAGAAGAGAGCCTTCAATGTCAGGAAGAACACCTTGTGCCCGAGGTTAGCGTCTTAAGAATGGGAAAAGGCTGGCATATGGGGGGAAGAGATAGGGAGTGGTTCAGCACGAAAGCCCCCTTAGACGACACCAATGATATCTATCGGCTCAGCATTATACCTGCTGGAACACAGCAGGTAGAGCTTTTGGTTGGTTAGGGTGGAATTATACTGGCAGTTGATGGGCAACTGGTAGTTCGTCAGTTCGCAGATTGTAAGGGGGAAAGAGTCCGTGGTCATTGTGCAGTACTGATTGTAGCTTTCACAGAAGTTCTGACTACGCTTGCAGTACTTCCGGATGGTTTTAAAGGGGACATGTACCAAGTAATGGATCTTCGGACAGTCCCATCTGTTCATTATTCCCCGAACATAACCCATAACACCATTACAGTAGCCCTGGAAGGCATCCTCAAACTCAACTCGGGGGAAGTCGATGTATAAATGCTGGAATACCTTGATGGCATCCTTCAGGTACGAACCTGGGACCAGAGTTGGTCCTAGAACAAGCTGAAGGATAAGGAGCCAAGCCACTGGTGGTGTCATCCCGCCTGCTGGTAGAGTTAAGGTGGTTAGATGCAGAAGTGAACTTATATGCCCCGTGCCTAGAACCCCCAGCACCCCTAGCCTGCCCTATGTTCTTGACCTTGCACTCTTAAGAGCTAGGAGGTAGCTCAGTGATCATCCAGCCACTCCGAAAGAGGAGATACTTGCTCAGTGTTCCCCAGCTGGCCAGCACCTTCAGCCATCCCCACCCCCTTAGCCCTGGGTATGCCTCAGGGGCTTCGGCCTCACCTGGTCCACGAGCTACAACACTTGCAGAATGAGAGATGCAACTGTTTCTTGGCTGAGAGACTCTTCTCTGTCTCTGGTCACTGGACACCCCTCCGGAGAAAAAGTACAAAGTGGATAAGAGGACCAGGGGAAGCTGATGATTCTCTGACTCCTAGGAGCTGGAGAACCAGTTGGGCCAGGATGGGAGGGCAGACGTTTGCACCTGAGGTCAATAGCAGCACAGAAGGGTGATGGTCTATCCCCTGAGCCTGAGGACTGGGTGGGTGGGAGGAATGTGGGGAAGCCCCTGTGCTGGGAGCTGGGGGAGTAGTGTCATCAGAACACTTAGTTCCAGCTTCTTTGCCAAAGCTCCCTAAGTTCTCAGACTTTCTTTGATGTTGGTTTCATTTTGTTTTTCTGGTCCATAAGCACTGTTCCCACGGAAAGGTGAGGCAGAAAAGCTTGTCATGTTTCCGAGGAACAAGGTGCTTCATATCCCTCCCCCTCAGAGAACAGCGAGTCCATTATTCTCTCATCCCACTCACGGGGGTCAGGAAAGCTGGTACACCGAGTCCCTCCCGGCAGAGTGCTGGCTGAGACTCGAAGACCCCCATGTGACCCACACCAGAGAAGGCGTACTTGACTCTCTCCACCAATACTTCTCAGTGGAACCTAAAGCCCTGTAAGCACACGCCTAGAAATCTATACATCCTGGCCGTATAGTCTCAAATGTGGCAGATCGAGTTAGACACCATAACCTGTACTTGAGGGAAAATGGGCCGCCTGAGCCTGAGCCTGAGCGGACGGATCCCTGATATTGACTGGTCCTTGGGAAGTTTGTCATGCTAGATGAAGGATCTGACTCTCTCATCCACATCTGCGCCTTCATCATAGCCAAAGGACCAGCTCCCTGGGGCTTGTCAGCTATTGTCCTTGACTTCGACGGGCCTTTCATCTCTGCCTCCCGACACGGTTTTATCTAGGTCAGGTGTCGGCAAACAAGCTCGGCGCCATATGCAACACTTTCAGTATGCATAAGTGGCTCTGAGATAAAACGGCAAATTATTAAAAATCTTATTCAGTGTGGTAGTTACATCATCTGATGTCAATTTGAGACTTAAGAGTGAAGGGGTGGAGTTTAGCCTGTCAATCAGGTCTCAGCTTGATGACCTCATTTGGAGGTGCTAAGGAGATAACTAGCTCGCTGGATGCGGGACACACGCAACTCCCTGAAAGATATTCCTGCTGACAAGACACACGGAGCCCTGGAGCCGCAGAAGCCAGGTGGAGACCTCTGCCAGCACTGAGATGCTTATACCGCCACTGGATCCATAAGACTTTCCACCCACTGGCCTGTGATCTTTCTGCATTTGGCATCATTGCATGTTTTTCGTGAGTTTGTAGAGGACTTTATAGATTGGTATGGGACATATGGGCTAATATTGGACTTAGGGACTTAATCCGGACTGGCCTGGGATGTTTTCTCAATATTCAATTGCTCTTGTATATAAAGCTCTTTCTTATACACATAAGAGTGTCTATCAATTTGTTTCTCTACTTAACCCTGACTAACACATTCAGATAATGATGATTTCATTTGTGTGTAAAATATATTTATGGCTCTCAAATAATTTTTTTAATTGGCTTTTCTGTCTCAAAAGTTGACCGAGCCATGGTATAGTCAATACAACCCATGTAAACATCTTTTTATGGTATTCTCTGCTTTTAGCCCAGATCCAGCCGCATCAACAATAATATCCCTTGTTCCATATCAGTTTCTGATAGCTCCCTGGTGATTGCTGCAAACATTTTGGAATGATCTTTTGCAAAAGTTTACATGCATGTGATATTAATGATAACCAATAAAACCAAATGCACTGCCATTGAGTCAAAACTGACTCCTAGCAATCCCCTTTGGGTTTCTGAGACTGTAACTGTTTATTGGAGTAGAAACCCCAGTCTTTTCCCTCTGAGCTGCTGGTGGTTTTTGAACTGCCGACCATGCAGACCGCCGCTCAACTCCCAAACCGTAACCACTACACCACCACAGACCCTTGATATTAAAGATACTGTTCAATAATTATCTTTTGGAACAGATATAAATATGGATCTCTTCTAGTTTTCCAGGTAGCTGTCTTCCGAGCTTCTTGGTGTAGTTGAATGAGTGCTTCCAGTGCTTCACCAGCTTTTTGAAGCATTTCTGTTGGTGTTTATTGATTCCCGGAGGCTTGTGTTTTACTAATGACTCCAGTGCCGTCTGGGCTTCGCCCTTCAATAATCAGTTCGTGATCGTATCCTACTTCTGAAAATGGCTGAATTTCAACCAATTCTTTTTGGTTCAGTGACTGCATTCCTCCCATCATGTTGATTTTTAAATATAAATCATTCTATGGGGGGCTCTTACATCTCTTATCACAATCCATACATCCATCCATTGTGTCAAGCACATTTGTCCATATGTTACCATCATCATTTTCAAAACATTTTCTTCCTACATGAGCCCTTGGTATCAGCTCCTCTTTTTTCCCTCCGCCCCCCTCTGAGCCTCATGAGCCCTTGATTATAAATTATTATTTTGATCCCTTACACTGTCCTCTGTCTCCCTTCACCCACGTTTCCGTTGTTCGGCCCCCTCAGGCCTCCTATCGTCTTTTTTTTTTTCTTGGAGATCTTTTTTTTTTAATTTTTTTTATTTTTTTAACATTTTATTAGGGGCTCATACAACTGTTATCCCAATCCATACACACATCAATTGTGTAAAGCGCATTTGTACATCGTTTCTCAAAACATTTTCTCTCCATTTAAACCCTATCATCTTTTGATGCTTCCTGGATCATTCAATATTTTGCCCATAGAACCCTTCAAGATTGTAACTCAAGGCTTGAATTTTCAATTCTTTTAGCTTAAAAATATGCCAAGCATATTCTTCCTTTTCGGCTTCTACCTCCAGGCCTTTGCATATTTCATTATAATATTTTACTTTGGCTTCTCAAAATTTTCCTTGTAGCTCTTTTACGTCATCATTTCTTCTATTTTCTTTAGCTATTCCACATTTTAAAAATGTCAGAGTCTCTTCTGACATCCACTTTGATCTTTTCCTTCTTTAACATTTTCAATCAATTTTATTTACATAAGTAGGCCATAGGGCTGACCTCTTTTTAGAGAACATACCAGCCCATAAAGACAAAGAATTATTGCTGATTCAGTTCATAATATCATCCCTCTTCAAGTAGCAGCATGATGACTAGCCAACATTTTGTGGGCACCTCTTATGGGCATCAGAGATTCAAGGAGCGATGAGTCACAGGCCTGCCCTCAAGGGGCTTCCAGGGTGGCTGGTGAGCTGAGAAACCCACAGAACAGACACAGAGAGCAGGCTCCACATCCACACCGCTAAGCAGGGAGTAACCACTGGCAGTCATCCTGTGTCTGACCAAATGGTTTATAGGAATGGCACTTACATATTATATATTAAGATGCGGCTTGACATATCCAAAAAAATACACTCTTAATTTAGCTAGACTATATTTATAGGCACTCATATTTTAACCCGACGGAATTTTTAAAAACAGAACACAAATTCCCAAGCTAGCTGTGCATGATAGCCCTCCTGAGTGCAGCCAGGCATGATGGTGTGTGTTCTACAATGTCTCCGTTTCTAGATCCTGGGGTCAGGTTCAGTCGTTTTTACTGACAAACCGTGTGTACAAATTCTGACTGTGTAGACAGCTCCCCAGCCCACCTTGGCATTCATGCTAATAAATTGTCCAGGTTCCTTGTGGAATCTCCAGTTTCAATGCAGGGATACATTTGGTGGGGCGCCCCCGGCTGCCTCCAGTTCCCCCTGGGGTCCTTCATGTGAGAATGGTCTACACTGTACGGGCATGTCAGCATCAGACCTGAAGGCAGCCTCCACGTATGCGACAAAGGGGAGGGAAATGGCAAGGCCATGTCCAGATCATAGATGAAGCTCCTCTCCTGCTGGTGACATGAAGCAAAAACACGGTAATCCCAGACCACAGGCCCATCTCCAGATCTGCCGTTTCCAGGTAGGTATTGTCTTGATATGAAGATAACATAAAATTCTTCTAACAGAAACTCGCCCTGGGTTTTGATGTATTGACAGAGCTTCCAAATATTTTCTTCTCAGTAGCAGTTGCTATAGACGCATGCATCCCACGGAAGGCTGGCCGGTTGGTATCTGGAAGCTGTGGCGGCAGAGCGGTCCCCTGCCATGGTGGATTGCCTGGGCCAGAGCCGCAGCTGCAAGCCGGCTGGACTAACACGGAGGGCTCCCGGGGAAGGACTCTCTCAT
>NW_022103915.1:86708481-86720986 GCF_000313985.2 Echinops telfairi | reverse complement strand
TCCCCTGCCATGCCCCGAAGAAACCATTAATCCAATTACCGTCTCTCTAGGTTTTATATGCTGAAAACACAAGAACGGAAACAACACTAATAATAACAAAATAAAAGAGAAAAACAATTGAAAAGAAAGCAAAATATTAAAAACCAGAATCACTTTAAGATGGGTGAAAAGGGAAATGATAAGGTGCTGAGTTGTAACCTACTTACCTTTGCCGTAATCCACTTTCCAGTGCAGTCTACCGCACAGCAAGGAGATCGATGGAGGCTTAATGGTTGTGTATTTCCCCTTCATTGTTTTTTTCAAACGGAATCAACTTGTAAATGGGTTAAAAGGGGAATCAAATAAGATGTTACATTTTTAACCTAACTACATCTACTAGTATCCTTTTTAAAATACTCTGTCTGATAAGAAGGCTATTCACATCCTTCAACTATGGTCACAGGGGATTTACCAAAGGATGCATTTATGGGTGAACCCAGGATTTGGGGCTTCCACTGTCATCCACGGCCTTCTGAAAACCAGGTGTTCACAATTTGTCATTCCTTCCTTTGGGTTTGGATTATTCTTCACACTCCTGGGATCACATGGACTGGTGTGCTTCTTCCATGTGGACTTAGCTGATGGCCCACTTAGATGGCTGCTTGTTTGAAGACCAGCCTGGCAGACTCCAGGTGCTGTGCTTTCTGATAGCTGGGCACCATCTAGTTCCTTCACTTTGCTGTAGCACCCATACAGTTTCAGTGATCGCTTCATGAGGGTGAGCATCAGACAAGGCCATGACAGAAGAACTAATTGTTCTTAGATTGGGGCTAGAATTAGTGCAAGCCGGGATCCATTCATATAGCCGTGGTTTCTATGTCTTTTTATGTTAGAGAACATTATCAATTATGCCCCTGGGCATAAAGTACTTTTGTTGGTAGTGTCATTCATTTAGCCAACAGTATATAACTTAAAGCACAGTTGAGAAAGGAGATTATACAAGTATAAGCTGGCTATGTGTAGGATACAGAAAGGTTTTTCCCCAGGTTGTTCCCCAAATATATGCCAAACCTAAGAAGCTGCTTGCATCACATGGTAAACGACTGTACACTTGCAGGTCAACGCAAGCTGCTTAGAGGTGATCTCCCTGGGTGCATCAAGCCATCTAGAGCAATCAGACTCCATCGTATGTCCCACCCTAAGTAGGGCCCACTCCCTGCTGATAAGGACAGGGATTGTTTCCCTGAAGGAGAGCCCAGAGACAAGTCAAGCCAACCAAGGAGGATGGGGGTTAGGCTGCCATCTTGAGTCTAGGATCCGCCCATCTTGTCACATGTGTGCCCCTAGGTCATCCCCTTCCTGCGACGCTTATGCCTATTGCATAGCCCTTTGCTGTTACGTATGTGGTTACCTGTAATCAGGAGGGCTTGCACACCCCCTAGGTATGTATAAGCCTTGGTTAGAAATATACTCTCTCCTCCTGCTCGATCTGCACGGACCTGGCTGCAGAGATCCTGGCTGTCCCAGAGGTGAGCATGCTACCAGGAAATGTGTCTGACTCCTTTATTTTACTCCCTCTCTTATCCCTTCTGTTCCCTATGACTTTCCTATAATCTTTATATATTATCGCCATACAATTGCGTCTACAGACCCCTCGGTTGTCACAGGCTGGTTTACTCTGACAGCTGTGAACTGTAATACATGAATTCTTGACTTGTACAGATTCAACTCAAGACTGGACACTGTTTACACACAGTGGGGGCTGGCTACAAGGCAATACTTTTAATAATTTTCATTGACAGTGGCAGAACCAGGCCTACAAGAATAATACATATCTTAATAAAGCAAGGAAGGCATTCAAGTAGTAGTATGTGGTAGTCCCACACCACCATTCTTGGGGCACCCTCAAGGCAAGAGCTCTGAACCAAAGTCCGACTACCACCAGTTCTGTACCCTTGGTATAGCAGCCATCCACTTTTTCTCACACTGAAGTTTCTGCTTTAAGTCCAAGGGCTGAGGCTACAGAGTTTGAGGTAGAGCCCCGTTCACCTAATAAGGTTTCCACTATAGCACAGATGAAATATACAACTTTCCTCTAGTTCTCTAATGCTTCCCCCCTCTTCCCACTATCATGACTTCAATTCTACCTTACAAATTGGATTAGACCAGAATATGAACACTACTACAAATAGGAGCCCAAAACACAGGGAATCCAGGATAGATAAACCCCTCGGCACCAACAATGAGAATAGAGATACCAGGAGGCTAAGGGGAAGGCACGGGGAGAAAGGGAATAAATCACAAGGATCAACATATAACTCATCTCCCAGGGGGACAAACAACTGAAAAGTGGGTGAAGGGTGACAGAGGCCAATGTAAGATATGAAAATAATAATCAACTGGGGGTGCCTGTGGGAGCCGCCACTGCCGCGGAGGAGGAGGAAAAAAAAGAAAATTATAATCTATAACTTGTCAAGGGTTCATGAGGGAGGGAGGGCAAGGAAGGGAGGAGGAAAATGAGGAGCTGATATCAAGACTCAAGTAGAAACAAAATGCTTTAAAAGGATAATGGCAACATAGGTACAAATGTGCCTAACACAATGGATGAATGTATGGATTGTGATAAGAGATGTAAGAGCCCCCGATGAAAGTATTTAATAAACTAAATAAGGTTTCCATATCAAATCCTTCTGATGTGGCCTATGAAGGATGTTGTACGCCTTGAAAAAACAGGATCTAAATTGAGTGTCCTGGGTCACCAAGAGCCGGATTGAAAAATTAGGTCAAATGTGTCTAATGAGGGGCATAGTACCAGGGAGCTCCTCCCCTTGGGCTCTACATATGATTGTGGAGCATTTTCTCCCCAAGGGGAGGTTGACCCTCCCTTTTTCCTACCAATAGAAATGTACTTGCCTTTTCTGAGACACACATGCTCCTCTCCCTCTGTCTCCTCTCCCTCTGTCTTGACTTGAATTTCCAGTAAGCTTCTCTTATCACTCTGGTAGGCGTGTCTGTTGATTTGGGGGTGACCTTAACACAGTTTTGTAGATCTTTTGTTTCTTGTCTTTTTAATGACCTTTTGCTTCTTCATGTATGATATTCTCTGATTTCATCTCATAGCACATCAGGTCTGCTGTCATTAGTGTTCAATGTGTCAAATCTGTTTTTAAAATATTCTCTAAATTCTGGTGGAATATACTTTTAAGGTCAGATTTTGTCTCTCATGGACTTAAGTTTTCTTCAGTTTCAACCTGAACTTACATATAAGTAATTGATGGCCTGTCTTGCAATCAGAATCTGACCTGATAATTGAGGTTCTCCACAGTCTCTCCCCATAGATGTAGTCAATTTGATTCTAGTGTTTTCCATCTAGCGGGGTCTGTGTGTACAGTCATCATTTATGTTGTTGGAAACATATTTGCAATGAAGAAGTCCTTGTTCGTGCAAAATTCTATCATACAATCACCAGCATTGTTTCCATCATGAAGGCCTTGTTTTCCAAGTATGCTCCCTTCTTGGCTTCCAATCTTATTTTTACATTCCAATTGCCAATAATTATAATTCCACCATGATTGCATGGTTGATCAAATTCAGATTGAAGAAGTTGGTAGAGGTCTTCAATTTCTCGATCACTAGCATTAGTGGTTGATGTGTCCATTTGAAAAACAGCATCATTAACTGGACTTCCTTGAATGCATACAGATGTTATGCTATAACAGACAGCATTGTACTTCAAGATAGATTTTGAAATGTCTGCCGTGACAACGAGTGTGATGCCGTTCTTCTGGAGTTTGTCATTCCTGTCAAAATTAAGCATATGTCTGATTCAAAGTGGCCAACACCACCAGTCCATCTCAGCTCACTAATGGCGAGGATATTGATCTTTCGGCATTACATTTCATTTTTGATGGCTTCCAATTTTCCTAGACCCATACTTCATACATTATTAATGGATGTCTGAAGCTGTTTCTTCTCACTTTGAGTCATGCCTCTTCAGGAAATGAAGTTCTAAATGCTTTATTTCATCCACATCGTTATAATCTACTCTACTTTGAGAAGGTAATTCTTCCTCAGTTGCCTCTAAAGTGCTTTTCGACCTGAGAGGCTCATCGTCGGGCAGTATATCCGAAAATGTTCTGCTGCTCTTCGCGAGATTTGAAGTGGATAGCCCACCCCTGTGCTTATTGTGGAAGCTCTACTAAAACCTGGTCAGCCTGAGTGATCCTGCTGCTATCTGAAATACCATGACATAGCTCCAGCATCACAGCCACCACAGTGCAAACAATTGAGAAACAACTGGTGCAAGAGGTAGATAATAAGCAACTGTTGGTCTTTCCTGTCCAGGAGAAAAAAGACTAATGAAAATCAAAGATGCAAGAAAGCAGTTAGCCCAGTAGACGGATGGACCACACAAGCATCAGCCTCCATGACCATAAAACTAAAATAACTAGGTGGTACCCAGATAACACTACTAACTCTTTTGAATGGGATTGCATTAGAAGGTCCTGAGTACAGTGGGAGAAAATATAGAACAAAATATTTTTATCATTTTGTTGGGGCTCGTACAGCTCTTATCATAACCCATCTATCCATCCATTGTGTCAAGCACATTTGTTGCCATCATCATTTTCAAAACATTTTCTTTCTACTTGAGCCCTTGGTATCAGCTCCTCATTTTTCCCTTCCCTCTCCTCCCTCCCTCACAAACCCTTGATAATTTATAAATTATTATTATTTTTTCATGTCTTATAATGACCGATATCTCCCTTGACCCCTCTTCTGCTGTCCGTCCTCCTGGGAAGGGGTTATATGTAGATCATTGTGATCAGTTCCCCTTTCTCCCCCCACCTTTCCTTTACCCTCCTGGTATCACTACTCTCATTATTGGTCCTGAGGGGTTTATCTTTCCTGGATTACCTGTGGTTCCAGCTCTTACCTAAACCAGTGTATATGCTCTGGTCTAGCCAGATTTGTAAGGTAGAATTGGGGTCATGATATGGGGAGGAGAAAGCATTTAAGAACTAGAGGAAAGTTATATGTTTCATCAGTGCTATACTGTACCATGACTGGCTCGTCTCCTCCCTGTGACCCTTCTGTAAGGGGGTGTCCAGTTGCCTATAGATGGGCTTTGGGTCTCCACTCCACACTCCCCTTCATTCACATTGATATGGTTTTTTTGTTCAGGGTCTTTGATGCCTGATACCTGATCCCATCGACACCTCATGATCACACAACTGGTGTGCTTCTTCCATGTGGACTTTTTTGCTTCTCAGCTGGATGGCCGCTTGTTTATCTTCAAGCCTTTAAGACCCCAGATGCTATATCTTTTGATAGCCATGCACCATCAGCCTTCTTCAGAACAAAATTTAAAATCACTAAAAAGACTAGGCTAACTGGTCTACGAGAAACTGGTGGGATCCATAAGACTATGAACCTTAATTACCCTTCATATCTGGAAATGAACTCAACCCAATGACTTAATTTTTAGCCAAACAGTAGACGTGTTACAAGGGGAACTATAACACTAGCGAGGCACATAGACCTTAGAATAAGCAACCATTTGAGATAGAAAATCCTCAAGGTCAAAGTTCGGATGGTAAGGAAAGGAGGAATGGAAAGAGGAAACAGGAAGTAGGACAAGTGATGCTACGTTCTGGGGAGTCGCAACCAACAACATGAAACAAAATGTGTATGAATGTTGTAGGCAAAGCTGATGTGCTCTGTAAGCCTCCACCCAATTCACAATAAATTCCCCATCCAAAAAATTATGTAACTGTAATCTTTGAGCCCAGTCAAGGACACATAGTGAGTATTCAATATAAGCATGAAGTAATCAATCATTAAACTCTGAAATTTTCACTTTAAAATTTTCCCAAATCAGTTTCTTCCATTCCTAGTCATCTTCTCACTAAGTAAGGTTCTCCTCTCTCTTGGATACCACATATTCTTCAACAGCAGTACATGAATAATTTCTTTTAGAAGGATCAGCTCAGAGCTGGTTCCAATGAGATGGATTTTAAAGATATCTCAAATGTTCAACTTTTCCAAACTGGGCCACTTCATTATCTTTAACATCAACTGCTCCTCCTCCCCTCAGTTCTCCCCCTCCCATATTTAGCTTCCATAATTTATTGCAACATCTTATGAATCATCTAGGAAAAGGCTCATGTGGGTGTGGTGGCTGGCAAGTTCCAAGTCTGTGGGTCAGACATCAGACTGGAGGTTTCTCCTGACTCACTTGGCTACAGGATCGATGAACCCAAATTTGCAAGTCAAATGACAAGCTGCAGGCTGCAGAAGCTGGACAATGCTGGTCAGACAACAGACTGCTGGTTCAAGTTCCAAGGACCAGGGATCAGATAATGCAGGATCTAGAGCAACAGAGAATTTTGCCAAAGCATTCATCTACATTAGATGCAAACCATATCCTCAAGGAAGCCCCCTGGCTTGAGTAAGGTGGTACAAAGGTGTGAGAGGTGGTGAATATAATAAAGGTAGTGACTTGAATCATATCTTCTAGTAAGGTGGTGACTCAAAATACATCCTATTTTAATTCTGCCTTACTAACATAATGGGCAACTCAATTCATAACCACAAGAAGATAGGCACATCACAAAATGGAGAACAATTTCATCAGGCCATAAAATGGAGGATGGCTACAGCATTATGTAACTACCAAAGCACATAATTATATAACCGCTAAGCCACTGAAAATCAGGCCAGGCCATGGCATATATAATTTTAAGCATCACAGGTTCCATACTCCTAAATTGCATTAGCAGCAAGTTGTCTAATCCCCTCAGTGGGCCACAAGCACCCACAAGCGTAGCTCCACCTAACCATATGGGAATCACAAAGACAGCGGCTAACAGGGCCACGTTAAGTGATTCAATGCACCTCCTGTAGTAAGGCACCACCCAAACATATCCTTAACGAAACTTGCCATGATAGTTACGCAATCTGGTGTCAGTTTGGGACTCGAGAGGATGAACAGTGAAGGGGTGGGGTTTAGTCTGTCAATCAAGATATAGCCAATGAGGCCTCTGCGTGGACATGGCCTTCTCCTGAGGATTCTGGGAACTCCTGTATTTCCTCCTTGGAGGCGGGAGACTCTCTCTCTCTGCTCACTCCATAAGAAATATCCCTGAGGAGGAGCCACATGGACCTACCCTGATGCAGCCAGTGCCCTGAGCTGGAGGAACCATGTGGCCATGCCACCGATGAGATGCTTACAACGTCACTGGACCCACAGACTTCCCACCCCCTGGCCTGTGATCTTCCTGCATTTGACGTCATCGCATGTGTTTTGTGAGTCGGAAGAGGACTTTATAGATTGGTATTGGACGTATGGGCTAATATCAGACTGATGGACTTGATCTGGACTGGGCTGGGATGTTTTCTCAATATTCAATTGCTCTTGAATATAAACCTCCTTCTTATACACATATGAATCTCCCTAGATTTGTTTCTCTAGTCTACCAGGACTAACACACTCTCAGAGTAAAAGTGTAGTCTCCTTTTGCCCAAAACTCTGCAATACCTTCATGTTTCCTATAGGATATAACTCAAACTATATGAAGGGGTAGCCCCCTCCAAAAAACGGATTATTTTTTCAAAGCAATGTATTTACTTTTTTTTTCATTTTAATTTTTGTTATTATTTTACAAAAAAACTGTATCACCTTCAAAATACTTTCCATCATAATGAACACATTTGTCAAATCTGTGATTCCATTCTTGGAAACATTTTTCAAACTCATCTGTTTGGATGGCTGATAGCACCTCCCTCATTTTTTTCTTCACCTCTTCTATATTGTCAAATCACTGTCCCTTCAAGTCCCTCTCCATTCACAGAAACAAAAAGAAGTCACACAGAGTGAGGTCAGGTGAGTAAATGCGTGGGGCAAGAGAGGCATGCTCTTTTTGGCCAAAGCTTGTAGCACTGCCATGGCTGCATGAGCAGATGCATTGATTGTAGTGGTGGCAAAACCAGTCCTGCATCTGCCACAAATCAGGCCTTTCTATCACACACTGTAATCCAGTCTTTTCAGAACCTCTAAATAGAAAGCTTGATTAACAGCCTGACCTGGTGGAATGAACTCCAAATGCACTAGACAAATCGACATTTTCATCCATTCAGGAGGTTGACAGATGCCCAGAATGAGGTTTGTCATCAATCGACATTTCAACTTTTTTGAAAAAAGAAAAATCACTCATGCACTTGAGTTTTCCCCATAGCGTTGTCCTTGTAAGCTGTGTTCAACATAACAACAGTTTCTGCTGCATTTTTCCCTGAGCAGCAAAAAAAATTTCACAGCCACCGCTATTCTCTTAAATTGGTCATCACAAAGAATTAGATTTGAGCAAAACTGCTTTTATGAAAAAATTCACTGTGACCAGAAAGAATCTTCCCAGGCGACACCACTGGGTGCACAAACTCAGAGCGAGCGAGTTGCTCCGTGCTAGCCTATTGGAAAATGCATACTAGGAAAGCTCCGTTCTGAACAGCACAATTCTGGGATTTGGGAGGGGGTTGGGGGGGGCACGTGCCCCCTCATATATCATAAGACATAAGACTTTTCATGACATGGACCCTGTCCCTCTCTTCAATTGTATCTCTGACCCACATTGAAGCACTCTCTACTTCTACGGTCTGGATACTTACTGTCTCCTTTGCCTGGAAGACTGGATGCCTGGAAGATTTCCCCAGTAAAGTGTCCCTAGCAAACCAAGCAGGAGTGAGGCCTACCCAGACATGGGACTCGTTGGTAGCCTCCAGCCTGGTCTGTAAGGCTGTTAGACCAAGTGGGAGCCCATGTGGAGAGTGATGCCTACCCTGCTGACTCAAGTCTTTACCTTGAGGAAGTCAACCACACTGTAGTCCAAACGCAAATCAGAGCACCTATTTCCTATTCCTTCAAGGCTACAGCTTCCCTGAGGAGAAAAAGTGGTTTTGCAGGTCTCTCAGCCTTCCTTTTTTTAATTCCCTACCCACCTACCCAAGACCATTTTTTCATCCTCATCACCACCACTCTTGTTCACACCCCTGTAGACTAACAGGTTAAGGCCTGATAGCATATGGCCTCATGAGCTTCCGTTTTCTCTTCTGTAAAATAGGAAAGCACTTTCCTTACCTCATGAAGCTGCAAGGATAAAATAAGAGAGTAACCACTAAACAATATATAAATAGATAAGTGGAAAGGGTCCGAGGTTCTATATCAACATATTCCAACCCCACCCCATGGTTCCCCAACTCACTTTTGGAGCTGCAAAGCCTCCTTTGTTCCCCTAACAACCTACGTGACCCCTACTCCAACCCACCAACAGAGAGAGAGCCTCTTCTAACTTCTCATTTAAAATTCAACCCCATGAAACCTTCTATCATTAGCCATGCTCCACATTAATTACTTTAAATTATTTTTTAAATAAGTGTTAGAAATGATCTGAAACCACTATGGCAAATAGAGGTAATTATAAAGGTAAGACAGTTCCAGGCTAGATTAAATTTTAAATTCAGTAGTAAAGACACATGTAACAAATGTTTAGAAAACCGCAGGCACGTGGCCAGGAAAAGTGCTTGACGTGGACTGACTGATAGGTCTTGTGGTTCCAAATTGCCATTCAGGTGATCTGATCTACACAACCGTATGCTATGGGTGCAGAGCCATAGAATTGCTTCATCCACTCTGACATCTTTATCACAGTTTCATGTACTCCCCAAACCTGATCTTTTGGGGATCATCACCCCATTACACTGAACTTTACATACATAAGAACCACCCAAACAACAATAGACACGAAGTTATAGAGCAGTCCAGTAGTTGGTTCAAGGTCATATGTCTAATTCAGTGGTTCTCAACTGGGGGCAGATTTGCCCTGCACGGCATTTGATAATATCTGAAGGCATTTGGGGTGGTCACATCTGGGGGGGTGTTACTGGCCTCTAGCAGGTAGATGACAGGGATGCGCCTAGAAATTCTACATTGCACGTGTCAATTACCCACACCAGAGAATCATCTGGCCAATCATGCAAACAGTGTTGAGGTGGAGAAATGCTGGTCTAGTTAATGATAGAATCCATTTTCCTCTCATGGGCAGTTTATTGGTACATTATACATGGAAAAGAGTTGGTCAATATCAGGGACTTAGAAATATTTTTGTCAGACAAATATTTTTGTCAAGCAGATTTTGCTTGAAATGATGCTGATTCCTCTAGCTGTAAAACAAATGCTGACAGCTCCTTGCTAAAAAACAACAACTTTTTAAATGATGCTTCTTTTACAGGTCATGGTTTTCATGAAATCACCTACAAATCTGAGGTAGTTTGCTTATTGTGCCAACCTGACTGATAAGCACATGTGGGGTTAATTGAAGGGAGCCTCGCCTTTCTAGTTCTCGGGTCTCTTGCTTTCTGATGGTCGGACCAGGATGTAGCTGCCTTAGCCAGTTCCCTGCTTCAGCTGGCAAGGCTCACTTCCTACAAGACATCCCCAAGGAGAAGCCACATGGACCTACCCTGATGCAGCCCTGGGTGCTGGTGCACCCATGTGGAGACCCCTGCCAGCACTGAGATGCTTACACATTCACTGACTTGGCTTTCCTCCTGCAGTCGGTGTCATTGTGTGTGTTTTGTGAGATGGAGGAGGACTTTGTGGATTGGTGTCGGACATATGGGTTAATGTTGGACCCCAACCTTGTGGGCTTGGGCAGCACTGGGTTGGGATGTTTTCTTGATGTACACTTAACCTTTATATAAAACTCTCTCTTATACATGAGTTTCTGTGGATTTGTTTCTCTAAAGCACACAGACTAACACAAGAGTTTCTGTGGATTTGTTTCTCTAAAGCACACAGACTAACACAACATCCTTCCCCTCTCCCTAGGAGAAGTATTTGTAAAGCAACTGACTGCAGAGCCAGGGACAGGCTATGCCTGAAAGAAAGCCCAAAGTTTTGCCCCAGGGGACAGTATTTTTTCCCCTGTCCAACTCAGACTGCTCAGACAGTGTACTGTAAGATGGACAATTCCTGGGTCATCCTGGGACGCCAAAGGACAGTTCAACCATCTCAATTTGTTTAGCATGGCTTTCCCTCAACCCCAGGACTGGAGTCTGAAAGCTGCATTATAAGTTCTTGAACCAGCAATGCCGGGGGTTGGTGGTGGTCCCCACCTAGGACTAGGGCCATTGAGGAACAGAGTAAGTGCCTTCTAATCAGTTAAAAAAAAAATTTTTTTTTTTCTTAAAACCTCTAACTCACTGCCATCAGTCAATACCGGAGTCATTTATATGTGAGGCGTTGTTCTATGTTCTGTAAATGGTACAAAAGTAGTATAACAGGTAATTCTTCTGTCTGGGAACTGACCATCTAAATGGGAAGGAAATGATAAATGCCTATGAACACATATGAAAAAACACCCAATAATTTAAGGTGGGAAGTTGTGTTTTGAGCACAGTCGATGCTGTAGGAACTTAGAGTGAGAACTATAACTCCAAATCGGAAGAGCTAGGGACATTTTCCAGGCGGGAAGGGAGTGATCCTGGGGCCTTGGGATTGGGGTGGAAACCCTCGGGGTGGGCTGGAGGTGGGGGGAGGCAGACTCAGAGATAGAGAGTTGGAAAGACAAGTTTTCCAGATTGTGTCAGACCTAGATCTCCAGCTGAGAAACTTATACTTTAGTCGGAAGATAAATGAGGAGTGAGCAATGGCTTATGAGCAATGCAGTGACCTGGTGAACCCTTTCATCCCAGACCAGGTCTCCCTTCCCTACATCCTGCCTTGTTTAAAGGCCTCTGGGAGCCAAGGATTCCAGCCTCTGTCAGTGTTGTCTCCTCCAGAGCCACAGCTGTTCCAAGAAAGGTCGTGAGAATCCAAGGACCTGAAGCGAGCCCCACCTCTGACCCCAGCCGGCAGTTTGTTTCACTTTCTCTGTCCACAAGCAGCCAGTACCTCTCTTTATTCTAGAACCAGCGAAAGCGGGCTAACAGACGTTGGGTCTGCTCGCGCTGAGAGAGAACGGCTCACAGGCTTTCCCTTGGTATCCAGAGGCTGTGTGGAACTCCGGAAGAGAGCGAGGCTTGGCTCTGAAAGTTGGGCACCAATCCAGGCCCGGCCTTTCTCTCTCCCTTGCCGCCCTCCCCCCACGCTTGCACTCCCTCCCAGGGGAGGATTAGAGGGAGCAGCTGCTGTTGTCCTGTGGACAGGCAGACGGCCACCTGGCACTGCTGGGACTTTCACAACACTCGCCCCAACAACTTAAAACAAAAACAACGACAACAAAATAGCCCCAGTCTGAGGAGAGGCTGGGACAACAGCAGTGACCATGACCATTAAGTGCTAAGGAGACGGAGGCCATACTTCACACCCCAGGACAGAAGTTGCTTGTTTGACGACCTTACTTCCCTCCCCTGTTCTCTCACACCAGGTCATCTTCTGTTCCCTCTAATGGTCCTCCTCTCTCTCGGGCGAGGCTCCCTGTTCAGGCCTTGGCCTGACGCCTAACTCCTTTTGTTCTACCTAAACTTGTCC
>NW_022103915.1:86705084-86707756 GCF_000313985.2 Echinops telfairi | reverse complement strand
CAGGCCAGCAGAGCTGTCTGCCCTTGTTGCTGATCCTCCTGTGCCATCTAGTGGCATCGCTCATCTCCAACACCAGCCTTTTCCTTCCCACAAGCCCTTCATCCGGACCCACCGCTAGGAAGGCCCCTCTGTCCTCAAAACAAATATGTCATCACCCGCACTCTAGAACCACCTTCCAACCATAACACAGAGCTCTGGTAGTCCAGCAGGTGGAGCATCTGGGCTGCTGCAAGAAGGCTGAAGCCTCTGCTTCTGTCAATATTTAGTCTCCCAAAGCCTAGGGAGCAGTTTTGCTGTGTCCTACAGGGTCTCCCAGAGTCTGAATCAGCTTGATAGGGTTTGGGTTTGGCACCATAATACAAGCCATTTGATTGGTCTCCGTACCGTTAAAATCCACACAAGAAGTCAGGTGAATGTCTTGACAGTTGCTTCCAAGGATGGTGATGATGGATCCATGTAAACTATAGTCCTTGACAATTTCCATCTCGTCGCCAGTTAGCATGATGTTGGGGGGTCCGGTTGCACGGATCTTGGTTTTCTTTACATTGCGTTGTAATCTATATCGAGGGCTGCAACCCTTGATCTGCATCAGTAGGCGCTTCAAGTCATCTGCGTTTGGCGAGCAAGGTTGAATCCCCTGCAGGCTGTTCAGGAGTCTTCTCCAATCCGGATGCCGTGTTCTTTGGACAGGCCAGTTCCTTGGATTATCTGCTTAGCATATAATAGAACACATACGGTGAAAGGATACATCTATGTCATGCACCTTTCCTGGTTTTAAACCTTGCAGTATCCCCTGGCCCTGTTCAGAGAAACTGTCGCTTTGTCTATGTACAGATTCTTCATGAGCACGATTAAATGGTCCTACTCCTTACAATGTTATCCATAATCTGTTATGATCCATGTGGTCAAAATACAACTGGACAATAAATAAAACACAGGATAAACAAGTTTCTGGTATTCTCTGCTTCCAGCCGAGAACCACCTGAGAACCATTTATTCTACATCCCCTTCTGAATTCAGCTTGGATTTCTGGCAGTTCCCTGGCCATGTGCTGCTACAATTGCTTTTATTTTTCTTCTGATTAGTAGAAAATGAAGTCTTTTCTTTTTACACTTGCTTTTTAAGCTTTCTTTTCAGCAAAACTTTACATCCACGTGCTATGAATGATCTTATTCTATTTTCGGGTCACCTTTGTCACTTTTGTCATTTTTGTCACTGTGTTAGTCTCGGTACTTTAAAGAAACAAATCCACAGAAACTCATGTATAAGAGAGTTTTATGTAAAGGGTAAGTGAGCATCAAGAAAACATCCCAACCCAGTGCTGCCCAAGCGCACAAGTCCAACATTAACCCATAGGTCCATCACCAATACTCAAAGTTCTCCTCCGTCTCACAAACCAGACGCAATGATGCCGACTGCAGGAGGAAAGTGGAGTCAGTGAGCGTGAAAGCATCTCAGGGCTGGCAGGGGTCTCCACACGGCTGCTGCAGCACCCAGGGCTGCATTGGGGTAGGTCCATGTGGCTTCTCCTCAGGGATGTCTTGCAGGAAGTAAGCCTTGCCAGCTGAAGCTAAAGCTGCTAAGGCAGCTGCATCCTGGTTGGACCCTCAGAAAGCAATAGACCCTAGAACTCAAAAGGCAAGGCTCAGTGAGTCATTTATCCCTCTGCCCTTCGATTTACCCCACATGTGTTTATTGGCCAGATTGGCACAATAAACTAACTTCCCCGATCACCTTTCTTTGGAATAGGGAAATTTGATCTCTTTCCTATGGTCAGGTAGCTAGCTGTCTTCCAGATTTGTTGGCATCATGGTGTGAGCACCTCCAGTGCTAGATCTATTTGTTGAAAGATCTCATTTGCTGTTCTATACATTGCTGGAGTCTAGTGTCTCTTCAGTGCCCTCAGTGTAATTGGGACTTCCTCCTTCCGTATGCTCAGTTCTTGATCCTATACTGTCTCCTGACATGATTGAACATTGACCAATGCTTTTTTATATTGTGACTGTGCATTTCATCCATCTTCTTCTTTTTATTTAAATCATTTTATTGGGCACTCGTACAAGGTTATCACAATCCATACATACATCCATTGTGTCAAGCACATTTGTACATTTGTACTTCATTCTCAAAACATTTGCTTTCTACTTGAGCCCTTGATATCAGCTCCTCATTTTCCCCCTCTCCCTGCCCCCACTCCCTCAAGAACCCTTGATAATTTATAAATTATTATTTTTTCATGTATTACACTGTCTGACGTCTCCCTTCACCCACTTTTCTGTTGTCCATTCCCCAGGGAGTGGGTTATATGTAGATCCATGTATTCAGTTCCCCCTTTCTACCCCACCTTCCCTCTGCCCTCCTGGTATCGCCACTCGCACCACCGGTCCTGAAGGGATCATCTGCCCTGGATTCCCTATGTTTCAGTTCCTATCTGTACCAGTGTTCAACCGCTGGTCTAGCCGCATTTTTAAGGTAGAATTGGAATCATGGTAGTTGGGGGGAGAAGAAGCATTTAAGAACTAGAAGAAAGTTGTATGTTTCATTGGCTCTACTGCACTCTGACTGGCTGTTCTCCTCCCTGTGACTCTTCTGTATGGGGATGTCCAGTTGCCTACAGATGAGCTTTGGGTCCCTACTCTGCACTCCCCCTCATTCACAATGATTTGATTTTT
>NW_022103915.1:86702294-86703629 GCF_000313985.2 Echinops telfairi | reverse complement strand
CTGAGGGTGTTTTCTTTGCTTTTTGTTATCTCACTCCAGGTCTTTACACATTTTATAGCATGTAACTTTGTTCTCTCAAGTCACCCTTTGACCTTTGGAAGCTCTTGTTCGGGTTGGCTTGGGTGTTTGTTTGTTTGTTTGTTTTGGGGGGGGGTTGTTGTTGTTTTTCTTTTGGCTTGGTTTGATTTACTTCATCACTTCTCTGCTCAATTTAGCTACTCTACATTCAATGGCAAACATCAGAGTCTGTTCCGACATCTAGTTGGGCCTTGCCTGTCTTTTTAATGACTCCCCACTTTCCTCGTGTATGAGAACCTGGACATCATCCCCACACTTATCTGGTTTTCAGTCATTAGCGTTCAGGGTATCAAACATTGTCTTGACATAGCCTCAGTCCAGTCAGGGTGTTCTCAGGTCCTATTTTGGTACTTAGGGAGCTATTTTAATATTCTTTAGCTTCAACTGGAACTCACGTTGGGACAATTAATTGTCTGTTCCACAGACAGTCCCTGGCCTTGTTCTGACTCCTGGTATTGGGCTTCTTCTTCATGTGTTTCCACAAATGTAGCCTCTTTAAATCCTGTGTGTTCTATCTTGCTATTTATGTGGTTGGGGGGGGCGGGGAAGCATTGGCCATGAATAAGTCATTGGTCTTGCAAAATTCTATCATGTGATCTCTGACATTGTTCCTGCCATTAAAGCCATATTTTCCAGCTACCAAACCTTCCTAGTTTCCAACTTTCACATTTCATTTAATTACATTATCAAGACATCTTGCCTGCATGCCTAATCAATTTCAAACTACCAAAGTTGGTTTTATTTTTATTTTTTTCAATCTTCCTTTTTTTAGTCTTTGGCATTCATGGTTGGTGTGAGAATCTAAATAGGACTCATATTAACTGATTTTCCTTTCAGGTTTATGGGGATCATTGATGGTGTTGGACTTCAGGATGGCTCTTGAAATGTTCTTTCTGAAATGATGGCAAGACCTTTCCTTTTGAATTTGTCGTTTCCAGCCTCGTAAACCATAAGATGGTCTGATTCAAAATGACCAACAATAGTCCATTTCAGCTCTTGAATGCCTACGATTTAGATCTTAAAGTGCTCCACTTCATTTTTTACAACTTCCGATTTTCCTAGATTCATAATTTGTTCATTCCATGGTCCAACTAGTAATGGATATTTGCAGCTGTTTCTCCCCATGTTGAGTCATGCCACACATCACCATATGAAGGTCCCCAAAACTTTATCCATTCACATCTTTAAGGTTGACTATTTTGAGGAGACAGCTCTTTTCCAGTAGGATTTTGAATGCCTTTTAATTTAAGGGGTCCC
>NW_022103915.1:86699396-86701432 GCF_000313985.2 Echinops telfairi | reverse complement strand
GGGATGTTTTCTTGATGTGCACTTAACCTTTATATAAAACTCTCTCTTATACATGAGCTTCTGTGGATTTGTTTCTCTAAAGTACCCAGACTAACACAGGGTTGACACCTAGATCTAGTGCTTTATTTTATTTTTTAAGGCAATTATTATTTTTTTAATCATTTTATTGGGGGCTCTTACAGCTCTTATCACAATCCATACATGCATCCATTAGGTCAAATACATTTGTACATATATTGCCATTATTATTTTCAAAATATTTTCTTTCTACTTGAGCCCTTGGTATCAGCTCATTCCCCCAATTCCACCTGATTTAGTGCTTTATTAAAGAGTCATTAAAACTATGTGACCACGTGCCAAAACAGTCTTTGAATGTGAGGATTGAAGCTTCCTCATTGCTGAACACGTTTAGACAGGTACACTAGCTTCATAGATATTCACTTATTTAGGACACATAAGTGGAGAGACATGAGCCTGATTCATTTCCTGATCCAAAGACTGCTCAAAAGTGCTGGGCTGGCCTCAGGTAAAGCCCACATATCCCGGCAGCCTCTGAGGCAGTTCAGCAGTGAGAAGAGGCCCTTGGAGATCAGACAGCCTGGATGCCAGCTCAGCCCATTGGACAAGAGCAAAAGCCAATGCACAAGCACTCAGTGAGAAGGTGAGACCTAAGATAAGCGATGGATGAGGCAGGAGCATGAAGAAGGCATAGATCCTGGCCAAAACGATGATCCTCAGGTGGGTGATCCCGTGGACAGGGGCTCAACATGGACATGAGAGGGACGAGAGCACCCAAATGGAAGGAAGGAGCATGAGGAGCTGTGGAGACCACAAATGGGAATATGGGAAAGGGATGGACGGGGCCATGGAGAGACTGCAACACAAAGAATGAGAATAAGGACCTAGGGCATGAGGTCACAAAGAAGACGGGGGCACGAGGGGGAAAGATAGAGCAGAGGGAAACAACAAACCAAACGCACTGCCATCCAGGTAATTCCAACTCACAGCGACCCTATAGGGCAGGGTGTAACCGTCCTGTAGGCTTCTGAGACTCTAGCTTTACATGGAGTAGGAAGCTTTTGAAAAGACAATAACAATCTCTAAATTATCAAGGCTTCATGAGGGAAGAAGAGTGGGGGAAGGAGGGGGGCGGAAATGAGCTGATACCAAGGGCTCAAGTAGAAAGAAAATGTTTTGAAAATGATGATAGTAACATATGTACAAATGTGCTTGACACAATGAATGTATGCATGGATTGTGATAAGAGCTATAAGAGCCTCCCCCAAAAAAATGATTTAATTTTTTTGAAGGAGTAGGAATCTTAATCTTTCTCCCACAGAGTAGCTGGTGGTTTCAAACCACTTACCTTATGGCTAGCAACCCAACACATCACCAGGGCTTCTACAAAAGGAACAATTGAATGGTCTAAAGGAAGATAGGGATACAAGGTAAGGGGAAGTGGATCATAGAGGTAGAGAATGGAGAGCAAGGTGGGTGGGTGTACCCAGAGGGGCAAGGAATGAGACATAGGGCAAGGCAAAGCCATAATAGAGAAGGCTGGTATAGCATGATGGCATCAAGTCAATTCCAGCTCAGGGCACTTCCACGGGTTAACAGTAGACCTGTTCCAATGACTTTTCCTGGCTGTAATCTGCAAGGAAGCAGAACACCAAGCTTTGCTTTGGCAGTGCTGCTGGATGAGTTTAAGGCACCAACCTTTAGTAAACAAACACAAAACACCTCTGCCACCTGGGACCCTGACCTTTTAACTGAACACCTCCTGCTCTCTGTCCCCAACCTTCCATTCTGACATCCCCTCCTAAAAGAGATGACATTGGTGTGTTAGTCTGGGTAGACTAGAGAAACAAATTCATGGACACTCATGTGTATAGGAAAGAGCTTTATATACAAGAGCAACTGAATATTGAGAGAACATCCCATCCCAGTCCAAATCAAGTTCATAAGTCCGATATTAGCCCATATATCTAATACCAATCTATAAGGTCCACTTCAGACTCGTGAAACACATGCAATGA
>NW_022103915.1:86696123-86698770 GCF_000313985.2 Echinops telfairi | reverse complement strand
AATCTCTTCCTGCAGGACTCCTTCCCCAGTGTGGCCACCACCTGCAAGACCCCCATCCCACCCTGCAAGCTGCCCATAAAAGCTGCCACCAGGGTTGACAGACCGCTTCTGTCCTTGTATAAATGCACCTCGGAGAAGTGCCCCAACTGCAAGCACACAGAGAGACGCATGAACACATCCTACATGGTGCGGCCTGTGACCATCCCCAGAAATAGGACTCTGAGCAATTCCTGCTGTCCTGTACCCTTGGACAGAGTCCTCTAGGTTTTGAGTGTTCCTCCCTCCTAGGCTCTACCTTTATTCCCTCTCCAAGCTCTGAACCCCTCCTCTCATAGTCAGAACATTTTCTTCTGCCCTCCTCTCTTGGGCCTCTCCTGGGCTCAGGGTCTTCTGGGAAAGTGAGGAGGAACTGAGGCTGACAGCTGGGTGAGTTAAGTTCCAGAAGAGATGGTCTCTCATCTTTCTGTTGTTATTTTCATAGACGCTTATCCTCAGAGGCGGTCAGAGGCCAGAGATCGCTCCTTTGGCTTCTATCTTGGTACATCTCACCTCTGCCCTCTCTGCTCTCTTATCATGGCCGTAAGACAAGGGGAGGAAATAAATGCACAAAGTGTGTCTAAGATTTATGGACGGGCCTGTTCCTCTTCTTAAACCGGGAGTCTTCCCGTCTCCGGCATAAAAGTGAAGTGAACAGACAGCCGGAAGGCAAGCAGAAGACCAAGAAATACATTTACTATTTAGATAACATTTCATGCCTTTCGATGTGTACCCACAGCGATCCAATAATCCCTCCGGAGATAGACTTGACAGGGATCATCCGCCTTCTGCAGGGATGAGGGAATGGCGTTTTGGAAAGCTTAATTAATTTGAGTTATCTAGGTGGTTGGTAGCAGAACCTGGCCTCTTGAGCTTGAGTCCAAAGAGTCCAGAGAGGGCATTGTCTGTCGTACCAAACAAGAAAGACTTCTCCAGGGGCAAGAAGAGGAGAACTAGGTAAGAGTTCGCCCATGAAGAAATGTGCCCTATGAAATCTGAAGAGCCAGTCACTGTGTGCTGCTTCAATAAAGGTCAGTACCTCTCTCGCCAAGACTGTTTATAAGGCACCCCTGGGATCATAATTCATTCTTTCTCCTTCTCTAACTAGGCCACTGCTCTTCCAACCTGGGCCCTGGGCCTTGTTCTAGCTAGATCCCTTTGGCCTGAAGGAATAAGGGGAAGGGAGTGGCCCAGCTTTCTCCTACTGCTCTGGGATCACATTTCCCTTGACCTCAAGGGACTTCCCTGGCCCAGAGCCTTCATGTCACCAGCAGGCTTGGTGGGAGCTGCCAGAGCTTGCTTCCCCCTGATAACGATCTCCCCGACCTTGGTGGTTCCTTGGCTCCCTACTCTGGAAACCTGCCCAGACCGGAGGGGTTGGGAGGTGGAGATGCCATCTCCCTGTCTCCCGGGGCTGCAGATGCCATTTCTTCTTCTTTGGTGCGTCGAGCTGGAAAGGCTCCAGACTGAGGTTGGCTCCCTTCTGAAATCCTCTCCCGCGTTGACCATAGCACTGACCATCGCCATACGCCTCGTTTCCATCATCTCAGTCCTAGCTCAAAGTTCCAGGCCCACCCTATTTCAGCATCAGCCTACACGGTGACACCTTCCCATTCTGCTGTTGATTCTATGCTCCTATCCAACTCTCCAGAAGCCCTGGTAGCACAACAGATTAAGCATTTGGGCTGCCCATTGAAAGGCTGGCAGTCGGAACCCATTAACTTCTCAGGGGGAGAAAGATGAGGCTTCCTTCGCAATTGTAGCCCTGGAAACCTATACAGTAGGTCTAATCTGTCCTACAAGATTGCTAAGACTAGGACTTCACTCAAGGCTATGAGTCTCTCCCTTCCTCCCTACAGACTCTGTGCAGTTCCTAACTGAATCAGAACAGGCCAGGTAGAATTGGAGGTAAATCCTGGTCCAGTGTAGCTGCATGGCCTCTAGCTAATTACTGAACCTCTCGACAACTCTGTTTCCAAAAGGCAAAACAGGAGTGATACTACCTACTACAAGGATTAGAAGTCATCTTTAGTAAGATCTAGCTGTTCTCAGGTCCCAGCAGCCCCTCAATAATGCTAACGACTGGTAGAAGTGATGTAAGTAATAGCCTTACCCCTGCCCAGTCATATCCCCTTTTAGCAAACAGAGCAAGACAAACAGCCAACGCTGTCTCCTCAGGAACTTTCTTCTGCTAACGGCTCTAGGAGTGGCCTGCAAGACAGGTCTGCAGGCCGAGCCCTGACAGGTGGGCAGATGGCAGTGGGATGATGACAAGAGGGGAGAGAGGAGGGATGATCAAAAGAAAGGGGAACATTAAATGATCAGAGAAAAATGAAAGGCCAATACATTGAAAATGAGCCCATCACAGAGGCTTGAAAGTAAATACTAAATTCACTTTGTGGCCAAGCATTGAATGGCTGGGTATGAAAATCAATATTCCTCGGAAACTAAGCATTGTGTCAAGAATGAACTACAGTGGAACTGAAATAAATCTGAAATTTTACCCCCAAAACTCATTTTATGTATTTTGTGACCACTGTCCTATACATGTACCATTCTAAACAGATGTTTCTTTTTAACTGAAGTTGTAGGGATTCGGGATCGCTGAGGA
>NW_022103915.1:86691857-86693881 GCF_000313985.2 Echinops telfairi | reverse complement strand
TCCAGACAGACCTGCGGTTTCTAACTCTTGACCTTGCTCTTAGCAGCCCCACAAGTAACCCACTGAGCCACCAGTACCTCTTAGTGTATGTAAATTATCCCTCAATTTTAAAAAATGTTTAATGCTTCACAAAAGAGTATAGTTTTTTATGCGAAGGACAAAATTATGAAAACATCTTGGCCCTAAGCAAACACTTTGAAGGAATGAGTTTCCGGGCTTGGGTAGAGGACCATAGTCTCAGAGGGCACCACAGTCAATTGGCATTGCAGAGTTCACAAATGGTCTGCATGCTACTTTGGGGAGTAGTGGCTGGGATTTTTAAAGCTTGTGAGTGGCCAACTCAGGTACAACTTAAGGCTCTCTTCCCACCTGAAGCAAAGAAGAGTGAAATCAAAGCTGCATGGAAACATTTAGTCCCAAAGACTAACAGACAATTGATCACTAGCCATCATGGCCATGCTTAGCTGCCACTGCTGACTGCTCTGAAAGGGTTCCCAATAGGAGGACTTGGATAGAATGGGAGACGACATGGAACAAAACTTAAAATCATTGTAAACAAATAAATGAATAAGCAAGTTTACTGGTCTGATAGACTGATGGAACCCCCAAGTCTATGGCCCTTATATTCCCTTCAAACATGGAACTGAATTCACCTCCAAGGATCAACTTTTAGCCAAACAATAGACAAGCCTATTGGGGGAATGATGGCAATGGGGAAGTGCCCCCTCCATAGAACAATCAACCATGAGAGATCCAAAGGGCAGCTATGTGATCATAAAGTGAGCACAGGATCAGGTATCAAAAGATCCCAAACAAATAATTATATGGATGTGAATGAGGAGAATTGGAGTGGAGACCCAAAGCCCATCTGTAGACAACTGGATATCCCATCTCCCCACAGAAGGGTTACAGGGAAGGGACGATTCAACCAGGGTGCAGTATAGCACCAATGAAACACACATCATTCCTCTATTCCTGAATGCTTCCTGCCCCACCACTACCATGACCCAGTTCTACCTTACAAATCTAGCTAGACCGGAGTACACACATTAGTACAGACAAGAGCTCTAGGCACATGGAATTCAGGACAGATAAAACCCTCAGGAACAGTAGTGGGAGTAGCGATATCAGGAGGGTGAGGGGAGGGGAGCGAGGGGGGGAGGGGAGAGAAGGGAACCCATCACAAGGTTGGATATATAGCCCAACCCCCGACAACAGACAGTGTAAGACATGAAGTAACAACAATAATATATAATTGATCAAGAATTCAGGAGGGTGGGAGGGTGGAGGAGGGAGGGGAAAAATTAGGGGCTGATACCAAGGGCTCAAATAGAAAGAAAATGCTTTGGAAATGTTGATGGCAACATATGTACAAGTATGCTTAATGCAATTGAATGAGGATTGTCATAAGATTTGTAAGAACCCCGAATAAAATGATTAATAAAAAAATTTTTAAGAGCAACTTTGACAAGGGATGAATTCAGAAGACAGGAAGGGACAGGAAAAGACCAATGAAAATGGAGACCAGGGGGAAGGAGTGGCAGCATGCCAGGACATTGAGGGACTGCAGTCAATGACACTAATCAAAACGTGTCTAAATTGGTGAATGGAAAAAAAGAAAAAAGAAAAAAAATGGTGAATGGAAATCAACTCCCAGGTAAATTTTCACCAAAATCACAGCAAAAAGGTTTTTTAAATATTATACCTCTTAAGGTTGTTTTAATATTATAAATGCTAATATATCACTTCTGCAAAGATTAGAATTTTATGCTACAATTAAGTCTATTGTACTACTTTGTACTATTTATTAACATCCATAGTACCTGGGCTATTGACTGAATCTATTTACTAAATACTTTTAGCTCCAAAACTATATAAAGTTCTTTCTAAAGGTATCTAGGATGACATACTTTTGCCTATTCTTTATATTAACTTCCAATTCATTTTCCTCTTTTTAACGACTTAAAATTTCTTTTTTTTCTCTTTTAAATCATTTTATTGCAGCTCATACAACTCTTATCACA
>NW_022103915.1:86685939-86691501 GCF_000313985.2 Echinops telfairi | reverse complement strand
TAGATATGACAGTTACCCATTCATTCACATGATCTTTGTTGTTGCTGTCGAAAAATATGCATAACACATTTCATGTTTTTTCATGTGTACAATTTCTGACACCAATTATCTTGACTTGCACATAACTTTGACCACAGTCAAATTTAAGGATGTCAGGAATAATGTTGAAATAGATGGTTGGCTATTCAGTGTTCCAAAGACCAAAGCTGAGGTCCAAGATGTATAACAGGTTCAGGCGAAATATCAAGCCTAGCTGAACCTGGATGGCTCCCTACTTGAAAGCTGAATAATGGGCAAAAGAAAGGAACACTAAGAAATGCCACTTGCTGGGAGTGGAGTTGGGAGAGGAGAGGAAGATGTGCAGGAGAGCACCATTCTGCCTTATGTAGATGGCTGTAAAGAAATGTGTTGCAATCGGGACCTGAAGTGGCCGAGATGGAATCCAGTAAAGAAAGCGATTTAAGAGCTGGTGCCAAAGGTGACCCAGTATTCCTAGAGTGAAGCTACCAGAGGTCCATTAGGTAGGAGACTTACCACAGGACCTCTAGTCCCTAAAGTCTCCACAGCCTGCAGTCAATGACGCATATTGTTCGGTGCCATCGAGTTGGTTCCAACCCATAGTGACCTTACGCACAACAGAACAAAACATTGCCCGGTCCTCAATTATTCCTGTGCTTGGGCCGTTGTGTCAGTCCATCTGTCTGCTTAAGGGTCTTCTTCCTCTTCTTTATTTATTTTATTGAGGGCTCTTACAGCTCTTATCACAATCCATACATACATCCATTGTGTCAAACACATCTGTACATTTGTTGTCATCATCTTTTTTAAAACATTTTCTTTCTACTTGAGGCCCTGGCATCCACTCCTCATTTTTCCCCTCCCTCCCCCACCCTTCCTCCCACATGACCCCCCTGATAATTTATAAATTCTTTTTTTTTTTTCATGTCTTAAAGACCACTGTCTTATTTCATCCGTTTTTATACTGTCTGTCCCCCTGGGATGGGGGCCATATGTCAATCATTGTGATTGGTTCCCCCTTAATCTGCCCTCATCCACCATTACCCTCCTAGTATCACTGCCCCCTTATTGGTCCTGAGGAATTTATCTGTTCTGGATTTCCTGTGTTGCAAGCTCTTATCTGTGCCATTATACATATTCTGGTCTAGCCAGATTTGTAATATAGAATTGGGGTCATGGTCTTGGGGGGACAAGGAAGCATTAAAAACTAGAGGAAGGTTGTGTGTTTTGTCGGTGCTATACTACACCATGACTGGCTCATCTTCCTTGAAGCTGTTCTGACAGGAGGTGTCCAATTGACTACTGATAAGCTCTGGGTCTCCACTCTGCCCTCCTCCTCATTCCCATTGATATGCTTTTTGTTTGTTTGTTTTGGGTCCTTGATGCCTGGTAACTGATCACATCAACACCTCATGTCACACAGGCTGGTGTGCTTCTTCATGTGGGCTTTGTTCTTTCTCAGCTAGATGGCCACTTGTTTATCTTCAAGCCTTCAAGACCCCAGATGCTATATCTTTTGATAGCCGGGCACCATCAGTTTCCTTTATCACATTTGCTTATGCATCCACTTTGTCTTCAGCAATCGTGTCAGGGAAGGTGAACATCACAGAGTACCGTGTTAGTAGAACAATTGTCCTTGAGTTGAGGGAGTACTTGAGTGGAGGCCCAATGTGGGGTCTTCTTCTTTTACACTGCCCCTCTACTTTATGATGTCCTTCTCCCAGAACTGGTCGCTTCTGACAACATGTCCCAAGTATGTAAGACAAAGTCTTGCCCTCCTTGCTTCTAAGGAGCACTCTGGCCATACTTCTTTCAAGATAGATCTGTTTGTTCTTTTGGCAGTCGGTGGTACTTTCAATATTCCTCACCAGCACCACAATTCAAAAGCATCAATCTTCTTTGGTCTTCCTTATTCAATGTCCAACTTTCACATACACATGAGGCACCTAAAATACCATGGCTTGGGGCTCGTATACCTTAGTATTCAAATAATATCCTTGCTTTCCAATACTCTGAAGAGATCTTGTGTAGCACATTAACCCAGTGCAACCCGTCTTTTGATCCCTTGACTTTGACTTCCATAAGCATTGATTCTGTATTCAAGCAAGACAAAGTCTTTGACAACTTTAATCATTTTTCCATTTATCATGATGTTACCTATTGGTCCAGTTATGGGGATTGAGTTTTCTTTCTTTCTTTCTTTCTTTTGGGGAGTGGGGTGGTTCTTTACATTGAGTTATAATACAAACTGGAGGCTTCAATCTTTATCTTCATGAGCAAGTGCTTCAAGAATGTGCAAGCAAGGTGTGTCATCTGCCTGTCACAGGTAGTTAATAAGTCTTCCTCCAATCCTGATGCCACATTCCTCTTCATATAATCCAGCTTCTCCGTTTATTTGCTCAGCATAAGATTGAACAATCCTGGTTAGAGGATACAATCTTGACACACACCTTTCCTGATTTTAAACCACGCAGTATTCCCTTGTTCTACTTGGACAACTGCTTCTTGATCCATGTACATGTTCTGCAGGAGCAAAATGAAGTGTTCTTTTTTTTTTTTTTTTAGGTGGTAGAATTTCAACTTTATTTGGCCGATGTGTTTCAATTGCAGTATTGGGAAGATCGCCCGGAGAACTCGTCACAAAGGAACCCCCCAGACAGGAACCAAGGTTTCTTGTGTCCCAGTCAGCCTCTGGCCACCATGCACAGCAAAGGGTCAGGCATCGCAGGGCCAGGCCAAAGAGGGGTGACGGGCCCACGCAGGCCTGCCCTGGGCCTGAGCAGAGAAGTACTTCCTGCCCAAGGGGGACTCACCCTCGGCCAGAGACCCCAAGTGCCCATCAAACCTGAAGAACAAAAAGCCTAGCTCAGTTGGGGCCATACTGGCCCGAGGTGAAGAAGGCCAGCCCAGGCTGTCCCTGGCCCTGGGGGGAGAAGGACCCCAGGGAGGCTGGCCACGCAGAGACCCTGACACCGAAAATGCCCAGCGACCCTGTCCACAGGCAGGCTTCCTGGAGGAATGAAGTGTTCTGGAATGCCCATTCTTCTCAAGGCTACTCACAGTTTGTTCTGAACCACACAGTCAAATGAATGTTTTTGCATAGTCAATAAAACACAGGTAAACATTTTTCTGGTATTATCTGCCTTCAGTCAAGATCCAACTGACATCAGCAATGATATTCCTTGTTCTAGGTCCTCTTCTGAATCCAACCTGACGTCTGGCAGCTCCCTGTCAATGTATTGCTGCAACTATTGTTACATGATCTTCAGCAACATTTTACTTGCATGTGATATCAATAATAGTGTTCTACAATTTGAGCATTCTGTTGTGTCACCTTTTCTTTGGAATGAATCCAAATATGGATCTCTTCCAGTCAGTTTGAGGACAAGCCAGACACAGGATCCATATCAAGCAACAAAACAGAGAGGTCTCCTAGACCAATCATGATATATTGGATTTAGGCCACGCCTCCGAATAAACAAACTTGGAACTGATAGACTGCTAATAGCAGAACTTATCATAAAATGGATTACATTACATGAGATCTCATCATGGGGATTGTCTACATCATAACTGCCAAACCACTGAGAATCATGCCCTGACAGGTGGACCCACCACTTTTAATCATCACCATCTCAACAAGATCAGTTGATGCATTGGCCTCAGCAATGATACAGTGCTCTACGTCCTATGCTGGTGAGTATGGACTGAGTTCTTCAAAGCCGTGAGCGGTCATCTAAGGTACAGCTACTGGTTTCTCCCTGTCTGTATCAAAGACGGGCGAGGAAAATCAAGGATGCATGGAAACAATTACTCCCAGGGCTAATGGACCACTCCAACCATAGCCTCCACGACCTTCAGACCAGAAGAAGGAAAAGATGCCCTGCCACCACTACCAACCACAATTAAAGGGATCACAATAGAAGATGGTGGGGGGCATAATGTGGGACAAAACTCAGAATCATTTAAAAAAAAAAAAAAAAGACCAGGCTTTCTGGTTTGATGAAGACTGATGGGAACCCTAAGACTGTAACCCTTAATGACCCTTCAAGTCTGAAACTGAACTCACCCCACTTCCTCCAAACAACAGACAGCAGACAGACCTAGGTAGTGAATGACAACAACGTGGAGGTCCACAGACCTTAGAACAATCACCCATAGGAGGTCAGAAGGGCATCATTTGCCCGGGGATAAAGTTGAGAAGGCAGGATGGGTTTGGAAACAAGGAGGAATGGAAGTGGGAAAGTCAAAGAAAACGTGGGAAGAGTGTTATTACACTGTGAGACATACAATCTATGTGGACACATCAAAATGTGTATGAATTATTTAATGGAAAACCAATGATCTCTGTAAGTTTTTCCCCAAAGCATAGTAAAATATGAAAACAAAACAGCTATGATTGTGACACTGGTTCAGGACCAGGCAGCGTTTTGCTTTGTTTGTTGTGCACAGAATCCATGTGAGTTGGAACCAACCTGATGACACCTAACAGAGTACTAAGTGTAAGCAGAAGCCTTGCGAGGCATTAGCTTTTATATTTATTATTTTGCTGTCAAATGTTGAGTCTCCAAACCTGTGATAAATGGAGCAGGACTAGCTTCCGGGACAGAACAAAGAATTTACACAAAGAAGGCCCAATTCCTCTTTATCCTCCTTTGCCAACAAGGCTCTTAGCCAAGAGTAGAAAAGGTAAAGGTCAAAGTCAGACAGAGGACAATACGTATTAATCTCTGTAGATTGGAGAGAGGAGATTGGAGGGGGAAAGGCTATGGAGTATTTCTAATAAGACTACTTAAGAAATGTTTTTCTCATCTCTATTCTCCATAAATTCAAAGATACTTTAAAAAGCCAAAGGATTAAGGGCCACTAACTTTTGAGGGTATCCTCCCTACCCCTAAGGAGCCCTGGTGGTGTGTTGAACCCAACACATGCATTAAGCTGTTAGACTCAAGGTCACTAGTTCAATCCCACCAGTCACTCCTCAGAAACTTGAAAGAGCATTTCTCCTTTGTCCTATAAGGTCACTGTGAATCAGAATCAACTCCATGGTAATGAGTTTGGATTTTTTTTTTAATTAAAGAATTTTTAGGGAGGAGGTTGGGGTTGGGGAAAAAAGGGTTTTTTTTTAATTCATTTAATTGGGGGGCTCTTACAGCTCTGATCACAATCCATACATACATCCATTATGTCAAGCACATTTGTACATATGTTGCCATCATTTTCAAAATATTTTCTTTCCACTTGAGCCCTTGGTATCAGCTCATTTCCCCCCCTCTTTCACCCTTCCTCCCTCATGAACCCTTGATAATTTATAAATTATTGCTTTTTTCATGCCTTACAGACCAAAGTAAAAGATTATTTTATTGGGGGCTCTTACTAGTTCTTATAGCAATCCATACATTAATTGTATCAAGCATATTTATACATATGTTGCCATCATTATTTTCTAAACATTTACTTTCTGTTGAGCTCTTGGTATTGGCTCTCCTTTTTTCCTCCCCTCTCCACACCCTTATGATCCCTTGATAGATTATAAATTATTGT
>NW_022103915.1:86682768-86685751 GCF_000313985.2 Echinops telfairi | reverse complement strand
TCCCATTCCTGTTCTTGGAGTCCGTGTCGTGAGCTCTTATCTCTTATCTGTACCTGTGCACATGCTCCAGTGTAGCCCATAGTGAAAGGCAGGAATGGGGGTCATGAGAGTGGGGGGTGAGGAAGCCTCAAAGAACCAGAGAAATATTGTGTGTTTCATCGGTGCTATACTGCACCCTGGTTGACGCATCCCTTCTGTGTGACTCTTCTGTGAGGGGATGTCTCATTGTCTACAGATGGGTTTAGGGGTCTCTGCTCTGACCCCCTCTCATTCTCAACATGGAGTTTTGTTGTTGGTTTGGTTTGGTTTTTTTTCATACCTCTCCTTATTCAAAAGGTGTAATTATCACAGCAATTGATCGAGAGTGAGCCCTAGTGGCATTTCCAACATTCTCTACTGGGACATTTAAGCCGTTTTCAGGTAAGCTTACTGTTTCCTTATACCCATCATCGAAGACTCGCATTTTTCCCACCCTCTGCTCCAGCTCCATTTCTTAGTTGATTTTCCACTTCTCAAAAACCTCACTGCTTTCCAATAGATTGGTTCCCACGGAAAATCACATGGTTCTCATTTCTATGGCCTTCACATAGGAACCTAGTTGAACTTACACATTAAAACACAAATTCATCCCAATATGAATGAGTACACATTTCTACTCGAGACATGGCAAGTAGGAAGTCCAATCACATGAATCTGCATGTCTTCAGGGTTTTTTCAATAGAGACTCATAAGAGTATAATATTGCAAGAGATGTTATGCAGTGGCCTTAGGGAGTGTCTAGGCATGCCAGCTCCCTTTCCACCACCACCACCACCCCATTTTAGCAATGAGAAAAGTTAGACCCAGAGGACTTAAATCCCTTACCCAGGACTAATTTAGGCAAGAATTTAGTTTTTTTTAAGTCAGTCAATTTGATGTTTCCAAACAGGCATACTAATAAATTGTCCCAAATGGGTCTCAGATAGTTTTTTCCTCGAGATCAAGCTTGACATGCATGAATAGAGAACTTTATCTGCACAAGAGTTTAAAGTAAAGCACGTTTACCCAAATGAGTGGTGACGCACCCATAATCCCAACATGTTGGCATTTCTACTCCTCACCTGTATGCTTACATTGTGCTAGTGAATTAGGAAAAAATAAAATTGCACCCAAGGACTTGATGATAAACTAGTCAAGCATATCCCTGGACTTTCCATTGGCTGTTGGAGACATAAATAGAGCCACACAGCAAAGACAAAAACCCTCACCTCCCATCTGCTCTTCAGGACCTGGGTGAAAACATTGCAGACATTCTGTTTGGGTGGAGCTCCAGGTGGGCCCGAGACAACCAAAGTCACTTTAATCATTGGTAAGGTTACCATTCTTTATCCTCAAAGTGGTCCTACCCAGGGCTGGGCTTCCCTTGTCAGTTAAAGACACAGAACAGTGCTTCCCAGATATTCCCTAAACTGCTAGTAATAGCAGAGGAGAATAAATGCAAACATTTAAGATGGTGACCAGCAAGCTTGAGCTTTCTAAACTCTCTCTAAAGTCTTCTTTCTCTTAACTAATAGCTCTAGAGTAACTAAAATATGTATATCTCTCTCTGCCATAGAACCGATGCTGACTCACAGTGACCCTACAGGACAGAGTAGAACTGCCCCAGTGGGTTTCTGAGATTGTAAGTGTTGATGGGAGTAGAAGGCCTCATCTTTCTACCACAGAGCGGCTGGTGGTTTCAAACTGCTGACCTTGCGGATCACAGCCCAATGCATAGCCATTATGCCATCAGGGCTCCCAAACATGTATATAGATGTTTATAGATTAAAACTGCATCTGTCACAGTCATGAATCAATATTTATTTACTGGCTTTGATGACTGTACCTAGACAAGTCCAGTTCATAAAAACACACATAAGTGTGTGCCAGAGTAGAATCAAGCCTCACAGAGTTTCAATGGCTGGGTTCTTTATTAGCAGCAGACAAGTGGGCCTTTCTTCCAAGGTGCCTCTGGGAGGAATTGAACTTCCAACCTTTGGGTTAGCAGCCAAGCACATTAACCACGTGTATCACCCAGGAACTCCTTATGGGAGCAAGAATCCCTGCAATTAGGAAATAATCACTGAAGTACTAAGGGCTCAGGGGACACCCTATCTGCAACTTACTCTTAAACAACTCAGAAATATCAACATTGAGGGATCGGGGTGAAGTATGCAAATGATATTCATAATCTCAATTTCATTTATAAACTGACATATAGAAGTGTTACCTGGCCAGAAAATAATGATGGGGCAATGGACTAGTCAAATGTCAGGACATTGGGGTAGCACATTGTTCAGAATAAGAGCTCTTCACAGTCACTGGTCCTGGCCCCAGCTGGTCCCCTCATGGATGTTACCGAGAAATCCATTTTGTGACCGGAGGAACAGAATGCTATACGCACCCACTTGCCTTCTGAAGCTAATTTCATACCTCTTTCTGTCTTGTCTCTCAGTGAATTTCACTTGAAGGCATCGGTATCCCAGTTTGTCTCAGTCTTGGTACAGCAAGCAGCAGTATTTGCCTCACAACGTTGTCATCCTTGATCAGAGAAATGCAATGTGAGCCTGTTAGTCACAGAAGCTTCCTCAGAAAGAAGCATCGCCCTCTAGCGAGGGGCCAGGAAGCAAATATGGCAAATCTTGGACATTTCCCAAGCAGAGGATTAGGAAATGGACATCTGTGGTAGTCACCTACTCTGGTGTCAATTTAAGGATTAACAATGTAGGGGTGGAGTCTAGGCTGTCAATCTGGAGATAGCCAGTGAGACTTCTGTGTGGGCATGGCCTTCTCCTGAGCATTCTGGGAAATCTGGTACTTCCTCCTTGGAGGGGGAAGACACCTCTCTCTCTGCTACTCCCTGGGAGACGTTGCAGAAGACAAGCCACATGGATGCAACCAGACCTCGGAAGCCGGAGAAGCCACAGAGAGACCCCTGCCAGCACTGAGATGCTAACAACGCCAC
>NW_022103915.1:86676619-86680978 GCF_000313985.2 Echinops telfairi | reverse complement strand
CACACACACACACACACACACACACACGTTGCTGTTAAGAATGTGGTTGGACCACGGAAGTGACAGTCAACCTAGAATGGATGCTCACAGACCAAACCAATCCAACCCGAGATGGGCAATCTACTAGGTCAGTGCCCACAAGGTGACTCTCAGCCCTCAAGACGACTATCCGTAAAAAGGAAAGCAGTGTGGCAGGGGGAGATTATTTTTTAATCCACAACCCTGTTCTAACCTGACCTTATATTTTATAATTGGCTCTATTCTTTCAGAAACCATGGTACTTATAAGACGAGAGCCTTTATCAGTCCACATGATGGGAGTGGGTTTAACCTAAGATCATTTTCCAGGGTAGCAAGCATTTTTTGAGTGAAAACTTTCAAAACAAATGATATTGACTCTCTGTTACTTTGGTAGCTAAGTCAAAGTTTTTCCTTTGATTTTGTAATTCACTTTTCCTCTATAGGAAGCAATATATTTTTCTCCAGTCTCAAATCTTGTAGGCACTTAAAAACCTTCCAGACCCTAAATCCTGAGCCTTTAGTGCTTAATGGATAAAATGGCCATAAGAATGTGACAGCTAGGAAGACTAATGATGACGACTGGAATCATAAAGTATGATCAGAAAAGCTCCTTCCCTGAGTGGAGTTAGCTAGTCTAGCTGGAGGGCCAGCACCTACTCGAAGGAGAGTAAATTTGAAATGTAATTGGATCTGAGCTAGCAAAGTCTGTGGTCAGTCATCTTGGGCAGCAGGAAGTGTTTAAGCCAGCCCTTGGCTCCTGTTGCCACCCCCACTCACTGGTCCAAAGCCTGGAGGCGTGGGTCTGCAACCATTAGTGAATAACGACTTGGGAGCCCTTCCATTCAAGTAGCAGGAACTCAGAAGAGAAACGATTTCCTGGGGAGTAGCAGGGTTGGGTTTGCTCCCTGGGGCTCAAGCCAACTGCTTAGTTGGTTAATGTTCTCCCAGGTTCAAGATCAATGTTTTGTTAGCTTTATGGGGAGGAGTGCACGAAAGACACCCTACTGTGGAAAGGGCTAGTTCTGTTGGTGAGCCAGGCTTTCCTCCGGATGTGGAAGAACAATCTCATAGGTTTCTCATCAGCTACAAGGATTCGAAGCGCCTCATTGATTTTTGCCACTTCAGGAAGGATTTTATGTCAAATGCAGATGCTGTGTGGGGTCCAATATGTGAACGCAAACCTGAAAAGCTGTAGCAGGGAACCAAGTTCCCCAAACGCCAATCCTTTGCTTCCTCCCTTGCCAATTTTGACACTATCTGCTTACCAGTAGTTTTGTAATTTACCAAATATGTATTTATTCACTGAGCTCAAGTAGCTCTTTGAAAATGAAACTGCATAACACCATCTTTCAAAGAACACCGGTGCCACTTAAGAAACAGGAGTGAAGCTAAATGCAATGGATGCAAGCTGATGTTATTCGATTCTATCCCTTTTCCACTCAAGACTCGCCCTGAGGCTGTTGTCTCGGGTGAAAGGAGAGAAACTGAAATGTTAGTAAGTCTGAAAGAATGCACTTCCCAGCTCTAAGACTCTCTTTTGTTAATGTTGTCAGAAGGATTCAAGGAGAATTCTTTCAGGCAATATTCACTGGCTCCCTAAAATCCTCCACAGACACACCCAACATTCTCAGCCTTCTGTTCACACTATGAGAAACACTTTTTCCCACACGCTTCACTGTGCACCAGACCAGAAGGCAGGTGGCAGGTCAGTAAAGCAGTGTCTGACCCACCATCAGCCACTCATTCTCTGGCCTCGGGAAGAACATGTGCCCTTTCAGCAGGAAAAGATAGTAGCTGAGGGCTCTGATCCTCTCTCATGCAAGACGTTCTCCGTAGTAGAAAGCACCACATCCCCATGCTGTTTTGCTAGCTGGGGCAGAAATTCCCTCGAGGGGAGTGACCGTTTTTTCTAGCTTCGGTGAAAAACTGGGCCACAGAACAGGAAGAAATTAGCTTGACTCTACAACCTTAATACCAGCTCTTTCAGGAACCCCTAAGCTACCCTGGGAGAGTGGGTTGTAGACACTTGTCCTATTTTTCTTCCAAGATTAATTTCCCTTCAGGGTTTGACATTTCAGAATTTCAAAAACAAAGCATCAGAGGATGAAGCAGATATGGGTTGGGGCCTATACATGGGGACTGCAAAAAAAAAAGTGGGGGGATGAAAAAAAATGAAATTGAAAGCTAATGGGATTTGTCCATACTTTTTTTTAAAGCATCCTCTTACTTTGAGAAATGTTGGAAATAAAAGATGGCCTTTCATGTTATCGTTTATGTAAAGCAGAACTGAGGAACAGGGAGGAAGACAGACATAACTGACAGGACAAGGGGGAGCAGAAACAGAATTAGCTGTATTAGGAGGGGGGGGGCGGGGGGAGCTCCTGGACGAGTGACCTAGGCCAACAGGTCAGGGAAGTCCTGCTCAGCAACTGGGGGCGAAGGTTTTTAAAGGGGTGATGAGGAATGTATGGTAATTATGGCAATCAGCATATGGGGTCTGGAAACTCTGAGAATTGCTTGTCGACTCCTGGAGGCTTTCTTTGAACCAGAACATCTGGTTTCACTGGTTATCTTATCTGGCGCCGGCTGCTGCTGACCTTTGGGATGTGCAGGGAAGCACGTGCAGGGCCCAGACCTGCTTCAGCTTAGTCCAAACGGGGGCTGCCTAATTCGGACCCAGCCCAAACATTCCAAGTTTCTTAATATTGGTAATGGGGCGACGTTTTCTGTATTAACTACTTCCTGCTGAGATAGGGTGAAGAAGGCGGGGATTAGGAGTTGGAAGGTTTGGGGGCCAGGCCAGTCAGCAGGGGACTGTAAGGGTGAAGGGACTGATTGAAGGGCAGGTTGGAGATATCTTTCATCCGTTCATGCAAGAATCTAAACACACAAAGAGCTAAAAGCAAAAGTACACAGATTATTATCAGAGGCCAGATGAGGGGCATAATCCAGGCCATGGCAGAATTTTGAAACCATGAGAAGCTGGTGGTGCTCCAGTGACATTTCTTGATTTTATTGGCCATGGTGTGGGTGCCTTAACATTTTGTTTAACTATGCCTAATTCTTCATTTAGAAACATGCATGTTCCTCTTTTATATCAGTTTGATGTTCTTTGCAATGGATGATGGCTACTTTTGCTGGCAGCTGAAGAGCCTGTAAGAGATTATCTATTAATTTACCGGTTACTATGGGGGACCCTTTGGTAGTCAGACGATCCCCACTCCTTCCAGATAGTGGCATGACAGTGAACTATAAGGAATGCATAATTAGAATCAGAATATATATTAGCCGTTTTTTCCTTTCGCTAGATGGGGAGCTCAAGTGAGAGCAACAAGTTTCGCTTTTTGAGAAGTAGTTTTTATTGGGAGGCATGCAGCTTTCCAGACTTGGTCAAGTGAGAGGACAGTATATGCAGCCTGCCATTGCCCCTGGGCATTTACGACAGAACTGCCATCAATAAACAAAGTTAGATCTGGGTTAGGATAAGGTTGATCAGTGAGTCTGGGTCAGGGCGGTGTTAGTTCCTCGACTGCCTGGGGGCAGGAGTGACCACTAAGTTCCAGCGAGTCTAGGAGCTGAGGCAAGAGGGTTGCTGGGTCTAAAGAGGGAACCTGGCTCAGTTATGTTAGGGTTTTTGATAAACATGAGATAGATTTCCTGCAAGCGGCTTGGAGACAGCAAAGACAGGACTCAAGGTGAGAGATGGGCCAGAGGTTAAAGAGGATAACTTTTCCATGGCTCAACACTCTGGGAGGAAGACCTAAATGGATGAACTGCTAACTTGGGAGGCAGTCTCGATGCAAATGAGAGGTAAGGGATCTCCAGGAAAAGCTCTCCTCTGTGTGTGGGCCTCGCATTTGGGGGCCAGCACTCAGAAGAGTCTCCGGTGAATCAGAAGATGCTCTCTGCTAAAGTGAAGCAGGGGCATGGCTTGTGAAGCTGAGCTCGGGCCTTGTACTCAGGCCGGGCTGATGATTTGTTTATGCAATTCTTCCTTCGTTTAGTCCTAAGCTTTTTTTTTTTTCTTTTGCAAAAAAATCATTTTATTGGGGACTCTTACAGCTATTATCACAATCCATACATATATCAGTTGTATCAAGTATATTTGTACATATGTTGCCACCATCATTTTCAAACCATTTTATTTCTACTTGAGCCCTTGATATCAGCTCCTCAGTTTTTTCCCTCACCCACCCTCTAGTCCTAAGCTTTAATAAAATTTCATAAGGGTTCACTCACTCACTCACTCCATCAAGTCGATTCTGAGTCATGGCACCCTATAAGACGGAGTAGAACTATCCCTTTGGGTTTCTGAGACTTTTAATCTTTACAACGGTAA
>NW_022103915.1:86670505-86675846 GCF_000313985.2 Echinops telfairi | reverse complement strand
TGGTTCCACAGGACTTGCTCCACTCCTGGCTCTTCTTTCTTGGTAATAATCAGGCTCTTTCCTCTTTGCTCACTTCTCTCGTCTCATGTAAGATAAAAGGTAATGCAAACAATACCCCATGGAAACTCCTCTTCCGTCAGATCAGTAAGTGTGGTGTCTTAAGCAAGGGTGATACACCCCACCTTAATCCTTGCTCATTAACAAACATAACCTAGAGAAGCCCTGGTGGCATAGCAGTTCTACGTACATTGGGCTGCTAACTGCAAGATCAACAGTTCAAAACCACTACTTGCCCCAAGGAAGAAAGACTAGCCTTTCGATTCCAATGAAGAGTTACTATCTTGGAAGGCCACAGGGATCTCCATGGGTCAGAATTGACTCGATGGCAGTGACGTTTTCTTGGATTTGAGTCCTGCCTCATTAACCACAGGCAGAGGTTAGAGTTTACAACACATTACAAGATGGAGGATGATGACATCAGATCACAAACTGGATGTCAGTCACATATATTGAGAATCATGACCTAGCCAAGTGGACACCTGTTTTGAGGGGCACGAGTCAACCCACCATAGGGCCATAGTCAGACACAATATCTGCTGAGGCTGCCCAACATGATGTCAGTGTTGCTCTTCAATATCTGGGGTTGTAGCCGGAAATTACTGGCTTGGGGTATGAAATGCTAAGAAGGAGAGGGCTCACCCATGATGCCACATTCATCTACCTACTCTCCCCTTCTGTCCCAGTGTCCCCCTTAGGAGAGGAGCCAAGTGTCAAGACACAAGTTCAGCCCCTGCTGCTGCTCCTGCTTCTGGGGCTGTGGGTGGCTAAGGTCCCTGTCAGTGCCACGTGCAAGCACATGACGTCAGCTCGGTGGTTTGAAACACAGCACGCACAGCCCCGTCCTCAAAACTGCAACATTATGATGATAAACACCAACCAGTACTTGAAACACTGCAAACCCCTCAACACCTTCGTGCATGACTCCTTCGCCAGTGTGGCCACCATTTGCCAGACGCCCATCATAACCTGCAAGAATGGCTGTGAAAACTGTCACCTGAGCCAAGAGCCCGTGTCCCTGACCATGTGCGAGCACATCTCAGGGAAGTACCCCGACAGAGGCACCGTGGCCCGTGACCCTCCACAACAGAAGGATGGCCAGGAGTCTGAGTTGGTCCCCGTGCACTTAGACAGTGCCTTCTAAGGCCAGGGCCTCCACCTCCAAAGCTCTGCCCCTCCCATTGCCGCAGCTGCATTTCCTCCCTTGAGTTCTTTACTAATCTTTACACACACACCCCTTGCAAATGGCGTTTCCCTCCCACACACCCAGCTTCTCATCCTCTGGATTGCTGAAGGGCTCCTTCAGATGTCACTCTCTTCAGCTTTTCAGTGTCTCTTCATCTGCCTTCTAAGTGTCTAGTCCGTCATGGTCTTCCAGGGTCAAACACTTGGCTCTCAACCAGGGTAGATACCAATGCTGTGGTGTCTTTGGCTTATAGGGAGTCCCTGAGGGACGTAATTGGGTACGCCCCCATCTACAAGGTTAACGAGTCCAGTCCACCCTGAAGCACCTCAGAAGAAAGTCCTGGCAATCTGCTTCCAAAAGCTCACAGCCACTGGAACCCCAATGGAGGTAGTTTGACTCTGAAGCACGCGCGATGGCCCTGACTCCAAATGGATCCGATGAAAGCCGGTTTGGCTTGTGCCTCGTCGAATTTTGAAAACTCTCTTAGCGAACCAGATTACAAAGTTACAGATACAAAAATAAGGGAAAGTTCTTGGAAGGGACTGTCTTTGGACAGTTCAGACAGACTCTGGGAAAAGAAGATTCTCTACGAAGAGAAGGCAGGAGAATCTGAGCCGGGGTCCCTGTGCTAGGTGAGGGCAGATGTCGGATTTTATTGCAATAAAACACACTGCTGTGCCTGATGGAATGTGTATTATTGTCCGGGGGAACATGTGAAGGTTCGGATCCCCATAGAACCTTCTAAAGGATCCCTAGTAGCACACTGATTAAAGCACTAACTACTCCGAAGGAGAAAAGACCTGACATTCTGTTCCCACAAAGATCAGAACCTAGGAAAGCTATGGGGCAGTTCTCAGTCCAATCCGGTTGCTACGAGTTGGGATCAACTCAACAGCAAACAACAGGAAGCATCTCCTATGCGTCCTAGGAAGACGCCCCTCTCTCTGCCTTAAGTAACGGTATTCGGAGCTCCATTCATCACTTTTTCCTTCTGACTCCATACTCCCCTGGAGGGTCTTGATCAGCAGCCATGGCTTCACCTGTCACTTGTTTGCTCTCAAAAGCCTATGTATGCCTAGCCCAAGTTCATTACAAATATCCATCTGTCTACTATTACTAGCCCACCGGAGGAGGTTCCTCTACTGTTACTAGCCTCCTCCTCTCAACCTAAAGATACTCAGAGCCGAGCTCAGATTGGCCTGGCTTCCAAATGTGGCCCTTCTTGCAGTAGCTTTCAGTCTTGGTTAGTGGACACAACACAGTCAGTTACTCAAGGTTCCAGTCTACAAGACACGTGTGCCAAGTCATCCTCCTTTTAATTGTTTACATGTGTTGTTGTTTCCCCATCTATCACCCCAAGTACTGTCTCTAGAGGACAAACACTTTGAGATTTCCTTTCATCTCCCCCACCCCACGCCCACCTCAAAGTTCATTAACTTCCTAACATGATGGTGTCATGGTGTTAGAGGGTGTAATAGTCTGGGTACTTTAGAGAAACAAATCCACAGAAACCCATATGTATAAGAGAGAGTTTTATATAAAGGTTAAGCGCACATCAAGAAAACATCCCAACCCAGTGCTGCCCAAGCCCACAAGTCCAAAATTAACCCATATGTCCAACACCAATCCACAAAGTCCTCCTCCATCTCACAAAACAGACGCAACGATACTGACTGCAGGAAGAAAGCCGAGTCAGTGGATGTGTAAGCATCTTAGTGCTGGCAGGAGTCTCCATACGACTGCCCCAGCACCCAGGGCTGCATCGGGGTAGGTCCATGTGGTTTCTCCTTGGGGATGTGTTACAGGAAGTGAGCCTTGCTAGCTGAAGCAGGGAACTGGCTAAAGCAGCTGCATCCCTGTTTAACCATCAGAAAGCAAAAGACCTGAGAACTAGAAAGGTGAGGCTCACTGAGCCATTTATCCTTCTGCCCTTCAATTAACCCCACATGTGTTTATCGGCCAGGTTGGCACAATAAACTAACTACCTCAGAGGGGACTGTGATTTGGCATTAGGCAAGCATCCCTAAATTGTTGCAATCTCAAAGTCAACGTCTAGTTTAGAGGTCAGGATTAAAAACACTATAAAGCAGTAAGAAGAAAATAATGAGAAATATGGATTCGGTAAAATTTTTCTCCCACCTCCCCCCAGAGTTTCATGAATCCTACCTTAAAGTGTCTTCTCTGTTTCATGTTAACCTTCTTACTCCAAGTCTCTCGCATGACCTTCAGACCATAAGTAAAGTTCAAGAAAACCAAGGGAAATTCAACCATTCTTTTTCTGTAAGGGTTGTGGCCCTGGCCACTGGGAAAGAGTGTGGAAAGAATGGAGAATAGAATGAATCCCAAAATATATGAGTTGTATCCAAACAAGCGATGTTAACAACCTGGGCAAGAGTTTCTGATTTCCTGTGTCGGTTGAAGAATTTGATGCAGCGTAAATTGAGTCTAGAGACCATAAGCTGTGACACGGACTGTTTTAGAGAGTAATGACACAACACCAAAAGCAGAGATCAGCAAGGCAGTCGGGAGCCTGGGGAGAGTTGTCCTGGAAGCCCTGGGATGAAATCTCAGCTGGGTATGTTCTCTGGGCCACTGAGACCATGTTCTCCCAAAATCACCTGGGAAGAGTTCAGAATCACATAATTAATTCTTAGTGGGTGAGTATGTTTTAAGAAGCCCTAGTGATGCACTGGTTAAAATGCTCAGCTGCTACCTGACAGATAGGTCGGTGATTCAAGCCCACCAGCAGCTCTGGTGAGAAGGAGAGACAGTCTGCTCCTATAACGAGACAGCTTTGGAAATGCTATGGGGCAGTTCTGTTCTGTCCTACAGGGACACTAGAAATCAGAACCAACTCAAAGGCAATGAGTTTTCTATTTGAAATATGTTTTACCAGCAAAAAAATTACAATTGCTAGAAATGTTTAAGGGCATCAAACACACACCATTAGTATATTTGTATTAAGGGGTGTGTATCTATTTGTAGTTTTCATTATTTGCAGTTATTCAAGATAATCTGGTCAGTTACAGTAACAGACTAGATTTATCATTCTAATTGAAAATGTGTTCTTGGTTTAGAAGTGGTTTGAATTAGAATTTTCCTTTAAAATTAGTTTTCAAATGTTTAAGAGAACATGACGTATTGAATAACCCTATTTGTGAGTTACTAAATTGCTAAGTTTTGTTGGTACTCAGGGATGCCTTGTTAGCTCAGATGACCAAATTACTGTAAAAGGATATGAAATATACTAAGGTTGTAAAATGTTTAAAGGAGTTTTATGAACTGTGTTTACAAATGGGGCTAAATGTTCATCAAATACCTCTTTGGAAGTGATTGCTTAAAAAGTACTCATTTGTAAGTCAAGTATAAAAGCTTAAGGAAGAACCGGATTGTACTATAATGAACCCACCCAAAACCACTGCCACTGAGCTAACTCTGACTCAGAGCACCTTTCGTAGGGTTTACGAGGCTGTAAATCTTTACCGGAACACAGAGCCTCCGCTGGTGATTCTGAGCCACTAACCTTGTGGTTAGAAGCCCAGCACTTACCCAACCCGCCACCAGGGTTCCTAATAGAGTGGACATACATTTTAAGTTTAAAACAATGTTTGATTTACTAGAGGAAACATAACTTTTTAAAAATCAAAGCAGGCTGCTGAATATTTTAGTTTCTGGACTCTAAGGGAAACTGTTAAGCCTCCCATTGCCATGCCAAGACTAGTTCATTCTCTGTGCACAGTTAGCTTTGGTGAGTGTAGTTTCTGCTGTCCTATGTCTATTGTTTTTACTGGACCTGCAGGAAGGGAGGGGCCACTGGCGATTGGGCAGCCAAGGCTCCAGGACCTCTCAGTGTGCTCTCCTGCCTGGAACTGCGCTGCCTCTGGGTGGGTCCTGCTGGTGACTTGTGGACGGTCTTCCCTTACATTCTGGAAGAACTGAAATAGGCGAGCAGAACTGCTCTGTGACCAGAGAGGTGGTGGCAGAGGAAATCAGCCAAAAACACTCCAAGAAAGAATAAAACTCCGGGCCTATGGTTGAGTCTGTCTCCTCAGTAGCGGCACTTCTCCTCAACTAGATCGAAAGGTTTGCAATGAGATG
>NW_022103915.1:86662602-86669116 GCF_000313985.2 Echinops telfairi | reverse complement strand
ACCTACCCCGATGCAGCCCTGGGTGCTGGAGCAGCTGTGTGGAGACCCCTGCCAGAGCTGAGATGCTTACACGCTCACTGATTCGGCTTTCCTCCTGCAGTCGGAGTCATTTTGCATGTTTTGTGAGATGGAGGAGGACTTTGTGAATTGGTATTGGACATTTGCGCTAATTTTGGATTTAGGGGCTTGGGCAGCAGAGTTGGGATGTTTTCTTGATGTGCACTTACCTTTCTATAAAACTCCCTCTTATACATACGGGTTTCTGTGGGTTTGTTTCTCTAATGTACCCAGACTAACACAACTGACCTCCAAGTATCGTCCTCATTGGGCAATAAAAAGAGGTAAGCAATGGGTCCTAATGTCTGGCCCAGTAGCGCACTTTGTAAACTACAACAGTGGCAACGATTGTGGTGAGGATGAGCGAACGCATCTGAACGTGTCTGTGCGTTTTCTTTGTGTAGTAGGGAAAGATTAGCTTTCACATCCGTTCCTCCAAATTAAAAGTGACTTAATGACTGATGAGGTAACTAATGACTCACTTGTGCCAAAGACAATCTATTCAAAAATTAAATCAATGCATGGAAATGTGTGTGAATGATAGTGCAGGAAGAAGCCAGAACCCACAACTGAATTTTCAAGTGGGTTGTTGCTAGCTACTGTTGTGTCAATTCCAGCTCCTAATGACCCCGTCCGTGTATTAGGAGAGACGGCTCTGCAGGCAGTCTTGCCTGTGATCCCAACAAAAGGAGGTTGTCCCCTGGACAGGCTTGAGCCATTGACTGTTAGGTTAGCAGCCTTGTGCAACCCAGGTGCGCCACCCATGAGTTACAACCATCTAAAAGAGCATCTGGCTTTGTACTGTACCAAACCTCAGAAGTGAATTTGAGTCCTCTCTCCATGCCATGCTCCCTCCAGGGTCTCTGAGCCCCGTGAAGCTACATTCTATCTGAAAGACTTTCCATATTCCTTCATTAAGTCTGTCCTGTGCATCTTCCACTTGCAAATATCTTCCCACAGGCAAATAAGAGCTCACCAGATCCAAGTCCAGGAAGAACAGTCTATTATGAGAGACAGGAAGTAAATAAACACATAGTCTAATAGAGCTGGGTGCTCTGAAGGGGGGGAAAAAACGTTATTTAGAGAAACAATGAGTAGAAGACCTTAGGCCAGTTGCTCTGAGAAGATCTCTGAAAATAAGACGCTTGAAGGATGAGAATCAGCCGCTAGAATTGTGCAAAGAATGCTCTAGGCAGAAAGAAAATGCGTGTGTTTGGTGTGTGGAGAGTGGGTGGGAGGGGAGATGCCAAATTAGAAATGGGCAAGACATGTTCAAAGAACTGAAGAAAGGTACTGTAACTAGAGTGCCAAGAGATAAAGATACGCACACAAAAAAAGGCAGGAAAAAATGTCTTATGCAAATAGGAAGTGATTAGAAGGGGCTGGCATGAAATTTTAGAGGCTTACTCGCTGCTTGTGCAGACAGTTAGCTCATCAGGAGGTGAGAGTGCCACATGGAAACAGACCACTGGGGGCGCTACTCCAATATCACGGGAAGGGGCTAGCACCGGGGCTCTCCTGGTTCACAGAAGGTAAGTTTCCTAAGCAAATGTGGCGAAGAAAGCTGATGGTGTTTGGCTATCAAAAGATATAGCGTCTGGGGTCTTAAAGGCTTGAAGGTAAACAAGCGGCCATCTAGCTCAGAAGCAACGAAGCCCACATGGAAGAAGCACACCAGCCTGTGTGATCACGGGGTGCTGAAGAGATCAGTTATCAGGCATCAAAGAACAAAAAATCATATCCTTGTGTGCTCACCTCCATGATACGATCGCTGAAGACAAATGGGTGCATAAGCAAATGTGGTGAAAAAAGCTGATGGTGCCCGGCTATCAAAAGATATAGCGTCTGGCATCTTAAAGGCTTGAAGGTAAACAAGTGGCCATCTAACTCAGAAGCAACAAAGCCCACCTGGAAGAAGCACACCAGTCTGTGTGATCACGAGGTGTCGAAGGGATCAGGTATCAGGCATCATCAGAACAAAAAATCTTATCATAAAGAATGAGTGGGGGAGTGGGGAGTGGAGACCCAAGGCCCACTTGTAGGCCACGGACATCCGCTTACAGAAGGGTATCAGGGAGGAGACGAGTCAGTCAGGGTGTGATGTAGCAACGATGAAAAATACAACTTTCCTCTAGTTCCTAAATGCTCCCCCCCACCCCCACCCCACCCGCCCCCCGCATCATGATCCGAATTCTATCTTGCAAGTCTGGCTAGACCAGAGGATATACACTGGTACAGATAGGAACTGGAAACACAGGGAATCCAGGGCGAATGATCCCTTCAGGACCAGTGGTGTGAGTGGCGATACTGGGAGTGTAGAGGGAGGGTGGGGTAGAAAGGCAGAACCGATTACAAGGATCTACATGTGACCTCCTCCCTGAGGGAGGGATAACAGAAAAGTGGGTGAAGGGAAACATCAGACAGGACAAGAAATGACAAAATAATAATTTATAAATTATCAAGGGTTCATGAGGAAGGGGGGAGTGGAGAGGGAGGGGAAAAATGAGGAGCTGGTGCCAGGTTCTTAAGTGGAGAGCAAATGTTTTGAGAATGAGGGCAACGAATGTACAAATGTGCTTTACATAATTGATGTATGTATGGATTGTGATAAGAGTTGTATAAGCCCCTAATAAAATGATTTTAACACAAAAAGAAGATACGTTTCCATTTCTTAAAAGAATATTACCAATAAATACAAGAAAGGGGGAAACAAAACACCCCCCCAAAAAATGGAATTGGCATGTCTATATTATGTTTTCTTCTCCTAAAACAGCTAAGAAGTGGACCCTAGTTTCCAGGAAAGCTAACAAGAATTATGTTCTCTCAAAGTGGTCTCTTCCTGTCTCTAAATCTCCCCTTTGTGGCCCTTCATTAATTCTCGCTAAGCCTGAGGCATGGACCTGAAGCAGAGTCCAGTCATCGCCTTTCTCTAGGTGGACAAATCAGCAGCAGCCTAAAGCCAGGGTCCCTGGTTGAATGGTACATACGGTTCTTGATGCACATAAGCCAGGTAATACAGACACAAATGTTTCTCCACCTCCCCCCATGCTAAAAGAACACTAATTCCCCATAAGAACCGTATAAAAACTTATTTTGACTAGTCTTACTCTAGAACATGTCTAAGAGGGAAAAATGCATTTTTATTCTCTGATCCAAGTGATAGACATAGTTGTCCCTTTTAAAATTCTTTCAGCACTATTATAAAAATGGAGCTAATATGTGTTACAAGATAGTTAAAGAGAGAAGGTGAGCTACTGTTCAAATCTCTTCTTTTATGGACTTTGACAGCTTATCTGACGCGCTATGATTTCGTGGTCAGTAATAAAGGCTTTATGGTCAGATTTCCCGGGTTCAAACCCCAGTTTCCACACTGCTGTGAGGCTGTTACTTCAGTTACACAGCAAGTTACTTCAGTTCAATAATCCAGAATTTCACCTGTGAAAAGGAAGTCTTACCATTCACAAAACATCTGAGATTGGGAGGGAGGGGGGAAAAGAAGCTGATACCAAGGGCTCAATTAGAAAGTAAATGTCTAGAAAACAATGATGGCAACATGTGTACAAATATGCTTGATACAATTGGTGTATGGATTGTTACAGGAGCTGTAAGAGCCCCCAATAAAATGACCTTTTAATTAATATATATATGATCAAAATTATTTTTGGTTTTTGTGTGTGTTTTTTTTTGAAAATTATTTTTGAACGAAGAAGATAAGCTCAATGGCAGATCCTACCATGAGAGTGTACAGCCATCCGGTCTACAGTGTTTGTCATCTTTATTCGAGTTTGCTCCTGATTTGGGGGTTTGGATTTGCTAAGGACAGCCATCCGGAGAGTAGCAGGCATTCTTCGGCTCTGGAAGAAACTTCATTTTCATGTGGATACATGTAGCCAGGTGGTCAAGTACTCACCTTGCCATGTGCCCACTCCATGGCAGCGAGCTAGAGTTCTTCCTTTTGTTTTTGACACCTAATAGAAGTACTTTTATTCTGCTAGGCTGATCTATAGAATTGAGTGCAGCTTAATCTTATCCATTCCCAGCCTCTAATTCCCACACAAGCACCTCACCCCCAATACACCTCCCTGCTTTGTGTGTACACAAACACATACCCTTCTGCATTCTGGGGGGAAATGGTATTTGACCCCGGTAAGCACATGTCACCTTAACAAAATGCCAGCTGCTGCTGAGTAGACTCCAAATAATAGCAACCTGTGTGCAACAAAGGGAAGCATTGCCCAGTCTTGTGTCACCCCCACACTCACCTGCATGTTCAAGTCTGTTGCGGCACCTATTACACCATGCCGTCCCACCCAGAGTCTCCCCCACTCTCAGCGACCTTCTCCTTCACCGAGCGTGATGCCCTCCTCTAAAGACTGATCCCCAAAATAAGGGGGTGGACAGTGTTGCTGTGATCCATAAGGTTTTCATTAGCTCCTTTTGGGACACAGGTCCTTTCTTACTGGTCTTAGCCTGGACACTCCTCTGAAAACTGAATGAGCCTCCTGGGATTTAAAGCCCCAAGGACACAGTAGGACAACCTGACAGAGGGGTGGTAGAGTTAATAAAAATAAACCCTTATGATTTAGACAAATGAAAACTCTCCATCCAAACTTCCTCCCCACATTTCACCTCAAAAAGATCCATTGGCTCCCCCGTTTTCCATTGGGTGGGGGAGATTAACTTTGGAATTAGCTGATTCCAGGATGTAATTCTGGGGAGCTTGGAGTTAATCAGTTGCTTACTACCCCAACAATTTGATTGGATCTGTTAGGGGAAGGTTCAGATTCTCAAGACTGAGAATGTGTGAGCTCGGTGTAAGTGAATACAACCAGACAGTCTCCTCCTGTCCCTGAGAGCCGACGTCCGACAGTCTGGGCAGTACTCACAAGGCGGACACCAGGGGGTAGCAACATCCCACTCTTGCGGCTACCAGACACCAATTATAAAAGTAGCTGTAGAGTCCGGGAGCCGACCACCACCCCCCCAACCCCCAACCCCCCACCTCTTGTTGGAAAGGAATTTCTGCTCCGGCTCTAACTCGTTGGAAAGACAGACTTGACTAGGCTTGGCGGTCCTAGTTCTTGCTTTGTTTTGCTTTGGGTTTGGGGATTTTTGTTCTTGTTCTTGTTTTGAAGTAGAGAGCAGAGGGTTTTTCTCGCCTTATGAAGGATGAACATTTTCTCTTTCTTTTTCTAAACCCCCTGGACTGGGGAAAGGGCAGGGCTGAGCGTCAGGGAGGCGAGGGAGAAAATCCAGTCACCTTGGCAAGGTCCTGGGCCTCCCCTGCTGCTGCCGCTGCCTGGAGACCTCGCCCCGCCTCCCATGAACTGCACCCACCACTCTCCTCTCCCACCCCACCACCACCCCCGCGCCCCTGCCCCCAGCTTCAGTGTGCGCGCCTGCACCCTCCTCTCCCGGGACTTCTTGGCTCTCAGATCGCCCCCCCCCCCCTCAGAGGGTGAGACCCTGGGAAGAGCCCACCCTCCAAGACAGGGGCTCCGGAGAGAGGGGCGTGCCATCTCGCCCCTACGCTCTGCGCCCTTCCCCAGCCCGCTGCAGAGCCCTGGGTTTGGCGGGCATTTCCAGCCCGGCTTAGGGGAGGCGATCCCGGGCCTGGGAACGAGGCTAGACCGTCTCGACTGGACTATTCTCCTTTGTCTGCGCTGGGCCAGCGGCCCTGGGAGAGTTTGCACCGCGGATTCCACGCGGAGGACGGAACTGGCATCCAGTATGGAATCCTGGAATCTGGTTGGGGGCCTAGTACCTCCCCTCTGCTGGCTGAATGGGGAGAGAGCCAGGGCCCGCGGAGGGCCGGAGGCAGCGAAGAGAGAACTCAGGGAAAAAGTCCGCTGGGGCGTCCTTCCCCACAGTGGGGTCCTGATCCGAAGACCCTGCCCACCCCAACCACATACCCACCTCCCACCCCAACCCTCCCAGCTCCCTAATTCCGTCCCGCCCACGCCCTCGTCCGGCGGCACACAGGAATCCATTGTAGAACCAGAGGCGAAGGGAAGGGAGTGGGGGGCGACCCCCTGGGGGTGCCCCTGGGGGGGGGGCTGGGGGAATCCCCTGATCTCTTAGCCCTCGGCGCCACCCTACGTGGGACCTGTCGTGAGCCCTTGCTTCTACTGAAGCCTCGCAACCTCAGAGTGAAGTGTGTCCAAGGGAGTCCCGCGCGAGCCACCTAACTCCGCAGGGATCCCCGCGGGGTTCACGAGCTCCCCCAGCCTCTCGGGCGTGTAGAGCGCACAGGCTACGATGCATCCCACCTCGGGCTAGACAGTGGCGGGGAAAGGGGAGGCATACTCGGCCCGGCGGCCTCCTGCGGTCAGGGTCGGGGCTCCAGGGGAGGAAGGGGCAGAGGAGGAAGGGCGTTTGGGGGAGTGAGCGTGCGGGGCGTGGGCGAGGGGCGTCCGAGGAGGCCGGGTGCCGGGCTGCGCCTGAGACCCGAAGCGGG
>NW_022103915.1:86632872-86662350 GCF_000313985.2 Echinops telfairi | reverse complement strand
CGCTGCCCCGCGCGGAGCCATGGTGAGTCCCGGGTCGCAGCCCTAGTGTCCCCTCGATCTTTACGCAGCCCCCTTCGGATCCCTTGGTCTGCAGCCCGGTGCCCCCTTGGCCTGCCTTCGGACTGCTGAGAGCTCCAGGGACTGCCCTCCACCCGCTTCTTCCCTTTGGGCTGGCGCTGGCGCTGTCCCCGCCGCCGGGTCATGCCTTCGCCTTTTCTTTCTTCCTCCTCTTCTGCGCCCCTCCCCCACCCTCCCGTTAGGCTCTCCCCCTGGCGTACACACCTCCCCCCTCCCCATCCCCGTGCTGACCTGTGCTTCCCTTTACAGGATCGGCTGCCCCCCATCCCCCTCCCCCTCCGGGCGCTAGTTTCTTCACCGCAGGACACCCCCTACGGGATGGTCTTGCGGCGACTCTGGAAGAGGGCCCCAAGGCGCCCCCTCCACCCCCCGCCCCCGGCCGCAGGTCATGAGAACCACCATTTTCCATCCCAGTCCCCAGCCCGGTGAGGCGGGCCCACCCATCCGGCCCTAGGGGACCGGCCACAGATGTGGCTGGGCCGGAGCCAGGGGCATGATCCTAGGGAGCGAAGAGTCTGGTAGCAGACCAGGGTAGCCGACAGAGTGGGGAGGTGGGCTCACAAGGCCAAGGGGGGCGTGACGCCGGGCCGACGAGGCGTGGTGGGGTGGCGGGGTGTCCCCGAGCGAGTGCAGACTACAGGGAACAGAAGAAGCGCGGCCTCAGAGATTCCCCCCGCAGCGCAGAGGCAGCAGGGCGGCCTCCCTGCGGAAGGTAGGGCACCCTGGCGGCGGGCAGTTCGGCGCACAGGAAACAGGAGGACATTATCAAGGGGACACCCAGGCCAACAAGAGTGGGCAGTGACCTGGGAACTTTCACTCCTGGAGTACTCTGAAGAACTAGTGCCGGGACCATGCTGGTACTGCCACAGAGAGAGCCCCCTGCAAGGAGCGGGAGGGCCACAGCCCAGGAGATGCCTACTGCAGAGAGTGAAGGGGGTGGGGGCAGGCCCTGCCTGGGGGACTCTGCAGGGAGTGGAGGAGGGGTAGGAAAACTCGGGCCGCTTTCACTCCATAGGGAAGGGCACCCCCTGGCAGGGAGGATGGGGCAAGAAGAAGAGGAACTGGGCCCTGGAGTACTGACTCAGTCACCCAGGTCCCCACTTTGGTCCCTGCCCACTGCCCCCGCCCCAGACCCCTCCTCCCCTCCTGCCGCTGCCGCTTCCTGTGGCTGGGACTCTCGCTCAGCCATGAGCTCACCGCCCCTAATGGATTGCAGCTGCCTCGCCGCTCCAGCTCCCCACTCCAGGCCTTGGATCAGAGGAGCCACCGGCATCACCCCTCCACCCCGCCCCACCCCCCCGCCCATACCCCCCCCCACCCCGCACACCACCCACACTCACAGTGCTTGCTCTTGCCCAGAACACTGGGGGGGTCTGTCTGCTCGCCCACGTACCTTGGGGCCTGGTCTCTGTGCTGACGCACTGAATGTCCCTCTCCAGAGTGGCTGCCCTGGCTTCTCAGACAGTAGGAGAGCCTCCGAGCGCTGTACAGTATGTGGATTCAGAGAAATGGCAGGGCATGGGGGGGGGGGGGGGGGGGGGGGGCGGCAGGGCAGCATAGGAAACCAGGGAAACATGGCAGGGCCATCCCCCTTCCTCATTCACAGCATATACATTTAGTCAGAGGCACTTCAACACCCATCTTAAAAGGCAGACAAGTTTGCAAAGAAACAGCCCAAGGAGTGGCTGTGTAGCATCTGGTCTGGGGGAAAATGTTGTCCTGTGGACTCGGTCAAGTTTTGATGTAGCAAGGCCGACCTTGTGAGCCGGCTGGCTCCAGGTAGAAACTGGCAAAGAGAGGTCCTTTGGAATTGGGAGGGGGGGAATGGGGGGATGGGGGGGTGTCCACTGGAATGCATACCACCAAGGCCTCTCCTCCCCTTCCACACATGCGCTTTTGTGACTTTTGCCTCCTTCCGGTGCCCACCCCAGGTCTTAGTAGCCATTCCCACAAGCTCCAGAGAACCACTCTGGGAGAGGGGTGCTTGTAAGACCCAAGAAACCACCAACGCCACCCACCCTCTCTAGGATACGGCGAGATGGATGGGGCTTTCACTTAGGATATAGGTGGGGCACCACCTCCCACCCCCAAGTTCTCATCAGTTCAGTGCCCCCATTGCCTCCCGAAGAACTCCTGTGCCACTGCCCTGATTCACAAGAACCAGGAGTAGCCAAGGGCTGTGGCGATCACAGCTCATCCTCCCGGGAGCTCCCCAAACCCAGACCTGAGATGCATTCTGCACAGCCCACCTAGACCTGTGCTCACTGGCCGGCAGAGCCAGCACTGCAGCCTCCAGTCAGTGTTCCTGAGTGCCCACTCTGCACACTGTACAGCCAGGCTGCTGGGGACACAGCCACCCCTGCTCTGCAGCCTGGTCCTATCTCTCCTAGGAGCCCGAACCAGTGGAGGACTGTGTGCAGAGCACACTTGCCGCCCTGTACCCTCCCTTTGAGGCGACAGCCCCCACTCTGTTGGGCCAGGTGTTTCAGGTGGTTGAAAGGACTTATCGGGAAGATGCACTGAGATACACGCTGGACTTCCTGGTACCCGCCAAGCACCTACTTGCCAAAGTTCAGCAGGAAGCCTGTGTGAGTGGCTGAGTGTTCTTGAGATTCACCACCCTCCTCCAGAGGCTAGTGGGTCTGACCAGCTTCCCTCAGTCTGAGATACAACTGCCCCTGATCCTGGGTCCCCACCACCCATGCCCAGGCACCAGAACCCCATTCATTGACCTCCCCCCTCCCCACTTGGACCCTGATCGTTCGGATACTAGCATGCAGTCTGAAGGAGACCCAATTCCAGACACTCCCCTCTCAGACCAACTTAGTCTCAAGATCCCAACTCCCCAAGACAGGACTTAACAGAGAGCCTGCGTTTCTCAAACGATAAAACCTCTTAAGAGTTTCTCACTCCTCTAAGACGATAGCAACTGCTGACCATGTCTTTGTAATGACTCAGTTCTTGCCTTCCCACATACGGACTGGCTTTCTTAAGATCCCCTACCAACAGGAGCCTGAGCCTCCTCGTGCCCTTCTGTGAGCCACGTGAACACACCCAAAGCCTTCTGCTGCCCCTGGGGTTCCTAACCACCAGTCACAAGGCCAGCCCTGCCCAAAGGGGTCCCATGCTAACTGTCCTCTGCGTTGCTTGTGCAGCAGAGGGCCGATTGCAGCCTCCCTCTCTCCCCCCAGGCCCAGTACAGCGGTTTCCTCTTCTTCCACGAGGGCTGGCCTCTCTGCCTGCACGAGCAGGTGGTAGTGCAGCTAGCCTCGCTCCCCTGGCAGCTACTGCGCCCGGGAGACTTCTACCTGCAAGTGGTGCCCTCAGCAGCCCAAGCACCCCGCCTGGCACTCAAGTGCCTAGCCCCCGGGGGTGGGCGGGTGCAGGAGCTGCCGGTGCCCAGTGAGGCCTGCGGCTACCTGTTCACCCCGGAGTGGCTGCAAGGGATCAACAAGGATCGGCCCACAGGTCGCCTCAGCACCTGCCTCCTGTCCGCTCCTGCTGGGATTCAGCGGCTGCCCTGGGCTGAGCTCATCTGCCCGAGATTTGTGCACAAAGAAGGTCTCATGGTTGGACATCAGCCAAGCACACTGCCCCGAGAACTGCCCTCTAGCCCCCCTGGGCTCCCTAGCCCTCCACTCCCTGAGGAGGCCCTGGGCGCCCGGAGTCCTGGCGATGGGCACAATGCCCCCGTTGAAGAGCCCGAGGGCGAGTATGTGGAGCTGCTGGAAGTGACACTGCCCATGCGGGGAAGCCCTCCGGAGGTGGGGGGCCCCTCTGGTCTCTCCAGGACCCGGACAGTCCCCACCCGCAAGGGCCCCGGAGGGAAAGGCCGGCACCGAAGACACCGGGCTTGGATGCACCATAGGGGCCAAGGACCTCAGGACCAGGACGGGGCACGCCCACCCGGGGAGGGGAGCAGTGTGGGGACAGCCCCTGGGTCTCCCCTAGAAGCTGAGGCTCTTCCCCAGGCAGCCATGCTGGAGGGGCCTGAGGCCCCAGCCCGGCCCACAGGGGAAACTTCTGAGTCCTGCCTCCGCAGGCCAGCGGAGGTCGGGCCCAGGGCAGGGCAGGGGGCTGAAGGGCCACCTGGTACCCCTCGGAGAACAGGCAAAGGAAACAGGAGAAAAAAGAGGGCTGGGGGCCGAGGCGCTCTCAGCCGAGGAGGAGAGAGTGGGCCCCTTAGCCCTGGGGACAAGGAAGAGAGTGGCCACCAGGAGGCACCTGTCAATCTCCCGCTGCCAAGTGACGACCCTGACATCCCAGAAGGCAGCCTGGGTAAGGAGGAGCAAGGAGACTCGGGGAAACCCAAGTCTGAGCCACAAGAGGAGCTGGGAGTCATCGAGGAAAAGGACCCGTGGCCTCCAGAGGCCTGTGAGCCTACAGAAAAGGGAGCCCCGGAGACAGAGCAAGAGGGTCCAAGCCTGATGTGTATGGCAGGTAAGCTGAGTCCCAAGTCCAATCAGGCAAGGAGCAGAGCAGATCAGGTTGAGAAGGGGCTGGAGGAGGCACAGAGGCTAGTCTGGGAACAGCAGCCAGACCCATCCTCACAGCTGGCCCACAGCTCTGCCCGTATCTGTCCAGGACCCACAGGCCCTGATGGACTCCTGTCTGAGCCACCGCTGGAGACTGGGAGGGAAGGAAAAGGGGACGGCACCCCAGAAGAGGCCCCTCCAAACTCCATCTCTGAGGACCCTGACATACCTTGGGACTTGATGACATCTGGATTCCTTGTCCTCACTGGTCAGTGGGCATCAGTGGGTGAAGGAAAAGGAGGCTGGGGATTTGGGGGGAGGGCAGTTGAGGAGGGTTTGGAAGTGAGGCAGGCCGGATGGGAGGTGGCCAAGCACTACCCCTAGGCAGGACAGCCTGGTCCTTTTGTGTCCTCAGGAGGGGTGGACCAGAGTGGGCGAGCTCTGCTGACCATTACCCCATCGTGCTCTCCTGAGGAGCCCCCACCCACCCGAGCCACGCTGAGCACTGCCCTTCATTACCTCCACTCACTGCTCAGGTAACTGAGGCCCAGCACTGGCACCCAGACATTAGCTTCCTGACTGGTGCACCAGGCTGACCTCTCGGGACACTGACCGCTTCAGCCCTCAGACTGCCATGGCCTTGACCTCTGACCTTACTGACTCTTGACCTTCATCGATCCTCAAAATGAACACCTCGGGTTTTCAATATCCTAAGGCCCTGCTTAGATGATCAGGGCATGGAGGTGCTCATTCGATGACTCTGTTGAGCACCAGTACCTGTTGCCGTGCCAAGGACTGGCGTTGAATCCATACCTTCCCAGAACATAGAGTTTCCTAGTTTTCCTGATCCTGATCCTGGACCCAGTAGCCCCATGAACATATACTCCAAATTGCTAAATGAAAAATAAATAAATAATTACTAAGTCATCCCCACTTTGACACATATCCCAGAGGCTTGCTGCTTGACCCTTTGCCTATTGCCTCCCAGGACCTCGCTTCTCCGGAGAGCTGTTAAAACTAAAGGCAGGCCCTGTGCCCTATGCTGCCCTGCCACAGCCCACCTCTCCCAACCCACAAAGCAGTCTCTGTGACCCTTCCTGCCTCCACAGGCCTGACCTACAGATACTGGGGCTAGCTGTGCTGCTGGACCTTCGGAAGGCACCCCCACTGCCTCCAGAGCTCATTCCTGCCCTGAAGCAACTTCAGGTAACCACCCCCTTGAGACAGACACTTTCCCCTACATCCTCACTCCTCCCTGGGGACCATTTCAGGCCACCCAGCTGCCCACAGCCCACCGTGATGTGTGTCTTCTAATAGGACTCGGGAGACCCTCTCATCATTCAGCGGCTGCTCATTCTCACTCATGACGATGACCCTCCAACTGATCTCTCCGGATTCCAGGTTTGGCTCTAACCCCCACCCTAGTCCTGCCTCGGAAGTAGAGGGCAGCCTGGCTGGAGCCCCAGGCCAAGGCCTGACTCCCTGGGCCCCAGGCCAGAAACCCCCTGCCTTCACATGTCTGCAGAGTGCCGAGTTGCTGTCAGAGAGTGACCTGAAAAGAGTGGCCAAACCAGAGGAACTTCAATGGAACTTGGGCGGTCACAGGGACCCCTCTCCCGGCTACTGGGCAGAGATACATCAGGTAACCATTGCCTCGTCTACCTAGGCCACAGGATCAGGAACATTCTAGAAGACTCGCTCCAGGAGAGAGTGGTCTGAGACATGGCCAGGGAATTGGAAAAACATGTCTTCTGTTCCATTCAATTCAGCAAGTGCCTGCCGAGTGTGTACCCTGAGCAAGATCATGCGCACGGTGCCGTGGGCTGTCGGGAGGAGTGTCTTCAATAAATTCTTAATATGACATTAAATAGCATACGATTTGAGGTGGGACGTAAACCATAAAACAAAGTAGAAAATCTTATCGCTGAGATGCAGAGGCAGAGTCAGGAAAACCCATCATGGTGCCATGTGACCTTTGGTTACTTCCCCACCTGCCCTGAGATGAGGCCCTTCTCCGTACCTGTACCAGCATCCAGGCCTCAGGCTCCTGGCTCACAAGTGCTACGGTTGTGATTGGATCTCCATGGTCCTTCCAGCACTTACCTTTCATGATCTTTCAAATCCAAGTGCTGTGTGTATTCTAGAAGAGACAATACCGAGATAGCCGAGCTGCGTGTTTGGGGGTGGTCTGTCATATGGTCTCGAAGCTGTGTGTGAAGGGGGCAGTGTACATGAATGCACAGAGGGAAAGGTTTCGCAGGGGCCTGCTCTGTGAAGGGGGCGCGGGACTCATATTTACTGAGCTGCGCAGTGCGCCAGCCTAGGCCGGCTACGGAGCCGGCTTCATCTCTTTACCCCTCAGAAAACCCTGCCTCGTCCTCACTCCACAGTTGAACAAACTGAGATTCGGGAAGGTTCCTGGACCTGCCCATAGTTGCCCAACTAGCAAACAGCCAAGTCAGGAACTGAACCCAGCTTTGCCTCCATAAAAGAGCCTCTGGGGCTCCCATGCTGCAGGCACCCACATCTCATCTCTGCCCCTTGACCCCGCCTCAGGAAGTGGCAAGGCTGTGTCTTCTGTGTCAAGGGGTGCTGGCCTCTGTACGACAGGCAATTGAGGAGCTGGAGGGAGCAGCCCAGCCAGAGGGAGAGGTAGGAAATGAAACCGGTTGGGTGGCAGGTGGGATGGAGCTGGGGCTGGGGCTGGGGCTGGGGCTGGCATGAGGACTTCCCAGTGAAAACCTATCAACTTCCTCCTGCCCCCAGAAGGAGATGGGAATGCCAGAGCCCCTGCAGAAGGTGCTAGCAGATCCCCGGCTGACGGCATTGCAGAGGGATGGGGGAGCTATTCTCATGAGGCTGCGCTCCACCCACAGCAGCAAGTACGAGGGTCGGGTGGAAATGGGAGGTGGAGACCCCACGGAGGGCTGCTGCTACGCTTTACTGAGCTGCCTGCCAAGGGGTTCTTACTGAGCATGTATCTGGACAAGCTATCACGCGTCTACCCTCATTCTCTCATTACTTCCACCACATTCCTGTCAGTTGGTTATGATCACACATGGACAATTGGAAGAGCAGAAATGTTAAAGGTCATGGCCACCATCATTCAGGGTCAGACTTAAAATCCAATCAGACTTGAAATCCATAGCATCCATAATGCTATGCCCCCTCCATGTGTGCACCCTTTTATGGAGGGGAAGCTAGGATGGTAGGTATCAGGCGCTCTCACCGAGGGAATAGCTTACTCTGCCCCTGGTCCTGTCCCCAGGCTGGAGGGCACTGGCCCAGCCACACTGTATCAGGAAGTGGACGAAGCCATTCACCAGCTCGTGCGCCTCTCCAACCTACATGTTCAGCAGCAGGAACACAGGCAGCGCCTCCAGCTGCTCCAGCAGGTGAGCGAGGACACCTCTCCTACTCAGCCTGGGCGCCTGGCCCCCAGGACAACTTTTCCCACCCCACCCCCACAGTAGCAGTTGAGGGGGCTCTAGCTGGGCTTGACTGAATGGCCCTGTCCTTTTTCCTCACCTGCCGTGGAGGTTGATCAAGGTCAATGTGAGATTCAACAAGAGGGTGAGAATATCTCAACACCCACAAAGAGGAGAAGACAGGTCTCCTCCTCCCCACTTCTTATGTGTAAGCAAGGTCCCTTAGAGATTATGGGAGATGTTTGGGTGTTCTGGGAGATTCTAGGAAGAAGGGATTAGCTTGGTGTTCCTATATGCCGAGCCTCGAAATAATTCATGTCAGCCCTTCAGCTGCACGGCTGTCCTTTCCCCTTCAACTCTGTACACAATGTCATCCTCCAAACCCGAGACTCGAAAGGTCCCATGTACCACTACTCCAGAAGGAGAGGGCATTGGAAGTCACTGGATAGCTTGGGAACCACAGACCTCTTAGGAAAATGCAGGGATAACAACTGACCCTTCTCTCCTAGGGTAAAGCCCCACAGAGAGGTGTTCTCCACCCCGCCATGTGGGATAGAGGGACTTTGAAATAGGCTAGTCCCAAGCATAAGGAGCCCTGGTGGCATTGTATGGAAAGTGTTGGGCTGCTAATCTCAAGGTCAGCGGTCCAAACCCACCAGCTGGTGCATGAGATAGAGATGAGGCCGTCATCTCCCACAAATATATACCATCTTGGAAAGCCTATTTGGGTCGCTATGAGTCGAAATCGACTCACTGGCAAGAGCAGTCCAAAGTATGGGGAGTGAGCTCTTCTTGGATCTTGACTGTGAGTAGTGAGAAAAGGCCAAAGGGGGTTCACTCTCTGTTTCCTGTGATTTGTGCACATCTGCTTCTCAGCTGCCAGTTTGTCACACTGATGCTTGAAGTTATGTCATTAGTATTTCAAGTACCAGAAGAGTCAACCAAAGTACACGGGTTTCAGCAGAACTTAAAGACTAAGAACGGGCAGCAGAGAAGGAACCGACTCCCCACTTCTGAGGAATCCGTCTCTGAAAACCTATGGATAGCCACCAGACATTATCAGATACTGAAAACTTCACGAAAAGAAGCAGACCTTTGTCAGCAGATGAGCCCCTCAGGTCAGAAGGCGCAGAAAGCAGGACTGAGGAGGAGCTGTCTTCTCAAAGTAGACTTGACCATAAGGACGTGAGTAAAGTAAAGCCTCGGGGTCTTCATTTACTGATAGGGTGCGACACAGAATGAGGAGAAACCGCTGTAAACATTTATCTGCAATTGGAACTTGGGATGTTCCAAGTATGACTATAGGAAAATTGGAAGTGGTCAAAAATGAAATGGAACCCATAAAGCCTGATATCCTAGGCATTCGTGAGCTGAAATGGACTGGTATTGGTCATTTTGAATCAGACCATCACGTGACTTACTATGCTGGGAAGGACAGATTCAAGAGGAATGGCGTTGCATCCATCATCAGAAAGGACATTTCAAGATCTGTCTTGAAGTACCATGCTGTCTGTGATAGAATTAGATCTATATGCATACAAAGAAATCCAGTCGGTACAACTATTAGCCAAATTTGTACGCCGACCACAAAAGCTCATGGTGAAAGTGCGGAATTTTACCATCTTCCGTCTGAAATTGATCAAACATGAAATCAAGCGATAAAGATAATTATTGGTAATTAGAATGCAAACGTTGAAAACAAAGAGGAAGGAATGGCGGTGGGAAAACATGGTGTTGGTGATGCAGACAAAGTTGAAGACGTCATGACAGAATTTGGCAAGGCCGATGACTTCACCATCACAATACCTTTTTTCAACAATACAAAGGCAGCTCTACACGTGGATTTCTCCAGATGGAATACACAAAAATGACAGTGACTACATCTGTGAGAAAAGACTATGGGGAAGCTCAATATCAGCAGCTAAAACCGCGCCCAGGCCATCAATTGCTCATATATTAGTTCAGATTGAAGCTACAGCACAATTAAGACAAGTCCTCACAAGCCAAAACATAACCTTGAGCATCTTTGACCTGCATTTTTAGACGATCTCAAGAACAGATCTGACACCTAGAGCATTAACGACAGGAGACCTGGTGAGCTGCGGGAGGACATCAAGAACATCATTCATGAAGAAAGCAAAGGTCATTAAAAAGACAGAAAAGGGAAAAGAAAAAGACCAAAATGAAAGTCGGAAAAGACTCTGAAATTTGCCCTTCATCATAGAGTAGCCAAGGCAAATAGAAGAAATGATGATTGAAGAGCCAAACAGACACGTTCCTAGGGTGGCTTAAGAAGACGAAGTAAAAAAGTATTACAACGGCATGTGCAAAGACCTAGTGCTACAAAACCAAAAGGGAAGAAGCGGCTCGGCATCTCTTGAACTGAGAGAAAGAAGAAGAAAATGCAAGACATGAGTTGCAATATTGAAAGATTCTATAGGCACACTACTGAATGATGCAGTGAGCATCCAAAGAAAGTGGAAAGAATACACTGTGCCAAACGCAGAATCCCTGTACCAAAAGGAACCATTTCAGGAGGTGGCATGTGATCAAGAACTGGTGGTGTTTGCTGAAGGAAGAAGTCCAAGGTGCACTGAAGGCATTAGTCCAAAACAAGGCTCCCAGAAATTGATGGAATATCCATACAAATAACTTGATGGCACCTAATAGCAACAATCACTTTCTCTATCCCAGCATCCCAGGGCCTGCATCTCCTACTCCTTGCTGGCTTGTGATCTGTTTTTAAACTCTGTTTGAAAAACAAAAGCACAGAGGATAGATTTGGAATCGGAAGTGCTCAGTTTGAGTTCCAAGTGTAAGATGTGGACAAGTTACCAAGCTTCTTTGCATGTCTGAGGCCTCTCCCACCCTCAGGAACAGTGATGGTTGAAACACTGACTCACAGGAGCGTTAGCTTAGGAGGAGTCAGTGGCTCCAGCAGCGCATTATAAGGTATGTGCTGCTGACATGGGTTATAACTGGGCATTCTCAGACTGCTCGTCCTCAGGCTACCCATCCCAGCTTCCAGCCTTTCTCCAAAGGAGCAAAATAACCATAGGTTTTCGGTCAAGTGTTCCAGTGCATCCAAGTGTCTATAGTTCCAAAAGTAGGCAACAAGAGCTCAGCAGGTGCTTAGCTCAGAGAGAGAGAGAGAGAGGGCTGCCTTCTGACATCTCTCCAAGGATGATCCTGGTACCATTTGCTGCAGGTTCATGGCACCGGATTTTCTCTGGGCCATGGTTAGCCAGACCTCATCCTGTCTCTTGTCACACCACTTTCTCGAGAACACTCTTCCAGTGTAGCCTGGGAACACTAACCCACCTTCTCAGTGCTTAGGGCCAGCCCAGCTTGCCCCTTATGTGGTGCTACCACAAGGAAGGTTGACTGCCCATTTTTTATCACACTCGACTCCTGCGGAAACTACTGCCATGCCCGCTTTCCTGATGAGACTGAATGGGCCCCCCAGGGTTCTATGGATTGGGGTGGGCCGGCGTGGGAGCTAGATCTCCACCCACCCTCTCCTCTCTGCTGCAAGCTCTCCTTCGCCCTCATGCCTCTGCTCTCCCACCCAACCACCTCAGGTGCGACAGTGGCTGTCGGGCCCAGGAGAGGAGCAGCTGGCCAGCTTTGCCGTGCCCGGGGACTCCCTGTCTGCACTGCAGGACACAGAGCTTCGATTCCGGGCTTTCAGTGCTGAGGCTCAGGTGAGGAGGGGCCAAGGACCCAGTGAAAAAAGACAGGCAGAGAGGGAGAGACGGACTTGACTGCAAGGAAGGACCAGATCCGAGTATCGCCTCCCTTCTCCAGGAGCGCCTGACCCAGGCACGCGAGGCCCTGGCCCTGGAGGAAGATGCAGCCTCCCAAAAGGGCCTGGATCTCTTTGAAGAGCGGCTGGAGCAGGTTGAGAGCAGCCTCCATCGGGCCCTGCGGCTTCAGCGCTTCTTCCAGCAGGTGCGTGCCGGGTGTTCTTCCTCTGTGTCCGCCATTGCCCTTGCTTGGCCTGGAGAGGCAGGTCAGATAGCGTAGACTCAGCCACCCATCTCCCGGGCTCTGCCTCCTACCTGGTGAAAGACCGGGAACAAGGCCCTCAGGCTGAAGGTGCCTCCGGAGGCCTCTTCCTGACGAGGCTATGGCGAGGAGCACGTGAGGAGCTACAAAGCCCTGCAGCTCCATAGAAGCATTAGTTCTTTTATCTCGGTCCTCTGTCTCCATTTCCAGCCAAGCCAGCTGCCACTGCGTTGGCTCAGTCATGCCGACCCCGGGCATGTCCCAGTAGAGCCACGCTCCATAGGGTTACCGGTGGCTGTGTGCATTCAGAAGGATCCCTGGTTTGGGGGTGGGTGGGGGGTGATTGGGTGGAGGGGTTGGGCTGCTAACTCAAGGTCAGTGGTTCACCAGCTGCTCCGCAGGGGAAAGACGAGGCTTTCTACTCCAGTAAAGATTTTCAGTGTGGGAAAGCCACTGGGGCAGTTCTGCCCTGTCCTGTAGATTCGCTGGGAGTCAGAGTGGACTCAGTGTCAGTGAGCGTGTGCTTTCAGAAGTGGGTCACCAGGCCTTTCTTCCGAGGCACCTCCAGATGGATGAAGCCCTTGGGTGGTTCCCCGGTACTCAATGCGCTGGCTTGGCCACTAGCCAAAAGGTTGAAGGTCCAAGGTCCCCAAGAGGCAGCTCAGAAGGAAGGCCTGGTGAGCTATCTCAGAAAACTCAAACCTCGCCAACGGGCAGGCGCACAGCTCCACTGGGATACACAGGGTCTCCGTGCATCAGAACCAACCCAACTTCAGCTTCAGCCCCCTTGTGACGCTGCCAACTCAAGTAGACAGGGATGCGGGGATAGTGAGAAGTGGTGTTCTGAGATGAGGGAAGGGGAGGGGCGTTAGGGAGCCACCTGCAAAGGAGGGAAGAGCTATTCTATGGTGCGCGGGAACAACACAGTGCCTACACGCTTTGTTTCTCTCCCTAATCCTTTTGGCTTTACAGGCCCACGAGTGGGTGGACGAGGGGTCGGCCCGGCTGGCTGGAGCCGGGCCCGGGCGGGAGGCTGTGCTGGCAGCCCTGGCCCTGCGGCGAGCCCCAGAGCCCAGCGCTGGCACCTTCCAAGAGATGCGGGCCCTGGCCCTGGACCTGGGCAGCCCAGCCGCGCTACGAGAGTGGGGGCGATGCCGGGCCCGCTGCCAAGAGCTGGAGAGGAAGATTCAGCAGCAACTGGGAGAGGAGGCGAGTCCCAGGGGCCACCGCCGAAGACGGGCAGACAGTGCCAGCAGTAGAGGAGCCTCCCGGGGCCCCCACAGCCCCTCACCCAGCCTTAGCTCCCTGCTGCTCCCTGGCAGCCCAGGGCCACGGGCAGCCCAGTCTCACTGCTCACTGTCCCCCTGTGGAGAAGACTACTACGAGGAGGAGGGCCTGGAACTGGCGCCAGAAGCAGAGGGCAGGCCTCCGCGGGCTGTGCTAATCCGAGGCTTGGAGGTCACCAGTACGGAAGTGGTCGATCGGACATGCTCCCCACGGGAACATGTGCTGCTGGGCCGAGCTGGGGGGCCGGATGGGCCCTGGGGCGTAGGTACCCCTCTGATGGAGCGCAAGCGGAGCGTCAGGTGAGTTCCCATCCCCATTGATGGCCAAGAGGTCTAACTGCCAATTAGGAAAATAATATGGCACTGCCGGTGGGGGCCGGTGGGGGGAGTGACTTTCTGCCACGCTCCAGGTGACACCTCCACTGCCATTCCCTGTTGCTCCTACAGTACCCAGCAGCGCCTGGTGTCTGAGCTGATTGCCTGTGAGCAGGACTATGTGGCCATCTTGGGTGAGCCAGTGCCACCCCCCGGGCCTGAGCTGAACCCCGAACTTCAGGGCACCTGGGCCGCTGCCCTGAGCACTCGGGAGAAGCTGCGGAGCTTCCATCGGACGCACTTCCTGCGGGAGCTTCAGGGCTGTGCCGCCCACCCCCTGCGCATAGGGGCCTGCTTCCTGCGGCACGTGAGTGATCCAGCCCACCTCCACCCTCCTTCCCAGGACCCACCCCCTCCACGTGCGGGCCCCATCACTTTCTGGGCAGACCCAGAGCTTCCTGAGGACCCAACTCTTCCTTGGGTGGCAGTGAGGGATGGAACAGAGGAAGGGGAGGAGGCCTCACGGGTCGGTTTCCTTCTTCCGTGGGTCTAGGGGGACCAGTTCAGCCTCTACGCCCAGTATGTGAAACACCGACACAAACTAGAGAACCGTCTGGCTGCGCTCAGCCCCCCGACCAAGGTAACCTTTTCTCCAGTGCTCATGGGCAGGGCGGAGGAGCTGGGAAGACCCCCAAACCTTTGTTGTGATTGTGCGGTGCCATCGAGTTGGTGCCGACCCATAGCGATACCATGCACAACAGAACAAAACACTGTCTGGTCCCAGGCCATCCTCACACTGTTCCCACGCCGGTGCCCATTGTGGCAGCCCCAGGGTCCATCCATCTTGTTCGCTGCCCCTCTACTCTACCAAGCATGGAGCCCCTGTCCAGGGACTGGTCCTCCCCAACAACTCAAACCCTTACTGACCTCAAAATCCCTCTGGAAAAAAAAATTTAAAAAACCTTTCCTGGGTATGCTCAGGCGCATCCCAGAATTGCGTTAGGAGCCAGGTGAGTCAGGGTTCTTACGTAGAGCACCTAAGAGATCTTGATTCCCCCAGGCCTCTGTGTTTCACCTGGTAAATGGGGCAGCAGTCACTTTCCCCAACTCTCCAGGAGCCCTGAGTATCAAGCGGCCTCACATCAGAAGAAGTGAAAGAGATTAAAAAAGGGGAAAGCCAGAGAAGAGACCACAAAGAATTATCATTCTCTTTCTGCTTCTATTTCCCCTCAAGACACAGCAACTGGCTGAACTCCTGCAGGCTCCCCACCTGCCTTCTTTCCCAGGGGCAGGTTTGGGACTTACTACCTGGAGTATCTAGGGATTGCCATAAGTCAGCTTCTACCTGAAGACAACTGACAGCCATCCTCTACACCAGCGGTTCTCAACCTGTGGGTCGCACCCCCTTGGGGGGGGTCAAACGACCCTTTCACAGGGTCACCTGAGACCATATTTCTGACGCTCTCAGAAACTAAGACACTGCGCCTCTATCCGTCTCCAGGCGGTCTGCCCACATGCAGACATGCCCACATACAGGGTCATCACAACATGAGGAACTATATGAAAGGATCATGGCATTAGGAAGGTTGAGAACCACAGCTCTAAAAGGATCTGAGTGGCGCAAGGGATCTGTGGTTGGCTCGTGGCTTAGTGGCTATGCGTGGGGCTGCTCATCACAGGGTCAGTAGTTCAAATCCACCAGCCCCTCTGACACAGAAAGTGGGGCTTTCTACTCTGTGAAGAGTTGCAGACCTGGAATCTCACAGGGGCAGGTCTACCCTGTTCGATAGGGCCACTGTGAATGGGCATCGACAGTGAGTCGAATGGCTGATTTGCACTAACCTGCAGGTTGGCCGATGGAGCCCACTCAGTGGCTTTGAGGGCTGGCAAATGGCTTCCGTAACAAAGCAGTTCTACCCTGGAACCCATGGGGCCCGCCCTGAGTGGCCTGCCAACTCAATAAATGGCAGCCGACAGCAAACCGGCTTCATCTACAACCAGAAGCCTGGAGTGTCACTTCCTCACCCACCCGCTTGGCTCTGAGAAACACCGCCCTCCTGTCTCCTCCCTGACCCAGGGCTCCGTGGAGATTGGCCCTCACCTGCCCCGGGCCCTGCAGCAGCCGCAGGAGCAGCTGGCCCGCTACGTGCGGCTCCTGGAAGAGCTCCTGAGGGAAGCTGGGTCAGAACTGAGTTCTGAGCGCCAGGCGCTTGGGGCTGCAGTGCAGCTGCTCCGGGAACAAGAGGCCCGAGGCAGAGACCTGCTCGCCGTGGAAGCGGTGCGTGGCTGCGAGGTGAGGCCGTAGCTCCAGCCTCTCCTACTGACAGGGCCTCGTCCTGTGACCCCCGCAAGCCTGTGCCGGTGAGGTCAGGAAGCCCCCAGGTCTAATTTCGCACGGGCTGGGTGATCTTGGCTGAGTCACGGAATTTCCCTGGGCCTCAGTTTCCTCATCTTTACATTAGGAAGTGACGTTCTGCCTGACTGGAAAGTCCCTGGTCCTACATCTGCTCTGAGCCCTCCTGTTCCTCTTCTGGTTCTCCTATTGCCCCCACCTACCCAAACCGCCTCCTGCATCCCCACAGCCCGTACACACCTCATTCTCCTCTACCTAGGGAGAGCCTTTTCCAGCCAGACGGTTCCAGAGTCAGTTTAACCCCATCTAGTGGGTTAAATAAATAAATAATAAGTCCCAGTCATAGTTCCCTCAGTGTTAGTTTCCCACAATCTAGAATCCTCCCCTCCCCTAGCATAGACTTATTTTCTGTTCAATTATTGCTAGGGCAAAATGGGGCTTCAGTTCCCAGCCTCCCTGGGGTGGGGGTGATCTGTAAACCTCAACTGCGCATGTACCTCCCCCTCTTCAGGAGCAGGGCCATGCTGCCGGGCCATGGTGACCAGTAGGTGTGGGTGCTAGCCTAGCGGTCTGTCTGACTCTTTGACTTTGCCTGAGAACCACAACAGTAGAGCCCTCACCTCCTGGACTCCACTGTTCACTTGATACAAAGGGCTCCTGGGCCAGCCACCTGTCCTCCTTCCTCCCCCAGATAGATCTGAAGGAGCAGGGACAGCTTCTACACCGGGATCCCTTCACGGTTGTCTGCGGCAGAAAGAAGTGCCTTCGCCACGTCTTCCTCTTCGAGCATCTCCTTCTCTTCAGCAAGCTCAAGGGCACTGAAGGGGCCGCAGAGAACTTTGTGTTCAAGCAGGCCTTTAAGGTACAAATGCCCAGAATGAAGCGTGGGCAGGCAAGTGGTGTTCTTGAGAACTTTGGGTGCTCGGGAAACTCAAGCCCAAGTGAGGTGCAGAGTCTACATCAGCTGGCTTATAATTAATCACTGAGCCAGGGTGTCAGGGACAAATAGGTGTCCCTGTCTCTGGTCTACCCTAAGGGCTTTTCCTTATAGTGGTACAGGAAACTCATTGGGTGTCCCTTGAGTGTGGAATGGAGAAAGCCTCGTCCCATTAAGAACATATGTGTCTTTTGAGTTAGAGGCCGTCCCTGGGGGAAATAAAGCAAACTTAAAACTTACTGACTCATAGGGACCCTATAGGGATGGGGTAGAACTGGCCCTGTGGGTTTCTGACACTGTAAGCCTTTATGGGAATAGAAAGCCCCATCTTTCTCCTGAGGAGTGGCTGGTGGTCTCGAACTGTGGTAGTCCTGCCCCATGTGCCACCACCTCAGCGAGATTCACTCCGGCTTCATCCCCTCCCTCTGCTCTTCCTCAGACCGCTGACATGGGGCTGACAGAGAACATTGGGGACAGTGGGCTCTGCTTTGAGCTGTGGTTTCGGCGGCGCCGGGCACGAGAGGCGTACACTCTGCAGGCAGCCTCTCCAGAGATCAAACTCAAGTGGACAAGTTCGGTTGCCCAGCTGCTATGGAGACAGGCAGCCCACAACAAGGGTACTGGGCAGAGCCCAGGGAGGGCATGCTCTGAGTCAGGGTGAGGGCAGAAGGTTATCTGGAGAGTGTGGAGGCAGCGAGGCTGTTGAGTTCAAACTGCCAGTGTTTTGGTTAGCTGCCAAGTGCTTTAACGGCTGCAAGAAGACAGATGGGAGACAGGTGGAAGACAGATGGGAGCGTTTAACAGACTAACCAAAGCAAACTCACTTTCATTGATAGTGACCCTAGAGGGCAGACTAGAACTGCCCCTATGGGTTTCTGAGACTGAACCATCAGTTATGGGAGCAGAAGGCCTCATCGTTCACCTACGGAGTGGCTGGGAGCTTTGAACCGCCAACTCTATGGTTAGCAGGCCAATGCACAACCCACTGTGCCACCAGGGCTCCGCTGCAAACTGAAAGTATAAAGAAATGTGATTTTGCTCGTGATGCTCAAGATAAGGGGAGCAAACCAAACTCACTACCAAGTCCACTCGGACTCATAGAGACACTATCAAATAGGAATAGAATGCTGGTTTCAAGCTGCCGACCTTTTGGTTAGCAGCCCAAATCATAACCACTGTCCCACCAGGGTTCCTAGTAGATAAGGGGTGAGTGGAGTGGGGAGGTGGGCATAGTAGGAGAAGTTGGGTGGTGCCAATGCCACAAGGGCAGTATATTAAGAGAGGCAGATACCCGGGGAGGAATTCAAAAGACCATCAGACGCAAGTCATCATAGTCAGTGGCAGGTGTACCCAGAGACTCCAGGGTACTGATGCTGCAGAACGGGAGCTGGAGCAGAGCCAACGGAAGAGTCAACTGAGGCAGCGCTGGGGCCGCAGCAGGAGGGGTGGAAGGTTGGTAACAGCGCATCTGTTCCTCAGAGCTCCGAGTACAGCAGATGGTCTCCATGGGGATTGGGAATAAACCTTTCCTGGACATCAAAGCCCTTGGGGAGCGGACATTGAGTGCCCTGCTCACTGGAAGAGGTGAGAGCCAGAGTGCTGGGGGGTAGCCCCCCAAGTCAAAACTTTGTGAATGGGTGCAACTGTAGGGAGGCACAGTGGAGGGAGGCAGGGTGATGAGTGCAGCATCTCTTCCACGAAACTGTGGGACTGCCTGAGAGGGCCTCTGTGAGACGGAGGGCCTAGGGAGGGCTTTCCCACACCAGCACCCCACCCTCCCCCATCCTCCCCACTCTCTGCAGCCGCCCGTACCCGGGCCTCCGTGGCCGTGTCATCTTTTGAGCATTCCGGCCCCTCCCTTCCCGGCCTCTCACCGGGAGCCTGCTCCCTGCCTGCCCGCGTCGAGGAGGAGGCCTGGGATCTGGACGTCAAGCACATTTCCCTGGGTGAGGCACCTCTCCAGGGGTGGCTCCCATCAGCTGGGTCATCCTGGCGATGCTCAAGCTGCTTGCTGCTGAACAAGTCTTCTTTCTAGCCCAGTTGCCATGGCAACCGTGGGACAGCTTCCCATTGCTAAAAAGGCCCTTCCTTCTGGTTGCTCGGGTGATGCTTACAGCAGCCTGTTGCTAAGAAGCACTTCCTCTGTACTTTTCTCTCCAGCTCGCCCAGTTTCTATGGAAACTGCTTCAGCTTCCTGTTGTACCCTCCTGGTTCTCCACGGCCATCCTTTTGGTTTCCTGTTGCTTCTTCCCTGGTTGCTCTAATGATGCTGCTGACAATTTCCTGCCTCTTGGTAGGGGGGGGGGGGGGTTTCTCTTGCAACTGGATTGCTATGGTGACTCAGTTTCATGTTGCTGTGGATCTTTTTCTTCCCTGATGGAGCAGTTTGGTTTCTGAAGGTAATCTGCAAGGCTTCCTCTATCTGCTGCTCTTCCCCTCCAGCCCCAGACACACTCGACTCTTCTGGCGATGTGTCCCCAGGACCGAGAAGCAGCCCCAGCCAGCAGGCCCCCCACCCCGGAAGCAGCACTCCCACCTTGGCCAGTGGAGGGATCTTAGGGCTGTCCCCGCAGGTAAGTCCCTACCACTGGCTAGGGATTGGGCTCATCTCTTTGACCGCTTTCTGGATGGGCTCTTCTGATGATTGGGGGCAGGGGGCGGCAGGCAGTGATTCTGTGCTGCCAGCTGAGGCTACCACTTGGCCATATGACCTAGTGTGCCTGTCACCAATTGCCCAGACCCCGCTGGGAGGCCTCAAGTGGGAGCTGCGCAGGACTTGTTAATAAGGCGCATTCTGGGTAGAAAGGGGAGAATCCCAAGGGCCTGGATTAGGCTTCAGTTAAATCAGCAAGATTCAGGATACTGGTGAGAAGTGAGGTGGATTGACACAATTGGGAGAGGAAGAAAAGAGAGGCCTATTGGGGGTGGGGGTGGGGGGGTGTGTCACTTTCCTCCCCCTGTGAACTCACTGCAGCTGCTCTCTCCTCAGAGTCATGCTCGGACCCCCAGTGACCCCACCACCCCTCTGTGATCTGGGTGAGTTAGTATCTGCTTTCTTGCTCGCCTTTCCTTCTGCCTTCCTCCCTAGGCTCGCTCCCAACCCACCTTCCCCTTCTCCCCCGACGTCTGTCTTGCAGAAAAGGCCCAGAGGGTTGCCACAGCCCCTCCTCAGCACATCTGGGGCTGGGATGATGGTGGGACATGGCGGAGACGGAAGAGTACTGGACTCCTTCCTCTGCTCCTCAGGCCCGGGCTGAACTGCACCACTGCTAGCCCGGGCTCTCCCAGCCTCGGGCCTTCTCCCGGCTCGACCAAACCACAGTGGTCCTCGGCCTGGCTTGACTACATATCCCGGAGGCCAGGAAATGACCCTCCTTTTAGGACTTTATCTTGGGGGCTCCTGTAGGGCCCCCGGGGCACAGCTCCATTATCACCTGGTCTTCTGCCAGTCAGTGTTCTCCCCTTCTTCCCCCCCCGAGAAAACGCCCTTCAGCCCTGCCAGTGTGAGTTCCTCGCTGGGTTCCAGGATGGAGGTGTGGGAGGAAAAGGAGCTATGAGAACTGTTATAGGGGGGCAGGGGGGAGCTGCAGCTTTATATTTGTAATTACTGTTATTATAGTGTTATTGTTATATTAAACGTGTTTACCCACGCTTTGCCACCCAGGAGCTGGAGCAGGCTTCTCTCTGGGTTACAGTGACACTGCTCGTCTGAGCACATTCCCTCACCCAACCGTTAACGCCTCGTTAGTTGCAATCAAGTCATTTTGGACTCCCGGTGACCCTGTGTGCAGCACAGAACTGCTCTGTCAGGCTTTCGGAGCTGTGTCATTTTAGAAGCAGAGAGCCACTAAACCTGCCTTCCAAAGCACCCCTGGGTGGATTTGAAGTCTACTGCTTCCCCATCTAAGCCCCCTGGGGCCTACGACACAGAGAATGAAGCCAGGGCTGCGGGGCACCGGCTCCCCTTCATGGCCCAAAGGCGACAGTGTGTGCATGGGCTCCGGAGGATGTGCCTCCTCTCTGACTCCCAGAGGCTCAAAGCAGTCTTTGAAGCACCTCCTCCTGCACTGCCACCCACTTCTGGAAGCTGAGCTGGTCACAGACGAGCTGGGAGTCCACACCACCTAACACAGCGGTTCTCAACCTTCCGAACGAACGCAGCGACCCTTAATACAGTTCCTCATGTGGTGGTGGTGACCGCCCCCCACCCCACCAAGCATAAAATTATCTTCGTTGCTACTTCATCACTGTAATTTTGCTACACAACTCTGCCAACCCTGGGACCCCAATCCGGCAACCCCTGTGAAAGGGTCGTTCGATCCCCAAAGAGGTCGCAACCCACAGGTTAGTCTAAGGGTTCTAAAAAAAACGAGGGTCTCGGGAGAAAGCGCCCCCCCTCCCCAGGCTATTGGTTAGATGCTAATTTATGGGCACCACTTCGGAGCTACTGAATCCCAGGCTCAGCTGCGATGCCCCAACTCCTCCATTCTTCCCTTCTCTGAGTGAAAACGAAGTGCCTGAGAAGGTGGCTGCTTCCCAAGGCAGAAGAGCCCCGGGGCAGAGACAGGACATAGGCAGACAGACACAGAGCCCTGTGCCTCAAGACACCTGTTTATTGGGGACACGACTCTGCGACAGGAATGACAGGGATCGTACCAAAAATAGCGACGTCTACAGGGCCCCTTACAGGGCTAGAAGGGTACAGGGCCCCCCTCCCCCACCCCTGGTACAAAAATAAACTCTCACGCCATTGGACCAGCAAAGACTGGCAGAGCGCTCCTCCACGGGGACACAACTCTGCCAACCCTAGGACCCCAATCTTTGACCCTCACCCCTGCCACTTCTAAGGCACTGTGACTCTCCCCTGGGCTGGGTGGGTACCTCCCGCCCACCCTCCTACACCCGCTGCCCCTCCACCACTAGTCCGCCTGGGGCTAGGATATGGGTCCCACGCCACCCCCTGCTGGCTGCTCTATCAACTACCTCTAGTGCTCCCCCGCTCCGGCGGGTAAGCTCACTACGCTACCGGCCCCCCTAAGAGGGCTCCCTACCGTTCTTGACTCCCCAGGTTCGCCTCTCCTGATCTCGACAGCCCTGGGCTCTCCTCGCCTTCCTCAGGAGGGCTGGGAGGGGTCTCCCCTGAGGGTGCTCGGGTGTAGGGCGGGGAGGCTTCAGCCTGGGGCAGCCTGCGGCCCCGCGCACGCCGGCTGTGATGCACTTGCAGGTGCAAGGCCATGAGCTCGGGGGCTCCAGTGGCAAAGGGGCAGAAGAGGCAGCGATGCAGGGCGCCCCCGGGCCCGGCTTCGCCCCCCGGGCCCGCCCGCAGGGACAGGTCCAGGGGCTCGGCCTCACCGCCTCGCCCATTGCGAAGGGTCCTCCCCGGGCTAGCCGGCTTCCGACGAGACCCCGGCCCGCTGGTCAGAGGCCGCGGGCTGGCAGCACCCTCCGCCCAGGCCGCAGGCTGGGGCGCCACTTTGGCTCCTGAAGGCAGGGCTGAACTGCGCTGGGCAGAGGGTGGCGGCTCAGGGGGTGGCCCGGGCCCGGCGCCGCTCCTCTGTTCGCGGTGGTGGCGTTGCAGGTGATACTTGAGCGAGCCGGATTGGGTGCCCGCGTAGTCGCAGTGTGGACACTTGTAGGGTCGCTCGCCTAGGGAGAAAGGTGAGACAGAGTCACAGGGTCAGGCTCTTCTGCTCAGCAGCATTTCACCGGGCCCGTCTGATCCAGCAGCCCCACGCCCCCCCCCACCCGTGCTCTCCCCGCCCCCTCTCGCCCCGCAGCTGCCCCTCACCTGTGTGCACTCGCAGATGCACTTTGAGGTGGTGCGCTGAGCGGAAGGATTTTCCGCAGAAAGGACAATCCTTGCCGGTGGCGCCCCGGCCCCCTTCCGGCCGCGTCCCTCCAGCCAAGAGCCCGTTCTCTTCTGCAATCACACACAGCACGTGGAAGTCAGCCAGGGCCCGGGGCCCCGTCTCCGGTCAGGAGGGTGTGCACCCCGACTCCCCCCACCCTCAGAACTGCTTCTCTTGGGGAGGGGGGGGGACTTCTGTTGGGAAAGCTCAGAGTTGGTGTTCCCCAAATGTGGCAGATGCTTCAGGAAGGAAAAAGGAGGCCGGAAAAACGTTTTAAGATGCACAAAACCGGGTCCTTTGTGAGGAGACGGGAGGGAGATAAGTGGCAGCATCCGAGGCGGCCGAGGGCGCGGGTACGTACCCTGGGTGGCCGTCGATCTGGCCTGCGCCCCTGCTGCAGATGCAGACTGTCCCGGCCCCTCGCCAGGGCGCGGGTGCAGGGAAGCCAGGGGGCCCAGCGCCCTGCTCCGGGCCCAGGGCTCCTCCTCCGCCTCCACCACCTCCTCCTCGTCGTCCTGCTCCTCCGCGCGGTGCCGGCGAGCCCGGCTGGGGAGGGCGGAAGGCAGAGGGCGGAAGCCTCCGAAACTGCGGCCAGGCCCAGACTCGGCGCCCTCTCCGTTGGGCCGGGCCTCGCCAGCTCGAAGGCTCAGATAGCCCAGGAGGCTGGGGGGCTCCCGGCGCTCAGCCGGGGTGGGCGCCGGGGCCAGCAGGAGTGCCGGGCCCAGGGACTCATAGGTCAGCAGACCCAGGTCTGGAGGCTGGGGGGCCCGGGCAGGGGCGGCGCCAGGCCCCGGGGCCCGCACTGGACCCAACTTGCTGGCATGCACCTTCATGTGGTTCTTGAGGAACCAGGGCTCCTTGAAGCAGCGGCCACACACGGGACACGCGTGGTCGAAGGAAGCCTTGTGCTTGCGCATGTGGCCCTTGAGAAACCAGGACTGGGTAAAGCTCTGGCCGCACACTTGGCAGCGGAACTCCGGAGGCGCTGGGGGCTCCTCGGGGGCGGGGGCCGGGGTGGGCTCTGGCTCCGGCTCCGGCTCCGGCTCAGGCTCAGGGACCGACTTGGGTTCTGGCTCAGGCGGCGGCGGCTGGGGCTGGGGCTGGGGCGCAGCGGGGGCGGTCGCCAGAGGGCGCGCGGCAGCCCCATGGGCGGTCAGGCTGTGGTGCAGTAGCTCCTCCTCCTGGCTGGAGCCAAAACTGCACAGGCTGCACTTCCAGGGTCTGTGCAGGATGTGCAGGTGGCGTTCGCGCTCTGCCGCGGTGCGAAACTTGCCTTTGCAGAAGGGACAACGGAAGGCAGAGGAAGCAGTAGACTGGGGCCGCGCCAGGCCCTCAGAGGCGGCGGTGGCCTGCAAACCCCCGGATCCCCTGGCTCTCCCCAGCCGGGCCTCGCGCAGCAGCGCGCGCTCCTCCAATTCTAGCAACAGGCGTGCGGCGGGGCTCCGTGGGCGCTCCGGCTGGTGCGTGCGGAGATGGGAGCGCATCAGAGCCCGCTGCGTGGCGCGATGGCCGCAGTGCGGGCACTGGAAGGCCTGGGCGCCAGGGTGAGCTCTCAGGTGCAACGCCAGGATGGAGTTAAAGCGGAAGCGCTTTCCGCACACAGGGCAAGGGAAACGCCTTTCTCCTGCACGACTCTCAGACCAGGCCACCGCGCCCATCCCTGGCGACGCCACGCTCACACCAGGCCCGTTGGAATAGCGCTGCAGATCCAGTTCGCCATCGAAAGCCGGAGGCGACGATGGCGCTAAGTGGCCGCCAGGGACACGGGGATGTGAGCCCTGTGGAGAAAGGTGCAAGAAAAGCCGAGGGTGAAAAAGGGCTGGCTGTGGGCAAATGAAGGGCATCGGGGGCCTGAAACAGAAATGCCCTTCCCACTCATCTCAGGGAAATTAGGGGTGGGGTGAGAATTGAGGTGAGGTATCGGGGCCTACGAGTTAAACTCCAAGACTAGGAGGTGCAAGAGGTAGAGGCCTGGTGAGTACCGTTGTCAGGACTGCAGGTGGGGGCCGGAGCTTCACTCACCTCCATGGACCCCCTTCACATTCTTTGGTTCTCGGGAGTGCAGGGAGGAGGAGGTGGAGAAGCAGCTAGTGAAGGCAACAGGTGCTGAGGAACTAAAGCAAGAGACATTGGGGTGGGGTGGGGGGGTGAAGCCTGGTTTCCAGAAGCCGAGTCACCTCAAACCCCAGACTTCCATCCTCTATTCCTGCAGCCTTGTCCCTTCCCTCTCCTTGCATCCTGAGGCACCCAAGGGGACTGAGGTTCTCACACCATCCCCCTTGATTTGACAAGTCCACAAGGCTCCTGATAAACACGATTTCTTCCCCAAATGATACTTTCAATGGGGTGTTCCTGAGCCCCCACTACTATCCCATGCCCAGGCAGTGTGGAAACCATCACAGGATCCCCGTATCCCATGTCCACTGGCATGTGCAGTTTGATGAGCAGGTGGAGTGGGTTTGCCATGCTTCCCAATTATCCAAGTGGGACCAGTTGCTTTCAGACTCTTAGCAGACCCAGTCCAGCCCTTCCAGGCTCCACAGTCCTGCCTCCTGCCCTCACCCTGTCTTTCAATCTTCTCCCCTCATCCTCCCACCCTCCCTCCGCCTGGATTCCTGATCCATTCATTTCCATTCATTACAGAGACTCATTCATGCATGGGAGAGAAACACCTCCCAGCAGCACAGTCTGGAGACAGACAGAGGGGGAGGGGCATGAAGGGGGAGAGAGCCAGAGGGAGAGGGGAAGGAGAGAGAGTTAGGGGAGGAATGGAAGTTAAGGGGGCGCTGCTGGCCTGGACAAGGGGTTAAAAACTGCAAATACCAGATATGATTCAGCCCCGTTTCAAACCTGGGAGCCTGCCGTGTGATGGGGCATCTCAGCCCCTTTGTCCAGGGCTGTTCCGAAGCAGGCTTTCCTCCTCTCTGCAGGGGAGAGGCTCCCTCACACAAGAGGAGGATTACACAGGCTCCGAGCTCAAGAGGCTGGAGTGAGGGATGGGGGGCGGGGCTGGGCCATCTGCACAGATAGGAGCTCAGCACAGCTCTGGGCAGGAAGGGGTTAAAATTCTCCAGGCTAAAATTCCCTAGGCCAGGGATGTGCAAAGCTCCAGTGCTGGGGAAGAAGAGCAAGGGGTGGAGGGGGGGGTGGGGGGGTAGGGCGGGGAGGCTCTGATTATAGGCTGCAGAGGTCAGCATTAGGACTTAAAAGCAACATGAGAGTTCTGATTTATAGAAAGAGGGGCCTGGGAGGAAAACCAGAAGGCTTCCAGTCTACCTTCCTGCTTACATATAGAATTAGTCAAGGCCAGACAGACAACAGCCTAACCTGCTTGGGCTTGTTGTTGTTGGTTTTCCCTGAAATACAAAGAATATTTGAGATATAAAGAACTTCCTTACAATAGGTATTAAGAGACAAAAATGGGTTGCTGAGAATGAAGAGGGCTCAAGCATTATTTTACTTAAAGATCTTTAATAGAAGATAACTGAGCTAAGAATCAGCCCTCCTTATCAGCACAGAGAAGACTGGAAGTCCAAGGCTTGACTTGATTCTCTGTAGTGGATACCGTAAGACTCCATGACGGAGCATGTACCTGTTACATGTGGAACCTGGGCTACAGGAGCTTTATGGCCCCTGGGCTATAGTTTCATTAGCAAGAGATGAACAGAGTGTCCTTGTCCCAGGGTCACTAAATGACCTCTGCAACCATGAAGTATGCATATTTTTGTGACTCCACATTATAACACCCACCTTCACTCTGCATCCTCCTAACACACTCCTTTCCGGAAACCAAAATCCCCTGATGGGCTGGCTTACTGAGTGGTAAGATAAAAAGTATACCAGAATAGGGCATTGGGGTACAAGACTATTGTGGCCTCAGCCTGACCATCAGTAGCCCTACATCATTACATAAACCCCTTAAATTTCCAGTTTCACACATCTGTAAGTTAAGGGAATAGCCGAGTTAATAGTGATGTTCGCTTTCAGCTCAACAGTTTTGTGACTCCAAGTCAGGACTCTTAGACCCCAAAGATCCTAGAGCAAATGGCCACCTATTCAGTACCATGGAGAGAGCAGTGGGCCACCACGGGAACCACTTTGGCCACCTCAGCACTACAGGCAGAGCTATGCAGTGTTCAACTCTCAATTGAACTCCCTGCCACTGAGCTAATTCTGACTCCAGAGCCCAACCCATCTCAGTCCTGTAAGGCCAAGTAGAACTGCCCCTGTGGGTTTGTCAGATTGTAAATCTTTACAGGAGTGGAAAATTTCATCTTTCTCCCATGAAGCGGCTGGTAGTTTTGAACTACTGACCTTGTAGTTACCAGTCCAACACATAACCACTATGCCACCAGGTAGAGGGGCCATGTTTGTTATTTTGGCACCAGATAAGGCCCTGAAAAATGCTAGTGTTGTGTTGTGTTGTGTTGTTTGTTTGTTTGTTTGTTTTGAGGGGTTGTTGTTGTTATTGCCAGAGTGTTTTGTTTCTTGGATTTTTTTTTTGTTCCTATTTTATCACCAAAGAAAAAAACAGTGATACCAAAGGGATTATTTTGGCCTTTTGAATGTCACCGAAAATAGACAGATGTAATAGAAAATAGATGTAACTAGAAGAATTTTAATTAGCTATTAGGAGTACCCTAACAGTTACAGTTTGTACATCCTGGAATGAGTTACTGAGGAATCGTATTTGGGTCCATCACATTCTGTTGCTCTCCTGGGGATTCCCGGAACATCCTGGTGTACAGCCAATCTGGTATATTCAGAAGCAGATGGCAGTTGGGGAGGGGGGCGGGGGAAAGGAAGTGAGGCCAGGAATACTGCATGGTCATAGCTGACTAACCTATGGGCACATACTCTGATTCTGAGAAGATTCTAGGTCCCCAAAACTGCCTAGAGGATAACAAGGGCAATATCTATCACATGGGAGGCTGGTCTCACATTATTAAAAAAACAAAACAGAAGAGCAAGAATGGGACCAGGCGTCTTTCCTCCCCTATCAAAAACAAAACAAAAAGCTGGCGATGAACAGTTTCCAGGATGGAAATACAGTGATACACAGAAGGCCCAAAAGGAAGATGAATTCTTCAGCAGGGAAAGTTTTCCCAGAGGATGCACTCAAACCAAGAAAGCCCACACAGAGACCACCGTGGGCCAGTCAAGATCTCCTGACTCCTTCCCACACCTGTGCCCAGGCGCCAGGATCCAGGGGCTTTTCTCAATAGGAGCAAACGGTGACAGGGCCCCGAGATCCTGTGAAATGGCACAGAACCTAGGTCAAACATGTGTTGCCTGTGGGTAACAGTCACAAGTTTTCCTAGTCAGGCCTTAAACACCATCCACATGAATTCACCAGACAGTAGCACTGACCTACTTTCTGCCCCACCCAGAATTCAGGGTTAGCTAGTGCCCTTATTTGGGTTCTATAGGAATGCTGGGTCAGGGATCGGGATCTTTAGAAATCTTTCTACTACAACAGGCCAACTTACTAACCTCTTTTGTGCTGAGCAATCTGATAGGGAAGGGGATGTGGACCAACAAACCTTACTGAGTAGGGAGAGATGGGAGGTAGAGGGTCAGAAACATGCGGGAAAGGTACACAGAAGCCTATGCTAACTGGTGGGTGAATTTGTCCCTCAAGTAATGTCGCTTAAATGTGTGTGGATTTGTGGGGTTTTGTTTGTTTGTTTTGGGTGGGGGGGTGTCAAAGTGTAAGAGGCAAGGGTTCAGGACTTGTGGAGTCTACTTGTGACTAGATATGTTTCGGGGCATCTCTAATACTTGTTTTTCCCTCTGTAGACTCCTCCCTACACCTCTCAAATTAGCTTTAGGAATCATTATGATTTAACCCAGCACTAGAGGAACTTCTTAGGTAGTCTAGAGTTAAGACCACCTTCCTCACACAGACATGTCAACAGTTCAGTTTTATAAGCTAATGATGTCCTTTCCAGGGCACTCTGAACCTCACTGCCTAGATTGCGCTCCAGACCCACCTCCCTCTTCAACGTGCCCACCCTTCAGACCGAGTTCCTGGAAAAGCCTCCTACCTGTTCTTCCTCGCCCAATTGAGCTGGGGGTGTGGGAACTCAAACACAGGCATAGCCGCAGGAAAGAGCAAGGGCACCGGCCCCTGCTGCCACCCACCACAGCAACTCCTATGCCGAGGCATGTCCCAACTTGACCCCTCTTCTGAAAGTTCTGGGGGACTTGGATTTGCGGAGGGGACATGTAACCAGTCCTAAGCCCCCCTTAATGGGTGCTGACCCGAAGGAGGTCACAGTCGTGGCATCTTTGATCGGGGGTAAACAGGAAACCTCGGAACCCTCCCCGCCGCCCCCCCACCCCCACCCCAAGTAGGTTGGCAAGTGAAGCAGGGCCTGTGACCTGGCACAAGATGTTCTTCCAGGGGCACCCCCAGACCATTCCCGGGAGGGTAAAGCGGAAGGATGATGGGGGCAGGGTGTGGGTTATTAGGAGACCAGGGCTCGGCTACCCCTGACCGGGAGAACAAAAGCCGAGTTGCAGCCGCCTCGGCTGCCGCCTCCGCGGGCCGAGCTCTTTGTGACACTTTGTTTGGGACGCGCAGAGGGAAGCACTCCCCATCCTCTCCCCTCCCCCATCCTCCACCCCACCCCCGCTCCCGGAGAGTTTGGGGGCCCCCATCCCCCACCAGCCCTACCTGGGCCGGGGCCACACATCCACTCTGCCTCCTACCTCGGCCGCCCCGGCGCCCCCAGGCCCCTCGTGCC
>NW_022103915.1:86630366-86632080 GCF_000313985.2 Echinops telfairi | reverse complement strand
GGGGCGCACAAACGCTTGGAACAGGAGAGTGGAAGAGATTTTGAAAGGTCATCTCGTCCTTCCCCCAGCCTCCAAGCTGGACCGCCCCTCCCACCCTAAACCCGGACATACCAGGCAAGGAGTTGGCTCTGCCGCGCTTTCTGCCCCAACATGCACAGACTCGGGAAGTTCTTCCTGGGGTTTTATCTCAAAGCCTCTCCCTTACATTTTCTGACTCTCTTTTGGGGGAGGAGGAGGGGCGATGAGAGAGATAGTTAATGTCTGCCGTATAAGAAACATTATTAAAGTTACTCTTCGGTCCTTTCTGTTCTTGATAAACAATTGCAGCTCCTTCCTCTTGAGTTGTAGTTTCCATTCCTTAAGTCACTTTAATGGCTCTTCAATAGAACAAATATTTACTGAGTGCTTACTGATAACCAGGCACTGTGCTCAGCGCTGAGGGGGATGCCCCTGAAGGGGGGCGAGGGGTGTGGGGGCGGTTAGGGAGAGTGGAACCCTGCTTCCCAGAGCTAGTAGTCTAGACAGGAGCTAAGAACTTATAAATAGCATACTCAGATTTAATCAATATTTATTGAGTCCCTGTGCACATAGTTAATAACATATAATCCTTACAATAACCCACTAAAACATAACCAATATCCGCTTAAAGGTAAGGAAAATAAGACTCAAGGAATCTCTTTTCCCAGCCAGTCGCTGTTCCTCAATGCAAGGCCAGTGGCTCACATTGTCGGGTCATTGCCATCAAAGAAAATGCATGCACATGGGAGACCCAGGAGGGAGGACATCTCTTGCTCCATTTAAAATGGGGTTCCCACTCCCCAGAAAAGGAGCGCGGGTGCAATGCTCTAGTAAGGTTGGCCCAGCACTGAGTGTGTGACAGAGGCCAACGTGTCTCTCGGTAGTAATTCACAGGGGTCTCCATTTCATTCTATTATCAGTAATAATAAATGACTTTGATGATAATAGGCGCTAACATCATCAAGCACTTACACGCCAGGCACTGGGCTGAGCTGGTTTATATGAATTTTCAAATACTCAAGGCAGTTCCTTTGAGATTGGCATCACCTGCCCTTTTGAGACAAAGAAACAAATAAGTTTCCTAAAGTCCCCCATGGAGTACTGGGATGTGAACATAGGTCTGAAGCTCTCCTGGCCTCTGCTTTTCTTCACACGGGGCCTTTCCTAGTTTTGATCTCTCATTGCCATCACATCAATTCTAACTCATGGCAACCCTATGGGACAGGGTAGAAAGAACTGTCCCTGTGGGTTTCCAAGACCGTTAGTTTTGATGGGACTAGAAAGTTTTGATTTTTCTCACTTGGAGATGCTGGTGGTTTTGAACTGCAGACCTTGAGGCCCTTAGGGAACTCAGCCTAACCTATAGTCACTACACCACCAGGGCTTCCATAGAGCCAGGTAGGTCTGGATATGCACTCTGCTGATCAAAGATAGGCGCCCTGGTGGTGACGGTGGTGTTGGACTGTGATCTCTAAGGGCTGCAAGGGTTAAAACTACCTGCTGTTCCACAGACGGAGCTTTTTACTCTAGGAACTTTCTACTCCCATAAAAAACAGTTCCAGTCTCAGAAACTCACAGGGACAGTTCTACCCTGCCCTACAGGGAGGCTCACTGAGTCAGCATCAACTTGAGTTGGTTTTGGCAGTGAGTCTGGTTTGGGTTCTTACCAAGCCCTGTTGGTGCAGTGAGGTAAGCA
>NW_022103915.1:86626445-86629579 GCF_000313985.2 Echinops telfairi | reverse complement strand
ATAGAAATCGGAGGGAATTGGGGCCCAGGGGGAGGAGGTTCATGGGAATGAAGCAAGTGACCAGAGAAGGAACTCAAGAGTGAAGAGAGATGGGGGCAACAGGAAATGGGAAAAGAAGGCGGGGCTGGGTATCCTGTGGAGTGAACTGAGGCTGGCATCTACCCAGGGCCACTCCTTGGATCCTTAAGCCCTCAGAAGGACCTTTGTCCCACCACACCCTCGCCCTGACAGTCCTGTCTGTGCCTGAGGAAATGTGTCATATGCTCTGACCAGGCCCCTCTGGGAGCCCCAGGCCCCTGCTGGGTCCCATCATCCCTACAGAGAAGCTACTTCATACTAGGTAGGTGTAAGTACCTGGAACTCAAGTCCCTCCGTGCTGAAGGCTGGGAGGGGGCAGCTGAAAAGAGATGTTGCTGCGTGTCCTGCTTCCTGATAGACAAGCCCCATAATGCTTTTCCAAGCCCAGGAAGCACCCAGTTCCAGTAGTCAGAGGAGCCATGGAGGAGAGAACTGGTCAGCAGAAGCAGGAGAGGCCCAGCGTTCGTCTGGAAAAGTTACAGCGCTGGGCGAGGCAGCAGCAGAGTGGACACCTCTTGGTGCTGGCGGTGAGGCTAGGCTGCCCCACCCCAGGCTTCCACATGCCCACTTGTATTCCAGGTCATTTCCACCCACCCTTAGGAAGAACCTCCTATGTGCCACAAACTATGCTAGGCTCGAGGGGAAGGAGGGAGGAGGAAACCCAGAGATGGGAAAGGCAAGACCCTTACTTTCCAGTGGGCAAAGATACAGGTAAGTAATGAAGATAGGACATGAGGAAGAAAACTTAAGTTATACACTCTTCCTTCACTCCCTTGGTTGAATACCCTCCTGCATCATGTATTCCTCCCAATTCCTGATGGATGAAGAAGGAAGGCTTGTGAGGAGGGAAGGGACTCTGAAGGTCTTCCCTCACCTGTCCTGTCCCTGGCCCCCAGGTGAGCCAGCTATGGCTAGCAATTGCTGTGGCGCCCTTTACTGTCTCAGTCGCCTGCCTGAACTCTGCTTGTCACATGGCCACAGCACTGCCCCTTGGGCCTGCAGCCTCGGTGAGACCATCTCAAGGGAGCATGGAAGGAGGTCGGGATGGGGGCACTCCCTAATGGGGCCGGAACTCAACCCTCCCCCTTCTCACCATTCAGGGTCTCCTCACTGGGGCTGTCACCCTTGAGCTGCGCAGAGCTCCCCGCCTCTGGAAGGTGAGAAGGGAAGAGCACAGCAGTTCTTTCCCCCACACAAAGAACACACACACACCCTCAGTCCAGGGAGCAACTGGCTCCCTGGGGGTTGACTAATTCTGTCACCTGTGCTGTCCCAGATGGCTCTAAAGGCCTGAGGGGGGAAAGCAAGGAAGTTAGAAGGCCCGCTGACCCTGTTTGGAGGTAGAGATGGAGGCATTGAGTTTTGACTTCAACTGGCTGAGCCAGTAGGGCGAGGGACTGGGAAGTGAGTTCCCCGAGGCTGCACCAGGCTGAGCTGGCTCACTGGCAGGTTCGGGCCATGATGACCTGCAATACCTTCAGCTTGATCCTGGGCTTCGTGGTGGTGGTGGTCGAGGTGATGAAGACAGCTTTGGCGCCCACCCCAGCTGACCCCTCCCAGGTATGGGTGAATAAAGAAGGTGGGAGGAAGGGGTGGAGCAGAGAGGGCTGAGGGGAGGGTCTTCTGCACTATCCTCAGACCTATCTACTTGCAGTTGCCTGGCTTGCTGGTTTTGGAGCTCAGCATGGAAGCCTTCACCCTAGGAGGAGTGTTGGCTTCAGCATACGCCCTATTCCTATTGAGTCAGAGGAAGCCAGGGTGCTGCCGGAGCCAGAGTCTGCACTACCAGGAGCTGCAGGAGGTACTGCTGCAGGGGAGCCACCGGCTGGGAGGCAGGCACAGGAGTGGCTGTCAGTTCATTTCTTTCACTGGCTCTCAGTGAGACTTGAGGGGAATCAGTGGGCAGATGGGACATATAGGGTCCCTAGGTGGAAAGTGACCAGGGCTCTGGGTTAGAGAGAACTGGGCTGGCCCAAGAACATCAGGAAGTTGCAAACGTTTAGAAAGAGCAGTAGGAACACAAGCAACATGAGAAAATGGAAAGGTGGGGAGTTGCTTCTGTCTGGGGTTTCTCCTGGCTTATCCCTAGTTTGCTTCCCCGAGTCTCCGTCCGGTTTTCAGGGCCTCTCTGCGTTGGAGGAGGAAGCTCCCGTTCTGGAGAATGGTCCCACGATGGCTAGTCCAGCAAACTGAACCAATAAATAAGTGACCCAGCCACGAAGGGACAACTCAGGCGATGCGCCCCTTTTGCTCCCCTTTTGCCCTGAGGGAGTGCTCCCCAAACCCTCCCGAGCCCCATCCGGCCGAGGGCAGAAGCTTGATGGGCTCTAGAGACCTACATTGTGCCCGATCCAGTATCTTTCTACTCAGGGCAAGCCCTTCTCTCTCTTCACTCTAGAAGTTAGCCCTGGTCCAGTCTTCCCCACCTCGCAGCCTGGCAACCCTACCCACCTGCAGGGCGCCAACCTTCAGTGATAGCCACTTCTTTCCTTCCATTTTCACCCTCCTTCCCCACCCCACCCCCTGTACAGCTTCACACCTGCCCCATCGCATTATGCGCTTCCGTCCACCTCTCACAGTCCCATTCACTCCAAGCCCCGGCTCTGCGCACGCCAGCTCTCGGAATTCAACTCCTGGGGGCTTCAGTTGTCCCTTCCATCCGGTTCCTCGTTGACTCCTGCGGAGACTACAAGTCCCAGGATGCCCCGCTGCCCCGTGACCTGCTGGGAAGAGAAAAGGCCTGTCCCTTCGCGGAGGGGGCGCTGTGTGTCGGCTGAGTGACGCGAGGCTCTGGAAGTCGGGGCCTAGCCGAGAATCTCCCCGGGCGCGACCATTGGCCCCGTGTGCGGGGAGGAACCGGGCGGGTCACCCTGCGCGGGGGCGCCTCTGCCCCGACCACCGTAGCCCACGACTAAGGCTGGACCCGCAGCGCTCCCGCGGGCAGCTGTGAAGACGGGCGGGGGTGGGGCGGCCGCCCTCGGCGGAGCTGGCGGTTCCCAATTTCTGTCACCGGGGCCCCTCGCGCTGGTGCCCAGGTCCAAAGTCCTGAGACTTGG
>NW_022103915.1:86613581-86624809 GCF_000313985.2 Echinops telfairi | reverse complement strand
CAAATGCGCTTTACACAATTGATGTGTGTATGGATTGGGATAACAGTTGTATGAGCCCCTAATAAAATGTTTAAAAAAAAAAAAAGACCAGGCGTATTGATCGAGTAGAGAGCAGTCAACGCTGAGACCATGGCCCTTTGGCACCCTTCAGACTTGAAACTGCATTCAGCCCCTTGGTTCAACTTTCCAGCAAATAATGGCTAGGTCTATAAAGGGAACAATAATCACACCAGGAAGGTAAGCACTCCTTAGAAGAAGAAAAAAACAACAGCCACGAGACCAAAAGGGCAGTGTTTGCCAGCCCGGGAACATAGCTCAGAAGGCGGGAAGGGACAGGAAGAAGGAGAAATGGAAAAGGGAGACCAGGAAGGGGGAAGAGTGCTGTAATATTGTGGGATTGCAGCTGTTGAAGGTGAAGCTAATTTTCTCTGCAACCTTTAACCAAATCACAATAAAGAAAATACAGACCAGAAAAGTTAATGTCTCACTCTACTTGTCTAAGGCAGACAGGCAGGAGCCTCTGCTCATGATAGTGACTCCAGGGCTCAAGCTGAAGTCCCACCCTCTCGGGAGGGATTCCACCATGTCACAGGAGGCTTAGGGTTTCCCCCTCAGAAAATTAAGTAAGCCTGGGGGATGTTCATGGGCTCTCTGAAGTGCTTCTGCCTAGAAGGGACCCATGTTACTTCCACTCACACTTCATTGGCCAAATCCATGCAGCACATCCAACTTCAAGGAAGCAAAAAGGGTACTTTTTTTCGTGTTCCTGGAAGGAGAACTCTGCTATCAAGCAGATTCTGTACAAGGGAAGCGGAAATCCTTCATTAAAGGAATAAGTTAATCATTCACAGTGATACTTAAACAGATTAGCAGTGGAATTCATCCATTCCAGCAGTTAGCTACTTCTTTGGTTTCCTGCCATGAACCACTAAATTAAATTCTGGGTTTGTTTTTTTTTTTGGGGGGGGGTGTGTTTTTCTACCATTTTAGTTGTAAAATCTAACTGTAATGACAGTGAGATGAATTACTTTTCTATGACCTTTCTTGTCATGGTCTTGTGATTGGATGGGACTAAGCACACTAGGTGTCATGTGGTCCACCAAGGGATTGGATGGCTTGCTAATACTGCATGAAGCTCCTGTGATGGTGGGGCAGACGATGTAAGTAAGACAAATGGAACCCTAATGAGTGGATTGGTCAGTTTGGCCATTCTGCCAGGCTTAAAAGAGTCAGTCCCAGAACAGAACGGAGATCTAGCTAAGAAGGTCCAGAAATGAAGCACGTTATTTGGGACTGGAGTTCCTGCACTTAGATCCCCCTGGACAGAGCTGTAACACCAGAAATGGCAAGAATCGACAGCACACAGTGTTTCTCTATCCTCAGAGCAAAGCTAGTTAGATCTGCCAATCCACAGAGTGAGAGAGCCTAGCACCTTCTGGTAGAGTGGGATGCTCTGAGAGCTTTGTTGACACTTTCACAGACAGGAGGAGGTGAGGCTGCGGACCAGAGAGAGGCCTGCCTGCAGGCAATGCTAAAGACAAGCTGTTTTGATCAAAGAACTGTAACTGCATGCTGCATTGTACCTGATCCTTCATTGTAACCGGTTACTTCCCAAATACACCCCAAAGTCATGAGTATTTGTGATGAGTTCTGTGTGGTCATTACCATGAATTATCAAACCCACCAGAGAATTGGTGTCATAGAAGATGCAGGATTTTATTTTTCAACTTTTTATTTTGAATTGGGTGACGGTTTACACAGCAGGTTCGTTTTCCATTCAATCATTCGTTCACATCTTGTTTCGTGTCGCTGAAGGCAGTCCTCACAGTGTAAGAGACCCACCCCCGTAGGTATTCACCAAGTAGGTAAAGCATTGTCTTCTCAGACTATGTTAGGTCATTCCTTGTCAGGATTTTTTTTTTTTATTATTATCCTGCCGCCCTTACAGGAGTATCAAGGCTAACATACATGTAAACCCCTGAGGTCAAGAGTTGCAGAGAACTTGATGGGGCAAAATAACCAGTCACTGGGTGTGGTTGTTACATAATATTGTGTCAATTTGAGGATTAAGAGTGTAGGAGTGAAGTCAAGCCTGTCAATCAGAATATAGCCAATGAGGCCTCTGTGTGGACATGGCCTTCTCCTGAGGATTCAGGAAACTGTATTCCCTCCTTGGAGGCAGGAGACTCTCTCTCAGATCACTCCCTGAGAGACTCTACTGACAAAACACATGGGGCTGTGCTTATGGCAGCTCAAACCCTGGACCTGAAGGAGCCACGTGGAGACCCCTGCCAGCACTGAGATGCTTACAACTCCACTGGCTCCACGAGATTTCCCACCTAATGGCCTGTGATCTTCCTCCATTTGGCATCATTGCATGTGTTACGTGAGTCTGAAGAGGACTTTATAGATTGGTATTGGACATATGGGCCAATATCAGACTTATGGACTAGATCTGGACTGGACTGGGATGTTTCCTCAGTATTCAATTGCTCTTGTATATAAAGCTCTTTCTCTAGTCTACCCAGGCTAACACACCAGGGTGTTCGTTCTGACTCCTAGTGACTCCACATGCATCGAGGAGAATCATGCTCCATAGGGCTTTCCATGGCTGGAATTCTGGAAGTAGACCACCAGACTTGCTTCTGAGGTGACTCCGAGTGGACCTTAATCTCCAAGCTTTGGGTTATCAGGTTATCACCCAACAAGCAGGAATGTAAATGAGTGAAGCTGATTGGGTTTAAGGCACTGGGACGTGATGGAGAATGTAGAGCACACACATTCTGTGGGAGGGATGTAACTTCCACCCAACTCCACCCATCATTGTCCTGTGCAACTGTGGGCCTGATGCTGCCAAAGCTTTAGATAGCCAAGAGAAAGAAAAGCTTGTCCCCCTCCCCCAAAGCCTGGGTGCTGAAGCAGGCAGGCTCAGGGGGCTGGAGGATATTTCAAATTTGAAATGATCTGATGTTTACATTATTTCATTTTTGTGTGTGTATGAGAATAAATTCCTATTTTAAAATAATTTATTATTAATTGGAAGTTAAAACATATCTCATCCCATAATTCAAACAGGTCGAGCAGAATCATACCATTGCTACCACAGTCAGTTTCCAAACCTCCTTTTTCTTCCTGGACTCCTTGACCTGGTCTCCGTTGATCCCTTCCACCACCACCACTGCACTGCCTGCCCTATTTCAATTTTTAACTGACTTTTTTTAACCTGATGGCCATACTCAGCCATAGACCTAAATTGAGTCTCTGTCTTACACAAGCAGAGTAGGTATTCAGGTTTTAGATATGCGCTATGGCTCTTACAGGTCTTTCTACAAAGATCTTCTTTTGAAATACAAGAGTCTTGGAGAAGTTAGGCATTAATTTGGGGGGGGGGTATTTTAAAAAAATAAAGATTAAATAAAATAAGAGCTCTTACAGCTCTTATAACAATCTATGCATCAACTGTATCAAGCACATTTGTATATATGTTGCCATCATCATTTTCAAAACATTTCTTCCTACTTGAGCCCTTGGTGTCAGCTGCTCTTTTTTCCCACCCTCATGAACCCTTGATAAATTATAAATTATTATTATTTTCGTATCTTCAACATCTGTTGTCTCCCTTTACCCACGTTTCTGTTGTTTGTTGCTTGTCCCCCTGGGGGCGGGGAGGTTGTTATACCTAAATCATTGAGATCGGTTCTCCCTTTCTTCCTTTCTCCTCCCCTCTTCTCCCTCCCCCCATGGTATTGCTACTTTCATTATTGTTGTTCCCCAGGGGGTTATCTGTCCTAGATTCTGTGTGTTGATAACTCTTTATCTGTATCAGTGTACATGCTCCAGTCTAGTCAGATTTTAAGGTAGAACTGGGGTCATGATAGTGGGGGGAAGGAAGCAGTAAAGAACTAGAGGAATGTGTGTTTTCTCAGTGCTATACTATACCCTGTACCCCTTCATTGTGACCCTTCCATGAGGGGATGTTCAATTGTCTACAGATGGGCTTTGGGTCTCCACTCTGGTCTCCCTTGTTTACATTGATATGATGATTTGTTTGGGTATTCTGGTGCCCTAATACCTGATCCTGTCGGCACCTCGTGATCTAACAGGTTGGTGTGCTTCTTCCATGTGGGCTTTGTTGCTTCCTGGCTAGATGGTTGCGTATTTAACTGAAACCTTTAAGACCCCAGATGCTATATCTTCTAATAATCAGGCACCATTAGCTTTCTTCACCATATTTGCTTCTGTGCCCATTTTGTCTTCAGTGATCATGTCTGGAAGGTGAGCATCACAGAATGTCAGGTCATTAGAACAAAGTGTTCTTGTGTTGAGGGAGGACTTGAGCAGAGGCCCATAGTCTGTCTGCTATCTTAACATATACATATGTTAAGTATCCCTATCATTATATAGTAATATATTTACATCTATACATGCCTATATTTATACCTCTACAAATGACTTTTGCCTCCTAGTTGTTTCCTCTATTTTCTTTTACTTTCCCCCTGTCCCACTATCATGTTCAACCTTCATTCTGCTCTCAGTAATTCCTCTGGGATACACTGCACTTGATCAAACCACACCAGGCATTCTATACTCTCCTCGCCATTACATTTAGATCTCTTGTTCTTCCCTTGCCCCTGGGTTTGTTGGCTCCCCTCTCCCTTTCCCCCCCTCCCCCAAACCATTGGTCTGGTTGTTTTCTCCTCGGGATTGTTTATCTTGCTTATCTTATATAGATAGACATGAGAAAAGGGGAGGGGGGTATAAATTGTTCCAGGTCTGTCTGTTGACCCTTATGAATATTTTCCCATTGAGTCTGATGAGGTGCCAAGCCCTGCCCTCTGAGTCTGAAGTCCATTTTGGGGATTCTTTGGGGACTTCATCACTTTGCTCCCCTTGCTGCTCTATGGTGCTTCTCTCACCCCGGTGTGGGGGTTTTCAGATCGGGCACAATTCCCACACTGTGTCTCCAGTGCTGTCCCCTGAAGTGCTGTGGGTCAGTGAAGGGACGTCGTGTCCCATGGTGGGGCTGGCCCTGTGGTCCTCTCTGTGCCTTGGTTGCTCCAAGCAGGAGTGTTGTCCTTGGGGCTTGGTGGGCCAGGATGTGGTTCACTCTCTCTGTTTCCCTCTTAGTTTATTCCCTTGTGGTCTGGGCAGACCCACAACTCTCCCTGGGCTGTATCTTCAGTGCTGTCTTCTATAGTGCAATATTCTGGGGAGGGGGTCAACATAGCTGGGATTTGGGGGACCCCGCAGACCTCTGTTAGTTTGATGCTTCATGCCCGTATGTAGGCATTAAGTTCTTAAAACTTTTTATATATCTCTCTAGGAAATTGGCTTTCAGGAGATACAGTTATCCAGAAATTGACAGAATACCAATTGAAATGTTTTAACAAGGTGATGAAGCACTGGAAACACTCACTCGGCTATGCCAAGAAATTTGGAAGACAATTATGTGGCAAACCAACTGGAAGAAATCTCTATTTGTTCCTATTCCAAAGAAAGCTGACTCAACAGAATGCTCAAATCATAGAACAATATCATTAATATCAGAAGCAAGTGAAATTTTGCTGAAGATCGTTCAAAAACAATTTCAGCAGTACATTGACAGGGAGTGGTCAGAAATACAAGCCAGATTCAGAAGAAACATGGAATAAGAGATATCATTGCTGATATCAGATGGTCTTGGCTGAAAGCCAAGAATACTAGGAAGATGTTTGCTTGTGTTCTTTTGACTATATGAAGGCATTCAACTGTGTGGATAGTAAACTATGGATAACATTGACAAAAATGGGAATATGTCCTTTGATTTCTTGCCTGTTGCTTTTTTGAATATTAGTTGTGGATCCAAGCACAATGCAATCCTTGACAACTTCAATTTATCTGTTTTTTGTGTTGTCGACTATTAGTCTAGTTGTGACTAGTAGTCCAAGAATGGGAATTCTAAAATACTTCATTGTGATCATTGGGACCACGAGGCCGTCATTCAACCAGAATAAGGGAATAGTGGCTGGTTTAAAATCAGGAAAAGTGTGTGTCGGGGTGCATCCTTTCACCATATTCAATCTGTGTGCTGATCAAATAATCAGAGAAGCTGGACTAAATAAAGAAGAACTGGATATCAGATTTGGAGAAAGGCTTATTAACAACCTCTCTTGCTATAAACAAGGAGAACTTGAAGCACTTACTGATGAAGATCAAGGATTGCAGCCTTTATGGATTGCAATGCAACGTAACGAAAACCAAAATTCTCACACCTGGACTAATGGTCAACATCATGATAAACTGAAGATAGACTGAAGTTGTCAAGGATTTCATTGTGCTTGGATCCACAACTAATGTTCATAAAAGCAGTAGGCAAGAAATCAAGCGACCTATTGCATTGGGAAACTCTGCTGCACAAGCCTTCTTTAAAGTGTTGGAGAGCAGGAGTGTTACTTTAAGGACTATGGTGGACCTGGACAAGCCTGTGGTATTTTCAGTCACCTCATATGCATGTGAAAATTGCACAGTGGATAAGGAAGGCCCGAGAAGAATTGCTGTGTTTTGATTATGGTGTTGTCAAAGAATATTGAAAGTACCATGGACTACCAGAAGAACAAACAAATCTATCTTGCAAAAATGCAGCCAGAATGCTCCTTAGATGCAACGTAGCAAGACTTCTGTCATGTACTTTGGGCGTGTTATCAGGAGAGACCATTCCCTAGGATAAAACATCATGCTTGGTAAAATAGAGCATCGGCAAAAAAGAGGAAGATCCAGGAGATGAATTAATACAGTAGCTGCAGCAATAGACTCAAACAGAACATCAGTTGTGGGGATAGTGCGGTGTTTTGTTCTGATATATACGTAGAGTCTCTGTGAGTTGATCCAATGGCCCCTAATTACAAGTTACCACAAGCCCCTCCCCCAGGGTTATTTGGCAATGTCTGCGGACCTATCTGGTTGTTACACCTGAGAAGAAGAGAACGTGTCATGGAAGACGCGCTAAGCGGAAAAAAAAGTCAGAACAGCTAGGATTTAGTTCCAGTGCTACGACTGCTCCTTCCTGGTGAATCGCCCACCACTCAGTCTTGGTCCTGGTCCCCTCCTGTGCTTCTCCTGATGCCCTCTCCCAGACACCCCTTGCCGGAGGGCCTGCCTGCTCCACCAGAATGCCCTGCTGGGCCCCCAAATTTCCAGTAACCCCAGCGCTACTGCCTTTTCTTTTTTTTTTTGGTCCGTTTGGCAGCCCTCTGTGGAGGTCACTCGTATTTTACTTGAATGGTTGCCCACTGGAGCTTCACAGAAAGACCTGATGGTGACAAGGTTCCTGTTGACGTCAGTTTGCAGAGGCCACGACCCTTCTGTCTTGCCTCAGACGTTGGGTAAAGTATCCCATGGGTGATGGGTGGCTTCCTAGGCAGCTGCATTCGCCATGTCGATCCTGGTGTCTTTGAAAGCACGGGCGGGGGAGGGGGGGTTGTTGTAGATAACTGAGGGAGGCTTCCCAAATGAAGTCTCTCGTTTCTGGGTTCGCTTGGCTGTGTTTGTTTGGTTTGGGGGGGCCAGCCCACCTAAAACGGGGCGGTCTTCCTGCGTCAGGCCGCGTCCTCTGCCGCCCCCTCGCGGCCGGGGCCGCCCCGCGCGCCGTCTCACCAAGGCCCTTGGCGCCGCGGCGGAGAAAGGAGCCCCTTCCACCAGGGGGCGCCGGCGCGGCGGGATCTCCACCCTTCCCCCCTGCCCCTCCCTCCTCCCCACCCCCTCTCTCTGCGCAGGAGCCCACCGCCCGCGCGCGCGCAGGGCCCGGCGGGACTCTCGGGGAGCGCCTTGTCCCCACCCGCTCTGCACCCTGTGTGGGTGGCGCGATCCTGGCCGCCAGCCGCCGAAATCCGGGAGCCCACCTCGCCGGCCCGGCCTGGGAAAGGCTCCCCAGACGCCTGCCATTCACCACCTCGGTCGGCCCAGGTCGCGGCAGCCTGTTTGACTAGTCCCCTTTTTATCTCACTGCTGTGAGGGTGCAGCCCGGGCTGGCTCCAGTCTGACCTTGGCGTGGTCTCCGTGAGGCTGTTTCCTACAAATAGGATGGGGTCTGCCCCTGATCGTGAAGGGAAACCCGTGTCCAGGGGACTGGGGATCTGACAGACTTCTGAGTCTGGTTGACCAAGGTGGGGGTGGGGGCGGGGGGTAATTATCTTTACAATAGTTGTTAGTCCGGGTTAACTAGAGAAACAAATTCATAGAAACTCCTCTGTGTCTAAGAAAGAGCTTTATATAAAAGAACAATTGTATATTGAGAACACCCCAGCCCAGTTAAGATCAAGTCCATAAGCCCGATAGTAGCTCACATGTCTGATACTCATTCACACATTCCTCTTTAGACTCAGGAAGCACATGCAATGATGCTAAATGCAGGAAGATCATGTTAGGTTCTTGGCTTCGCATGAGAAAGAATTCACACCGAAGCCTGGCGATCCAAGTGGGTTTTTATAAAGGACAGAAGTTTCAGGTTGTACAGTCACTGAACATGGGCAACCTCACAGGACTCACACCCACACCTGGTGACCAGCAACACAGCCTAGTGGAAGGTGGAGAAACGGCTGAAGGGTGGTGGTCTCCAGGTTCTGGGTTTTAGGGCCTTCGGCTGGGAGGCACAGCAAAGGTATTGGTTGACCCTATTGGCTGAATTAAGCCCACCTGACCTAGTTTGGGCCCACCCAGGTGTACTGCCTACCTGGCTGGGGCCTGAATTTAGAGCATGCTCAGTTAAGTCTTCATGGCTGGCTAAGGAGGGCCTGATTCTCTGTAGCAACTTCCTGTAGGGGGCCTTTAGGCATGAAGAGGGACAACCCCCTATCCTGCTACCTAACAGTCACAGGCTAGTGGGTGGAAAGTCTTGTGGATCCAATGGCAGTGGAAGCATCTCAACGCTGGCACAGGGCTCCACAGGGCTCCTCCAATTCTCTGAGTGTCTCAACAGCAGGAAAGGGAAGGCAGAGAGAGTGGATCTGATCTCCAGTCAGCTAGTTATCTCTTAAATGCCTCCAAATGAAGTCATCAAGCTGCAACCCGATTGACAGGCTAGACTCCACCCCCTTTTGCAACTTGACAGGAGATTATGTAACTGCCACAGTAAAATAAATGCAATTTAAAACAATGTCATTTTTTTTGCCAATCAGATTGCAAACATTTCTTAAGGCCTAAAACCCACGGTTGGAGAGTTTTGGAGGAAATGGGCTCTTCACATACTGCTAGTAGGAGTATAAATTGGTACAACCTTAATGGAAGGGGATTTAAAATGTAATCCACTGGTTAAGAATTGCCTGCCCTTGGCCAGTAATTCTTTTCTAGGAATTTTCCTAAGGAGTAATCTAGGACAACCAATGGCAAGGAGTTACCTACTGAATGCTCATGACAACACTAAGTGCCAAAGTTTAAAAGTGCCATCTCCATGTCCAATAGTAAGGCAATTGATGTTTTTAAAGTATAAAAAAACAAGCAAACTACAGAACGGAACATTATACCCCTACTTTATAACAATAGTTAAAATTGAACTATCTCCCCAAAATAAATAAATAAATAACTTTAAATATTTAACTATTCGAATATTTTTTCACATTTACAACATGCCTGGCAGTAATGAATGCCTAGTTGTGAGGCAAGAGTGATGTGGGCTGTGATGGTTAAGGTTATGGGTCTACTTGGCTGCACTGTGGTTTGGCAGTTATGTGGTGATGCTATTTGGCAGTTGTGAAATGGTTCGATTCAGCAGTTAGATAACAATGTAGTCATCCATTTTGTCACCTGGCGTGGTCATCCTTCATTCTTGCATAACCTTGGTTTTTGCATAAAAATGAACTTAACCCTGTTAATAAATGGGGAGTGGGTGTGCTACACTATACTGGCAGAAAATAATAAAGAGTAAAACAGGCCTGTAATGTTTTTTAAGTTTTAAAAAACACATTATGAAATAGTCTGTGCAGGAAAACGGGAAGGAGCAACTTCCCATTGGTGAAAATCACTTGACAACACTTACATAGAACCCAAGGGGAGAATATGCCTGGTACTATGTTCCTAATGGGGCACTTTTGACCCACTTTCTATCTTGACTTTGGTGACCCAGGCCGTGTAGGACGTTAGACTCTGTTATTTTGAGGGGCACAACATCCTTCATAGGTAAGGTGACCAGACGTCCCGCTTTTGGCGGGACAGTCCCGATTTTTAGCAATTTTTCCCGAGTCTCGCGGCATTTTTAAAAAGTCCCAATTTTTGGAAAGAACGCACTACAAGCTAGGGTATACGGTTTTCAGTTGCCATGTGGCTATTTCGCCAGGATATGAGTTTTATCAATGGTGTCCCGCTTTACCAATGTTAAAATCTGGTCACCTTATTCATAGGCCACACCAGAAGGACTCAATGTAGAAACCCCACTAAGTGAATTGGGCTTTATTTCAAAGTTAACTGTAGCCCTTGAACTTAAGACTGAAACGCCCTAGTGTGAGAAGAAGCAGAGGACTGCTATGCCAAGGGTATAAAACTGGTGGTCTTTGGACTTTGGTTCCGATCTCTTGCCTTGAGGGTGCCCAATGAAGGGTGGGCTGGGACTACCTTATCTCTACTATGTCCATGCCCTCATTGCTTTATTATGACTTGTCTTAATCTAGTAGGCATGATTCTGCCACTGTCAATGAATATTATTGGAAGTTTTGCCCTATCACCAAACCCCATTGTTTGTGTAAATAGCTTCCAGTCACTGAAGAGTTTAACCTGTACAAGTCAGCAATTCATATATTATGGTTCATAAAAGAAAGGAAAAGAAATAGTATATACAGTTTGTTCATTTCTCTGCAATCTATGCACAGAAAAAAGACAAACTCTCTCTGTGCTCACTCCCTGCGAGACATTTCTGAGGAGAAGCCACGTGAAGCTACCCTGAGGCAGTCAGAGCTTCGAAGCTGAAGAAACCGCATGGAGACTTCCTGCCAGCTCTGAGATGCTTACAATGCCACTGGATCCACAAGATTTCCAATCCACTGGCCTGTGATCTTCCTGCACTGAGCATCATTGCATGTGTTTTGTAGATAGGTATCGGACACATGATGTTTTCTCAATGTACAGTTGCTCTTGTATATAAACCTCTTTCTTACACATATGAGTCTCCCTGGATTTGTTTGTCTAGTCCACCCAGACTGTGACCAGACATCCCGCTTTTGGCGGGACAGTCCCGATTTTTGGCGTTTTAAAAAAGTCCCGAT
>NW_022103915.1:86610861-86613235 GCF_000313985.2 Echinops telfairi | reverse complement strand
GGGAATGACTGAACTATTGAGGGAGGTGAAGGAGAAGGTTAGAGATCAATAAACATGTCCTTGGAAAGAAAGAAAGCAGGGAAAATAATAATGGATACAAGAGTGATGAAAATGTTTTGTATGGTATGTGAATGTGAATTGTATGTCAATAAAACTGTTTTCCAGGCAGGGAGCGGGGAGGGAAGGGAAAAAATGAGCTGATACCAGAGACTCGAGCGGAGGGCAAATGTTTTGAGAATGATGATGGCAACAAATGTACAAGTGTGCTTGACACGATGGATGGATGTATGGATTGTGATAAGAGTTGTACGGGCCCCCAGTAGGATGATTGAAAAAACAAAAAACTGTTTTTGAAAGAAAGAAAGAAGGAAATCTCTTGCATGGATCACAAGTAGTATCAGAGGTCACTATTATAGGGAAGAAGTACCTCTCAATAAGAGGAAGGCAGGGAGACCAAAGGGAAAGGTGCCTTCAGATCATATAAAGAAGCACAGACTCTATGTTGCAGAGGCTGAAAAATGATCTCAAAGCACTCTTTGCAATCGATTGTAACACACACAGGGCCGGGGAGTTTAGAAAGAATTTAGCAAAGGAATTAGAAAACTGTTGTCCATAATCTGTGGCCTCTGCAGGACAGATGGGCCGCAAATGCACTTTGCGTTTAGGAAAATGCCTTCTCGAGGGCTTGAGAAAATAGCAGTTCTGAGCAATTAAGGAGCAACTCTCTCAGCAGTAATAATATAGATACCTGCATCTTGAGTAATAAACATATTGTACCTTTTTCATGTTACTGTGGGCCCAGTGCCATCCTAAGGACTTTAGTATTTTACATAATTTAGTCTTCCCAACGTCCCTAGCTAGCTGGCACTATTATTATCCCTGGTTTACAAATAAGGAAAGTGAGGCACAGAAAGAGTAAGCAGTGTCACACATTGGTAACGTCACAACACACCGTGCATGAGAAAGAATCAATCCATACGCTTAGGCCTCTATGCTGCAACTACCTTTCTGGCCCAAACATCCCCTAGGGCAGTCATGCTCAAAATGTGACCTTTTCAAAAAGTTCAGGAGGCCAAAACTATTTTTATAAGTTTACAAAGATTTAAATGTTTTTGTGTTTGCTATTTGGGTTATTTGCTTTTTCAGTTTTGTTTGTTTCCTTTTAGTTTGGGCTTTTCCCACCTTCGTTCTCTTCTGTGCAGGTACAGAGAGTTTTCCAGGCACCTCAGAAAGTGTGATGACATCGTTGCTGTGATGGCTAATGGCAAGGAGCCTACACAGTCTTCTGTTTTCTAGAATTTTCTAAGGTAAGATCGTTGGAGTCCTGAAACCAAAAAATTTGAGAATTGTTGCTCTCAGGTAAAAGGAACATGGTTTCCAAGGCAATAATCAAGACTGATTGCTGAAATTCATCCGTTCACTCATTCAATAAATATTTATGGAGAACTATATGCCAAGTAGTATGCCAGGCGTGGGGATTACAGCAGTGGACAAGACGCAGGCTCATGTAAGTTTGGTACAATGATCCTAAAGCACTAGGATACCAGGAATCCTTTCAACTGCCATTAGGTTGATTGCAATTCATGGTGACCCAGTGTAGGTTTTGCAAGGCTGTAAATCTTGGTGGAAGTAGATGGCCTCCTCTTTCACCCACAGAGTGACCTGGTGCATTTGAACTGCCAAACTCACTGTCAGCCATCCAATGCTTGCCTGGCAGCACCGCCAGAGGTCCTTGGGAATCCCGTGGCAAATTCATTAAAATTGCAAATGGGAGGGTTTCACCCACAGAGAAGGAAATGAAAGCGATCCCTCTAGATTAAGGCCTGTCTGATTCCAAAGAGCAGAATACCCAAACCGACCTCTCTAAAACCTTATGGGAATAAGCAGCCAGAGCTTGCTCCCGTGGAGGGGCTGGCGAGTGTGAACTACCAAAGCTCATTGGACAGCGCCCCCAGGGCTCCTTCTGAAAAGGCAGAACAGACACCAGGAAAAGGAAGCTAATCCAGAGGAAGTTCCCCATTGAATATTAGGAACGGTCATCCAGGTGAGTTAGTGAGCTCCCAGTCAATGACAGAGTCGAATAGAGTAGAGAGCCATATCAGAGTCCTTACAGTGATAAGGACTCCCGCATTGCCTTTAGAGAAGAGTCTGTTGGCCTCATTATCCCAACACCTGGGATCTGGGTTCATATATTCTTTTCATTTTTTAATCATTTTATTGGGGGCTCATACAACTCTTATCACAATCCATACATACATCATGTGTGTCAAGCACATCTGTACACTCGTTGCCCTCATCATTCTCAAAACATTTGCTCTCCATGTAAGCCCCTGGCATCAGCTCCTCACTTTTCCCCCTCCCTCCCAGCTCCCCC
>NW_022103915.1:86602726-86606458 GCF_000313985.2 Echinops telfairi | reverse complement strand
CTTGGATGTCTAATAGAGATTTCAAATGTAACACAACCAAACATAACTTCTATGTATTTATTTTAAAATACTTTTATTAACTAAAGTCTATTATTCACTATTTGTTTTTAAAAACATGTTATTGGGGGGGGTAAAATGAGGAGCTGATACCAAGGGCTTAGGTGGAGAGCAAATGTTGTGAGAATGATGAGGATAATGAATGTACAAATGCGTTTTACACAACTGATGTATGTATGGATTGTGATAAGAGTTGCATGAGCCCCCAATAAAATGATTAATAAAAACAACATGTTATTGTGAATTGGGTGAAGGTTACACAGTAAAGGAGTCTTCCATTCAGCAGTTCACATACATTTGGTTTCTCGACTTTGATTACAATCCCTATAATGTAACAACACTTGGCCCACTTCCCCGTATTTCCTGTTTGCGTTCCTCCTAAACTTTGTCCTTGGGTAAATGCTGCCCTTTTGATCTCAAATGGTTGATTATTCTACAGTGTGTGTCCCCTGTTAGTGTGATAGTTTCCCTTAGAAACCTGTCCATTGTTGAGCTGAAATGGAGCCATGGGGGTGAACTCATTTCCAGGCCTGAAAACAATAATCAAAGACGTTAGCGCTTCTACCACTCTCTGTCAGACCTGTAAGCTTGGTCTGGATTTTTTGGGGGGGTGGGGGGGAGGGGCTTGGTCTGTTTGTTAATGACTTTTTGTGTGTGTGGTTGTTCCACATTTTAATCCCTCTCTACCCAGGGCCCTCAAACATGATCCTTTTCAGAGCAGTTGGTGGTGGTCTAGCACGGTTAGTTCTGCTTTCGGAGTCTGAGATCGGCATGGCCATCGGTCCATTGGACTTACTGTTTCCACGTGTCTTCTAGTCTCTTCCCTTTTCTTGGCTCCAGACTGGCAGAGACCAATCATCACACATTGGATAGCCACGCCCAAGCTTTAAAGATCCCAGTGGCCACTCACTGAAATAGGATGTGGAACATTATCTTTGTGGACTAACTAAGTCTTGGCTAAGACTTTCCCTCAGGTGTTTGGCTGCGTCAAAGAAGTTTTCATAACTTGGCCGCGTGTATAATCCATCTCATTCATGGATCACAAACAGAACTTCTCATTCTACCCTAAAAATTAAAAAAATAAATAAAAACATCTCCCTCCACCTTCCTCATCTCAATGAATCTCACACACCCCAGCGTCATCTTGGACTACTTTTCCCCCTTCCTTTGCTCATCCACTCTTTTCAAAAGTCTTGTTCCATTTATACCAAATTAATCCCTCAATCTAAGAACCAACTCGGAGCTGGGCTGCTAGCCTCAAGGTCAGTCATTTGAAACCACTAGCCACTCCTCAGGAGAAAGACGAGGCTTTCTACTCCCATGGGAACCCACAGGCAGGTCTACCCGTCCCGTAGGGTCACTGTGAGGTGGAATCGAGTCCATGGCAGTAAACAACCCCCTTCTTTCGGTCTACTTCTCTCTAAGGAACACATTAATAATTATAAAAGACAGCAACGACTAGTGGATTTACGCAGAAAGTGAGAAGATTTGAAGGACTATCAGCAGGGATTTGGAAGCAAGCTGGGTGGGTAGTAAAGCGTAGTGGCTAGCGTGCGTTCACACTTGTTAGGAGAATGCGTTGTTGCTGCTGGATCTAACCCCAGGGACGCGCTGCCCAGCGGTCTGGGTGTTACCACTAGTTTGGCTGCAAGCAATGGCTCTTCATTTCAAAGGAGTTCTGCAGGAAGGCAAAGGTAGAAGCTGTCTCTGCTTCTTTTCGCATTGTTACTCTACTCAGACTACAGCCTCCCTACCTTCACCTGTCTTTTCCTAGAGGTGATGGTGATGTTGGTCAATTACTAGGACCCATGCTTCCCTCTAATGCTGGAATTTTCTCCCTCTAATGCTGGATTTGAGGGGAAGGGGCCAGCCACCTGTGCTCATTTGTCATCTTACATGGTGTGCCTTCTTGCTGGCAATTTGGGTTTTTTCCCACAAGTTCCCAAAGTTACTGGAGGCTAGTTTGTTTCTAAGAAAAGGGTAGGCCTGGAGATATATTTCACCCACACGTCGCACAACGTATAGAAAGCTAATTTGCTGTCTTCAGAGCAATAATTGGAACCCTGGAAAGATATCTGGAATGCATCGAGGATCAAGAGTCCTCTAAATTAATTCCACAAAGTTTTGAGTGGCTAGTATAGAGCAGGTATGATGTCAAAGTAAAACTACCACCACCACCACACCAAACATCTGAAACCCAAAAGTAAATAAGTCAGAGAGAAGTATTTTTATCTTATTATACTGATTTCTAATTTCAAAGTAGAACCTACAAATCTGGAAAATTACTGTAGCTGACCTGCAGCTTTTAGGGAAGACAATTCTATGATAAAGGGAAATCTTCTAATATTATCTTTATTTTAACTTATCTTATACACTGATAGTCAGTGTATTTTAAATTTGTATGCATAATATTTTTAGGAATAAACTGTTACTTTTTAAAAAATCATTTTACTTGGTATCAGCTCCTCATTTTTTTCTCTTCTCTCCCCCCGCCCCATGAACCTGTGGTAATTTTATAAATATTTATTATTTTCATATTTTACACGAGGGAGGTTTTACACAACCATTGTGATCGGTTTCCCCTATCTCTTCCCACCTTCCCTCTATGCTCATAATATCAATACCCCCATTATTCGTCCTGAGGGGTTTATCTGTCCTGGATTCTGTGTGTCGAGAGCTCTTATCTGTACCAGTGTACATGTTCTGGTCTAGCCAGATTTGGAGTAATGATAGTCAGAGGGGTGGGGAACATTAAAGAGTGAGAAAAATGTTGTATGTTTGTCGGTCCTATACTGCACCCTGGCTGGTTCATCCCTTCCTTGTGACCCTTCTGTAAGGGGTTGTCCAATTGTCTACAGATGGGCTTTGGCTTCTCCTCTCCGACCTGCCCCCCCTCTCGTTTTTAGATATGATTGTTTGTTCTGGGTCTTCTGATGCCTTAAACTGAGTTACTTAAAAAATAAAATCCACAAGCAGCAATAAGAAGACATATTGACACCATGGCCCACGCCCATAGGATGCATTAAGAAGTGGACAGGATCGCTTCGTCAGAAATATATAACGTCCATCGAATCCTGTGGAAACATCAGACCAAATCTAATTAGAAGACATCCGAAAAGCAAATGGCCTCTTTGCTCTGGGCCCCAGAAGTGCGATGACGAAGGGAACGTCATCCTTCGGAAAGCGCCGCAACAAGACACACACCTGTGTCGCCGCTGTGGCTGCAAGGCCCGCCCTCCACCATCCACCATCCACGGAAGTCGACCTGCGGCAAATGTGGCTCCCCCGCCAAGCGCAAGAGAAAGTATAACTGGAGCGCCAAGGCCAAAAGGCGGGATTGGTCGAAGCAGACACCTCAAAATTATCTATCACAGATTCAGGCAGGAACAATTCCTAAACCCCAGAGGGCAGCTGTCGCAGCGTCCAGTTCATGTCCAATTCATCGTAAGGCCGGCTTTCAACATTTAGCTGTGCAATAAATGTTCTGGTGTGGAAAAAAAATTTTAAAGGCATGGACCATCCAAAGTTACAAGGCCATAGAAGACAAAGAAAATTTTAGTAATTTGAGCCCGAGGAAACATGATAATTATATGCAATGTGGTCATCTGAATTGGATCCAAGCCAGAAAAAGGGCGTTAATGGGTGTGCTAGTCTGGGTGGACTAGAGAAACAAAT
>NW_022103915.1:86599643-86600856 GCF_000313985.2 Echinops telfairi | reverse complement strand
CAAGGCCTTTATTCCACAGAGCCACTGTGTGGGTTCGAACCGCCAACCTTTAGATTAGTGGCTGATTGAAAGCTGCTTATGCTACCCAGGCACCAAGGCATGGTGTTAAAACCAAACTCACAGGCATCGTCGAGTTGATTGCAGCTCATAGCGACCCTGTATCAGGCTTCTGACACTGAACATCTCTAAGGGAGTAGGCATCCTCACCTTTCTCCCGAAGAGCACCTAGTAGGTTTGAACCTCGGTACTAGCAGTCCAAGGCTTAGCAAACAGAGCCAGGTGCTAAAAATGAAAATAAATTATCCCTGCCCTCTAGTGGAGGCGAAGGGAAATTATCATAGTTAAAATTTTGCAATTCAGGATACACCAACTCCTCAATTGTGGATTATCTTGTTTTTCAATATTTCACATTTATGACAATAGTGGGAAATTGACTAGTCCGCTGTCTTGGCTATATGACGTAATTCTGGCAGTGCCGGATGCTGAAATGTGAGGTAGGAATAACACTGCCTTTAATGTTAAAGTTACGTGTCAATCTAACTGGCTCAGGATTCTCAGAGGCTTGGCAGTTATGTAAAAAGGCACGCACGTTCCATTTTATGCTTTGATGTGATCCTTCTCCATTTTCACACAATGGCCTGGTCTTTGGAGCCTAACTATGTTGACAGGTGAGGAGTAGGTATAAAACAGCAGTATACACAGATTTACTGGGTGTATCGGATCTTTAGCAAACAGACAACCTCATAGGAAGGGAACATTTGAGCAGAGATCTTAAAGAATGCGTAGAAGACAAATAAAAGGAAAATGTTACAAACAAAAAAATAGGCCTTTTAGACTAGCTTGAGGGCCCTTTGGACTTCTCCAGAGTATCCCGCTTCAATAAAGTTACTTTTTCAGTTCAACCCTTTTCTCTTACTCTTGTCTGAACTTGGGAAACAGGAAAGAAGAAGAAGCATATCAGAGGATGGGGAGCAGAAAGGCTCGAGGAAATATGCTGTGATCTGGAAATATAGTCAGGCCCGTATTTCGGGAGCCGAAAGGTAAGAGAGCCACCAGCAGATGAGGTAGAAGAGGTAGGCCCCCTCAGGGATTTAGGCTTTATCCTGTATGTCATGTGATGAACTTCATGTAAAACTTTAAGAACAGATTAGGTTATGAAAAAAATCTAATAGTAAATATGAATTGTAATGTAATCATTGCTTTTATACGCCAA
>NW_022103915.1:86596409-86597672 GCF_000313985.2 Echinops telfairi | reverse complement strand
GGGTAAACCACTGTCCTTGTGGTTTTCCAAGACTGCAACTCCTCACAGGCGTAGAAAGCCTCGCCTGTCTTCTGCAGAGCAACTAGGGGTTTCAGGCCTTCCCAGGGTGCTAGATAGAGAGATGTCTTTCCAGGAAGTGGCTCATGCAATTGTGGAGACTGGCAAGTCACACATCTGTGGGTCTGGCATCAGGTGGAAGTGTTCTCCTGACTCATGTGACTGCAGGCGCTGACTAACCCAAAATCACCAGGCCAAATGGCCAGCTGCTGGCTCAAGGGGCGATGGGAGTCCGTGAATCCCGAAATCTGCAGGTCAGGTGGCAGGCTAATGGCTCACATCCCAAGAACCAGGAATCAGAGAATGACAAGTTGTATGCATGTTGAAAAAAAGGAAGAGCGAGAGGGAGAGGCAGAGGGAACAGGGGAGAAGAGACATCACTTTCCCAGAACATCCCATGTATTAGAAGGGGGCCACCAAAATACAAACTCACTGCCGTCAAGTTGATCCCAACTCATAGCCACCCTATAGGACACATTAGAACTGCCCTTTACATTTTCTTAGACCGTAAATCTTCATAGGAGTAGAGGAAACTCCGCTTTCTTCTACAGATTTACTACCTATCAGATAGGAGAATGGAGGCTAATTACACATCTGCCAAATCTCTGAGAACCATGGCCTCGACAGGTTAACACATAACATTAGCCATCACAGTCCATCCCGCGTCAGCTTGGTACTTAAGTAATTTCTAAAGACAATTGTAAGGTCATAGTACATACAACTATGTGTGGAACTGAAAATGCACTCGCTATGTGTAAATCTTACATTTTATAATAAGTAATATAAAAATGGGACATTTATTTCATTATCATTACATAGTTACTCATTCTACAATAGATAGACAGTAAATCTGTTTTCAGTGTTGGGGTATTATGAATAAGTGGGGTTTTTAAAATCATTTTATTGGGGGCTCTTACAGCTCTAATCACAATCCATACATGCATCCATTGTGTCAAGCACATTTGAACATATGTTGCCATCATCATTTTCAAAACATTTTCTTTCTGCTTGAGCCCTTGATATCACCTCCTCATTTTCCCTCTCTCCCGTTCTCTCTCCCTCATGAACCCTTGATAATTCATAAAAAATTTTTTTTCATATCTTACACCGACCACTATCTCCCTTCATCTACTTTTCTGTTATCTGTCCCCCTGGGAAGGGGTTATATGTTGATCATTGTGATCGGTTCCCCCTCTCTCCCCCTCC
>NW_022103915.1:86587157-86591626 GCF_000313985.2 Echinops telfairi | reverse complement strand
TGATACCACGAGGGTAGAGGGAAGGGGGAGGAAGAAGGGGGAGAAAGTGGGAACCAATTACAATGATCAATATATAATCACCCCCCACCCCAGGGGACAAATAACAGAAACATGAGTGAAGGGAGACAGCAGATAGTGTAAGTTATGAAAATAAAAATAATATATAATTTATCAAGGGTTCACAAGGTGGGGAGGAGGAGGGAGAGGGGGGAGGGGAAAAAGAGGAGCTGATACCAAGGGCTCAAGTGAAAAAAAAAGTTTTGAAAATGACAATGGCAACATATGTACAAGTGTGCTTGATACACTTGATGTATTGTGAGGGGAGGTCAGATGCTCAGGCATCTCCCCTGAGGGCAATCAACTAGTTGCCAGACTGCAGTGGGCCCCACTCCCTGCTGTTAAAGACAATGGACAGGGCTACAATCATCCATTTGGTTCCTGTAGGAGGAGTTCACACCCTGCTGATAATGGTCTCTATCAGTTGAGCCAGGAACAGGTCAAACCAGCTAAGTTAAACTGCCATCCTAAATCTACCCCCAATCACTCCTCTTCCTATTGCGTGTATGTCCCTAGACCACCCCCTCTCATTACTGTGTAACCTATAGTGCAACCCCTTCCTGTGACATATGACTTTTCCTGTAATTAGTGGGCTTGCATGCCCCCAAAAGGTATATAAGCCTGGGCTAACAATAGAGCTCTCTCTTGCTGGTCGCTCCCACCCTCTCCTCTCTTCCCCCTATCTCCACATAGACCACCAAGTGGGGCTGAGGTGAGCAATGCTACTATGAAACTTGTCTGACACCATTGTTTGACTCTCTTCTATTGCTCATGCTCTCGATGACTTTAATATAATATTTATATATCTCAACCGTACAATTGTGCTTACTGAACCCGTGGCTAGTGGTGGGGGGCTGGCCCCCCAACCTTTATACTGCAATGTATGGATTGTTATAAGTGCTTGTAAGAGTCTCCAATAAAATGATTTTTTTTTAAGATAAAAAGTAAGGAAAGCCGAAGATATTTAAAACCTAAAAAGAAAATAGTTCATTTTCAACTAAAAATCCTTGCTATAAAAACAAACAAACCATCTTTATGGAAATGTTTGATTAAATTTGTGCATTTAGAACAACATCAATCAAAATTTAGAGTATGATAAAGTTTGCCTCTTGCCAGGGTTAATTTACAATGGAATGGACACAGGCCAACAGACATTTTGGTGCCTCAAATGTTAGACTCGTGTCTGGGGATATTGGACCTGCTGCTTCCAAAAATGGCACCAGTTCTCCTCTCTCAGCTCTAGTTTTTGAGAAACAGAACATGTGCCGTATGCCTCTCTTCCCTCTGCTCGCCCATAAAGAACCAGGATATTTTATTGTGGTGTTAGCCAGCCTGAGATAGAAGTGCACGTTGGCTTTATTTAAAGTAGTTGTGCTGTACTAAATATTCAGGTCAAGTTCTACTTCACATGGTGTCCTTTGATCTAAGATCTAGTCAAACAGTGCAAATTACATGAACTCTGAATTGGGCCATTGTTGCCCCTCTGGAGAAAGGCAGGGTTTTCTCCTGTGGTCTCTGAAACCCACAGGGGCAGCGCTGCTCTGTCCCATAGGGTCACTGAGTTGGTCGTTCATCATATATCATTGTTCTTCTGAAAAGTAGCTTCCTTCCTTTCTTCCTTTCCACAGCTCTCCCCCTGCTTTCAGTCAGCAAAGTCTGTTTCTTTAGGTGTGAAAACCTTTTACTGGTATCTTGATTTTTTCCCCCCTTTAGTTACTATGGTCCAGTAGGACATTTATTTCTATGTCATTGACTGACTTCACTCAGTCAGCATAAGATCTTTCAAATCCATTTAGGTGGTGAGATGTTTGACAGTTTCATCGTCATTCTTTTTGGTTGCATAGTATTCCATTGTATGGATGTACCAAACTTTAATTATGCATTCCTCAAACTACAGGCACTTCAGTTGTTGCCATCTTCTTGCCACTGTGCATACTTTGTGGTAAGCATGGATGTGCATCTACCTCCTCAGGTGTGGCTCCTTAGTGGTTACAGGTTGGGCTGTGATCCGAAAGGGCAGCAGTTTGAAACCAGCAGCCACTCTGAGCCAGTGACAGATGGGGCTTTCCACTCAAGTAGACCATCTCAGCAACTCACCGGGCTGTTCTGCCCTGTCCTGTAGGGTCACCATGAGTCGGCATCGTCTCGATAGCCATGAATTTGCTACCTTACCACCTGCACAAGCAAAAAGGTGGTAAGGTAAAAGCAAATGAATATTATCCATAATGACCTGCCACCCTAGTCTGAAGCAGTAGTGGAAAAATGGTCTCAGAACGGTTTGTCTCACTTGGGAACTTAAGTTTAACAGTTAAAGACTGATTAGTGATACCAATGCATCATAGAACTTTCAGAAGGGACAGCATGTTTTGTGGCCCATATATTTATTTTGGCGTGCAATTTTAAAGAATGAGTTTTTAAAATCTGTCCTTTTTAAATGGAAAACAACCGATCATTTGTCACAGAGTTTTTGAGACCCATTAAAACAAAGCTTAAGGAAAACAAACATTAAAAACAAAGGAGGGAGCCAGGAAAGAAAGAAACCACTAAAGAAAATGGAAGAAACAATAAAATAAAAGCTAAACGGAGCCATGGCAATTAATGCTACTACCAACCCATTACAACTGCTGCCTCTAAAACTTGTGGAAATGTATTTTTTTGTGTGTGGAAATGTATTAAAACAACTCTCCCGCTGCCATCAAATCAATGCTGAGGGTTTCAGAGGCAAGGCGTTTATAAGAGTAGAAAGCCCAGTCTTTCTCCTGTGGAGCATCTGGTTTCAAACTCCCGACCCTGCGGTTCACAGCCCAACGGTAACCACTCCCCCACCAGAGCTTCTGGTGGACAGATATGTAGGATCAAGAATTCACCTTGTGAAATTATCGCCAAGCTTCCAGGTTTGATAACTTTGTCAATATGGTACTGGAAAATGTCACTGAGTTTGAAATCACACAGAAGGATGAAGGGTTACTAAATTAGTTCAGATTTTGCTAAAATGGAAATAACATTAACACTGCTGGTTCCTGGAGGAAAAAGACCTAAGTATGAGTGGAATATCGTGACTTACGTTAACTTCTGTTTTGTTTGATAAAGGCAACAAAATGGGTTCTTTCTAAAAATTAGTCTTGAGATTCCATGATGCTAAGGTACCCGGGTGCTCAAGAGAAACATTTTGAAGGTGCATTGTAAATGTCAATTTTTTTAATTGTCAATTTTTGTGTAAGTTAATCATGATTTTCTTAAGAGGAAGGAAAAAAATTTAAACAGTTTGCTGTTTGAAGATGAAAATAACGGTGTTTTGGTTAATTGTAGCTTTACTTATTTCTCTGTAACGGCCAGTGGGACAACTATGGTGATTATTTCGCAACTTGATTTTATGCCTATTAGCTTCCTGAATTACATGGACATTTGATTCTCAAACAGAAGTTGCTCCAAACAAAATGATGGACTTTGATTTTGAGCAAGTGCGCTTTCCAGTTTTGAAGTGATTACTAACAAAATTCAGTTCAAGCTCTCATGTTTCATTAGCGAAGTTTTTCTATTGAACTCAAATTACAATAAACAAAATACACAGGTAACATACACATGTTGTAGGAAATACAGCTAAACATTGATCACACTTTGCTGTGCATCCTCTTAGACTTTCTCACTGTTTATTTTATTTCTTAAATAATATATATTTTACATTGTTAAAATATAGTTTATTATTGTTAAAATATTGTTAGGGTTCACCTTGAACATACTGTTTGTAATCAATGCTTAAGTCAGCATTTGAATGTAAATGGGAAATATTTGTCCATGGCAACTATTTCCACAGTATTTTAGTGCATGCATTGTCTTTAAATGTATTTGCAACAAAAAAAGTAAAAGCTGAACAAAAGATTCCAAAGGATAGCTTAAGAAGATAAAGAATTTTAATGAAATATGTAAAGACCTAGAGCAAAGAATACACTGGATATTTTTCAAGCTAAAAGCATTGAAGAAAAAAATTAGACCTCGAGTTGCAATAATGAAAGAATCTGTAGCAAAAAATTAAGCAATGCAAAAAAGCATCAAAATAAGATGAAAGGAATACAGGCATAAAACAATATCATAATAAACAGTGAAAATACCAAAGTTGTCAAGTTTACTTCAATTCAGAATCAACGCTCATGCAAGCCTCATAGGGTAGAAAGAAGGCACCTTTCCTGTGGAATTGCTGCCCCTATTTAAAGTGTTAAAGAAGCAAAAATGATCCCAACTACATGGACTGAATTTGCAGCACAGGGAGAGGGACATGTCTGATCAGAGCACACAGGAGCAAATGAAGGAGGGAGAAAGAGAGAGTGGAGCACATCCTGGCCCACCAACACTTGAGGACAATATTCCCACTCAGAGCAGCCAATCCACAGAGAAGACCACATGGCCAGCCCCAC
>NW_022103915.1:86582986-86584393 GCF_000313985.2 Echinops telfairi | reverse complement strand
GGGCTTTGGGTCTCCACTCTGCCCTCCCCCATCATTCACAATGATATGATTTTTTGTTCTGATGATGCCTTATACCTAATCCCTTCAACACCTCATGATCGCACAGACTGGTGTGCTTCTTCCATGTGGGCTTTGCTGCTTCTGAGCTAGATGGCCACTTATTTACCTTCAAGCCTTTAAGACCCCAGATGCCATGTCTTTTGATAGCCAGGCACCATCAGCTTTCTTCACCACATTTGCTTATTATCCGCTTTGTCTTCAGCGATTGTGTCAGGAAGGTGAGCATCATAGAATGGCAGTTTAATAGAAGAAAGTATTCTTGCATTGAGGAAGTACTTGAGTCCTCCAAACCTTTCTTAAGGCTCCCTTCACAACCTGCTCTCAGAGAGGTCAGCGTTGGGATCACCACTGCACAGCAACTGTTCGCTCCTGAGTCAAGAAGTAGCTTGACCTGGGGTGCAGGGACATACAGAGTGTGGAGCCTAAGACAAGTCAGACAGCCGTGAGGCAAGAGGCACAGGTGGAAAATGCCTTAAACCCACCTTGGCTGAGTTCATTCTCAAAATGGTGATGAGAATGAAGAGATAGGAGACCACAATGGTGAAAGTACGGCTCAAAAGTTTGAAAGCAACAACAATGCACAGCAGGATCTCACTCGGGCAGGTGTCTGCACACCAGAGGGACAGGATGGGCGGTCCATCACAGAAGAAGTGAGTGACCATGTGAGCCACCACAGAACTTCAGGCGAAAGATACCATGCAGATGAGGGAATTGAGAAATCCTACAGTGCAGGAGCCAACAATCAGAACGGTACAGACATCAGAAAACATGGTAATCGGGTTGCACAAGGGGTTACAAATAGCGACCATAGGCCATGGGAGTGATGAGGCAGCACTCACTTGTGGCAAAGGCCACCTAGAGGAACATCTGCGCCAAGCAGCTGAGGTAGGGGCTCGCCTTCCTTCTGGTCCAGAAGTTCACCAGGGTCTGGGCGACAACTGTAGAGGAGTAGCAGGGGTGCACCCAGATGGGTCAGGGGAAACATGACCAGATTCCCCAGCAAAGTGAGGGTGTACATGCCCAGGAACACCTTGAAGAGTAGAATCTGGAGCTGGGGAGTCACTGGTGAGACCCAACAAACTCAACTCCTGGACTCGGGTCTGCCCCTCCATATTCCTCCAGTCTCTGGGGCGTGGACCACCAGAAGTGAAGCTGAGCCTCCGAGGGCTCTTATTGCATTTACAGTAGTTCTGCTCCAAGGACAGCATACTGAAGATTGGTCTCACTATGGAAATGTGGGTTTGTAAATAGCATTCTGTCATAGAGAGGGTCTCATCTAGTTGATTGACTTAGTTTGTTAGTAAACATTACTTGAGCAGTAATGAAAAAATATAAAACAAACATACA
>NW_022103915.1:86573568-86577708 GCF_000313985.2 Echinops telfairi | reverse complement strand
ACAGATTCCACTGAACTGGCAGCTGAAAATGCCCCCTGGCCACTTTGCCATGCCTTTGGATCTACAGGTCAGGAAGGGTCACCATACTGAGTAGTGTGATTGATCCTAATTACCAAGGAGAAATTCGACTGGTGCTACATAATGGGGGTAAAAACAGTATGTCTGGAATCCAGGAGATTCGATAGGCCGACTCTTAGTGCTCCCATGCCTTGATTAAAGTAAATGGTAAATTACAGCAACCCAATCCTGACAGGATGTCTAATGGAAGGAAGGTCTGGGTCACCCCACCAGGCAAAAATCCACAGCCAGCTGAGGTGTTTGCTGAGGGCAAAGATAATACAGAATGGGTAGTAGAAAAAGGTAGTTCTACTTATCAATTATAACCACATGATCAATTTCAAAAAACGAGGTTTGTGATTGTTTATTTTTAGATGTGCTAATTGAATATCTTTCTTTTGTTCATGTATGATTTATCAGATACAATTGGACTCTGTGTTTTCATTTATATGTATGATAGATATTTGATGTTAAGTATAAGTGTGATTTCATTAATGTCTGGAAATTATATATGGGTAAAGAATTGTGTACACATGCCAAGCTGGCAAGGGGTGAATTGTGATAGGTAGGTTTATTGTGCCAAGTTGGCCAGTAACACATGCAGGATTAATTGAAGGGCGGAGAGATAAATGGCTTGGTGAGCCTCGCCTTTCTTGTCTCTTGCTCTTTGATGATCGGACCAGTGTGCACCTGCCTTAGCTTGTTCTGTGCCTCAATTTGCAAGCTACACTACCTGTGGGACACAACCTGTAGACTGTGTCGCTGTAGTTTGGGGTTCCTTCAAGATCTGCCTTGCCTATAAGAAGCATTCTGGCCATTCATCTTCTTTAGACAGTCCAGGGTATTTTCAACACTCTTTGCCAGCACCATAATTCAAATGCACAAATTGTCTTACAGTCTTCCTTAGCCAACGTCCAACTTTCCGCATGCATATGAGGCAACTGAAAATGCTATGGCTTGGTCAGGTGCACCTACGTTCTCAAAGTAGCTTCCTTCATTTTTGACATTGACATCTTGTGCAGATTTACCCACGGCAAAGGTCTCGTTTGATTTCTTGACTGCTGCTTCCAAGAGCACTGATTATGGATCCAAGCAAAATGAAATTCTTGACGATCTTTTTATCCATTTATCACGTTGCTATTGGTGAGAATTTCGGTCTTCTTTCCATTGAGTTCATACTGTAGTCCATAATGAAGGCTGCAATCCTGATCTTCACCAGCAAGTGCCTCAAGTCCCGCTCACTTTCAGCAAGCAAGGGTGTGGTTCGCAGGTTATTTGAGACTTCCTCCAATCCTAATGCTGCCTTCTTCTTTATGGAGTCCAGCTTCTCTGATAATTTACCCCGCATACAGGTTGACTAAGTATGATGAGAGAATACAACCCTGATGCACACATTTTGAGAATTGTTTAGGCATAAGCAAACATCTTGAGGAAATGAAGTCCTGGGCCAGGGGACCCGTGACTGAAGTCTCAGGAGACACAGGCTAATTGTCAAAACAGCCCACACAGACAATGTTTTACATCCCCCTGGGGTGAGTGGTGATTGGGGTCTTAAAATCTCTGGGGTCTTAAAATCTAAAGTGCAGCTACTGGTCTCTCGCTGTGTGGAGGAAAGAAGCGTGAGTCAAATGGAAGACACAAGGGAACAATGGCCTCAGAGGGCTAATGGAGCATGCAAACATCCGTCTCCATGATCCTGAGACCAGAATTAGAAGGTGCCGGCCTACCACGACCATCTTCTCGGAAAAGGATCACATTAGACAGTCCAGGATAGAGTGGGAGGAAAATGTGGAACAAAACTCAAACTCATTAAAAAAACCACCAAAAAACAAAACAAAAACCCAACCAGGCTTACTGCTCTGATAGAGTTTGGTGGGACCCCAAAGACTAGACCCTTTATGCAGTTCTGGAAATTAACTCTTCCCTATGTCTGTTTCCAGCCAAACAACATACATGTTCACAAGGAAGAAAACAACACTAAGGAGACCCATATTCCTCAGAATCATCAACCATTTGGGACAAAAAAGGACTTACTATCCAGAGAGACCAGTCCTTGGAAAAGGATGTCAAGTTTGGTAAGAGGAAGAAGTCCCTTGAGAAGGCACATTGATACAATGACTTCAACAATGGACTCAAATATAATCATGGTCGAGGGTGGGGTAGGGCCAGGAAGTGCTTCATTCTGTTGTGCACCAAGTCACTGAGTCAAAACTTATTTGAGGCACTTAACAATAAAATCCATTTGATATGGATTGTTGAGGTGGCTGACGGTTGATTCTGGGAGATTGTGAGAAAACTGTTTAAAATAGAGGCAATGAAATATACTTGCAAAATGGCACCCCTTTGAAACAGGCATGAGATACAATACTCCCCCAGACAAAGTGGGGTTCATTTGTCAGCCTCGTTTGACATTCCTGATGCCTGTTTCAAAGACTGTCTCAGTGTTCTCGTTTCATCTCTCATTCATTCATGCACAATCCCTCCGGGGAAACAGTTCAGTGCTTAGCTGCTAAATGGGTGAGGCAAGGTTTCAACCTTTCAAGCTGCCACCCACTTCATGGGATACAGATATGACCCTTTCCTTCCATTTCAGGCATTGTGCTAAAGACTGGAGCTAGATTGGTGATTATACGGATGTGGTTTCTGCTTTCATTGGACTTCACTGTTAAATACATTAATCAAATAGCCTCATAAACCAACAACTAAATTTAACTACAATTAGTGCCATAACGAAGGGATTCCTGGTGCTATGGAAGCTTGGCCTAGCTAAAACAGATGGGTAATTCCGGAGAATGTGGCTGCGATCTGAAAAACGTCGAATGAGGTAGGTCGATAGGCACAGGTTATGTGAGGCAACGAAGAACAATGAAGTCTCATGTGGTTGCACAGGGAGAACGAGTGCAGATAGCAGAGGCTGGACAGACGGTAAGTCAAACCATTCATAGCTTTGTGGACTGTTACAAAATTTGAGCACCCTAGATGCAAATAAAGCCACTGGAGTTTTCAGCAGAAGAATGAATGCCATTAGTATAGGAAGGAGCTTCAAAAAGAATATGGGAAAATGGAATACAAAGATAACAGAATGCTTCCTCTAATTCCTAAATGCTTCCTCCTCTGCCACTATCATGATCTGAATTCAACCTTGCAAGTCTGGCTAGCCCAGAGGACGTACACTGGTGCAGATAGGAACTGGAAACACAAGGAATCCAGGGCGGATGATCCCTTCAGGACCAGTGGTGAGTGGTGATACTGGGAGGGTAGAGGGAGAGTGGGTTGGAAAGAGGGAACTGATTACAAGGAAGTATATGTGACCTCCTCCCTGGGGGACGGACAACAGAAAAGTGGGTGAAGGGAGACGTCGGACAGGTCAAGATATGACAAAATAATAATGTATAAACTATCAAGGACTCATGAGGGAGGGGGCAGTGAGGGGACCTGATGCTGGGGACTTAAGTGGAGAGCAAATGTTTTGAGGATAAGGGCAATGAATGTACAATTGTGCTTTATACAATTGATGTATGGATTGTGATGAGTTGTATGAGCTCCTAATAAAATGATTAAAAAAAAAGATAATGGAATGCTTCCAAAGTTTTAGAAGACCCCTTTTATGTCTTGAAATGATCACCATGTATTCTTGTGTGGGGCAGGAATCCATAAAAAAATCATGTGGTTGCTGGTAGACAAAGAGCTAGTTCCGTCATCCAGAAGCAAGTGGATTGTAGATTGGACTGGAACAGGGATGGTCGAGATGGAGAAGTACAACTCAAAAGTGAGGCCAGCCTGTAGTCGCTATAGACCAAGTCTAATGATGTGTTGGTGTTGGCTACATTAAGCCTATGTGTTGTTAACATTGGTTGCCAATCCTGCTTACCTAGCACATGTAAGACATAAAGGTTTGATTTTGCAGCAGGGGAGCCCTGGTTGTGCAATAGTTATGCACTGGGCCACAATCCCAAAGGTTAGCCGTTGGCAACCAGATGCTCTGAGGGAGAAAAATGAGGCTTTATAGACTTTATGAAGTCTCGGAAACCCAGAGAATGTTCTACCCTTCAACCCTATCCTAGGCTTGATGGCAGTGTTTTT
>NW_022103915.1:86530016-86573280 GCF_000313985.2 Echinops telfairi | reverse complement strand
TGAACCCCCTCAGGGGTACTTCAAGACAGGCATGGAAACCAGCTTTAGGGAGCTCGGTCACTGAGCATAGACAATAGTTTTAATCTACGCACTTGGTTCAGACTCAACTTGAAGGGTAACAAGAATGGTTATAACCCTAGGTAGTTATTAGGACAAAAAAGATCTTATTCCCAGGTGACAGGAAACAGAAATAGCAGAGTTGAGGTAGAAAACTTTAAAAATGTGGGCAAATGCCATCTTTTAATTCAAAATTTCCATGAATTACTTGAATACAGTTGATTCCTCGGTTGTAGAAGTCAATTCGTTCCAAATACGTTTGAACACCTTAAAGTTCAAGAACTGAACATATTTTTCTCATAACTGGAAAATCAAGTAATGGGTTTTGAGGCTCGAAAACTACTTATAAACTCACTTTTTCCAGGACTTTTAACACAAAGGTAACAGCCCTAGATGGTTTATGAAGTACCCCCTAAAATATCTAGACAATAAGACATTTTTAAAAAAATCAACATAATTATTTTTAAGACTCATGGGTTTTTGGAATAAGCAACACGGATTTCACTTTAACATTCCCACAAAAGTGAGCCTCTCTCATAGGCTTCAGGAATATTTTCCCAAAAAAGTCCAAGTTTCACCAGTTTGAATACCTCAACCTCCATATCCAGCACCTGACCCACGGATTCACGGGTGTCGTGTTTGTACTCACTCCGTGCCTGTCAAGTCATGGCAGACTGAACCCGTCAGGCTGCTCAGCACCCTAAAATGTTTTCATTAAGCCACAATGTTACCATCGTGTTGCTTTACTTTCCCAATTAACAGTAACTCTTCAATCTTTTCCATGGTTTAACTCATTTTGTGGTTAATGATCTGCTTTATCACTAAACTTTACCAAAAAGGTTGATGTCAGCTTAGCTGTAATTCAACCCCCAAACCAGAGCAGCAGAAACTGATTCGAATCCTGCCGTTTTAGGGCTACCCGGGTCCTGCCGTCTGGTTTCCTCTTGGCTTTACTGCTGTCATCACTCATTCTCTCTGGAGCCATTGCTATATTGCACTGATAAATCACAGGAAACAAAGCCCACCACATTTTTAAGCGTTAAGGACACAAGCATTGTGGTGCCTGACTTTTGTCACTTTGTGTAGGATTCATGGCTCTCAGCCCATGCAAGTTTTTCAAGTTAGATTTTCATTTGAAACACTAAGGTTCCACTCCACCTGCCACGAATTTTGCTTAGTCTTCTCTGTTCAGAAAAAGGCAAGTTTAGCAGGTTCCAAGTGAGAAAGGATGATAAACTTGGGTTTCAGAAATTGGGTTGGCACACTATACACCAAGTCAAGGAGAGTTCTGGAGTACCCAACTCATGCATCTGTGGAGCAAATACCCTTTTTTCATACATAAGACCAAATTGCAGCAGGCAGCCATTCTGATTTGCATGCCTGTATGGTAACTAATAGCAGCTAACAAAAAGTCAAGGTAAAAAATATGGGAGTCGTTGAATTTAGGTATTCTACAAAATGAAAACTCCAATCTGTCACTCACACAGAACTGCTCCCTAATACTCCCAAGAGTACATATCCGGGCAGGAGCATGTCTGTCTTTACCCAGCGGGCAGTTGGTTTCAATCACCGTCACTTGACCACCCCAAACTCAATCCACAATACCACCAGGGCTCCTTTCAGCGGGCAGAAAGGAGGTTCTACAAATCCCAGAGCGGTGGGAGGAGAAAGTTGTATGTATGTTGCTTTTCTAATGCTCCACTAGGATGCGTGGAAACTAATTTTTCAGGGCTTAGCCTGCAGTTTTAAATAACATGCTTTTGTAATCGTTTATATGAATGACTTCAGTAACAGTAGATGGCAGAGGGAGGAAAATGCGGGGATATTTCCCCATTTTGTTTGCAGAGGCTGCTGCCCCTCCCATTCTTTGGTACACCAGTTTCAGAAGCACAATTTATTTCATCCCTGAAGTCTGAAACCCATGATGAGAGGCTGAGATTTAGAATCCATTTCATTACCGTGACACAGTGAGCCACTTAACATACATAAGGCTGCTGTAACAAGCTAGCATTCTCTATGTTCAAACATGAATAGCACCACCATGACTACGGAACACTCTGCTAAAGGCATCTCCCTGGAGCCAGGGCAACCTGTGTGACAACAGTCAATCCTGCAAAAGGAAAGCGTGAGCAACATGCCTTGCAATCTTATTCTATGAACAAACTTATGAGCAGCTGTCTACAAATGTGTTATGAATAAAACGAAGACAAGAAACACCTTGGGAAAGAGTAAGATTTATTCACAAAAAACCCTGAGTTGGTAATCAAGTCTATTCTTTCAAAAGAAACTGTTCGATATCCTCACTGCACTACTCAATATGAACAATTAAACCAAAATTAGACAAAAGTAAATTCCAGTCACGGTACCCAGTCAAGGGCAGGGCTAACTGCAAGAATAGTGGCCAAATATGTTGACATTGCTTTCTACAACATTTTCACCACCACAGATTCAAGACCGGTAGGATTGAGAAATGTTTTCTCCCCATACCACACTGGACGTCCAGGAAGGTTCTCTCCATTCACTCAGGTCCAGGCTCTGACTTACTTCGTGAGCTGGCCATCAGGAAACTGCCCAGAAAGCCCTACGCCCTTCGTCAACCTCCCATGCTCTGGCGCCCCTTGGTGCAACGGCTCCTCGTCTCAGAACAAAATAATTATATTAAAACAGCAATTTAAAATTAACCTGAGATGGAACCTGGCATGAGAATTCTAAAAGCTCACTCATCTAGACAAAATTAATGGGTAATCACAGTGACAATTCTCTCAAAAAAATTTTAACACCTTTTCCCCACCATTTCAAACATTTTAGATTTGAGAAAAATCTGTAGTAATCATTTTTACTTCCATCACACCTTTATTCCTGTTTAATTAAAAAATAATCTGACATGTTCTGTACAAATATGAGTATTACTTCTATCTACCCATCTTGGGTCTTAATCGCTTCCTGGTAAACACTGCAGTCGCTTACCTACCACATTCACATTACTCCCTCTTTCTCCACATGACTGTAGTTCTAGTCCCAAGTGACCAAACATTCCTGTCGGTTTACTGGACTAAGATGGATGGCATGTTGCTATCATAAAACTACAATATAAATCTATGCCCCGAGTATTGAAAGTACCAAGAGGGACGCTCAGGTTTCAGAATTTCTAGCCTGTAGAAAAGCTGGAGGTTCTATTTCTGGAAAGTGTGCAACAAAACCTATGGGCCACAACAGAAGAACAGCGTCGCCAGAGGGATCACAACCAGTAACTACAGACTTGTCTGGTGAAGCCTCCGAAGGTCCAGGAGTTTCCTCACAAGAGAAGAATGGCCCAGCATCTGTCATGATGGACGTGAGCACAGGGGTGATGCTGCGGCAGTAGTAGTCACTTTTTCTACGGTAGCTGAAGTCAGCATGAGGCACCTGACAATAGCAATCTAAGTAGGGGCGAGACTTTCCAAATTAACACTCTAAATAGGTACATTTCACATCCTCAGGACACCTCCTTGCTTTCCAAAAAAGTTATACGAGTAACCAAATACTGAAGCCTTCTCTTTACTTTATGCCATTAAGATGTGATGAATGGAAATTCAAATTTGTAATGCTTAAACCACTGCCTCACATTTTTACTTATTTTATCCCGAAGTTCTCCCAAACACAAACACTTTCCAAGATAGTGTCCAGATTAGAATGAACCCCACTCATGCTTTCTGAGGAATGCTCGTGATAAAGTCCTTTTCCTTTATAAAATCCGTCAATTGATGTTAACTCCATTTATAACTCACTTCATTCAAATCAATGTCCTCATCTATACTTAGAAGCAGGGTGTCAAACTGGCTGCACACAGCCTGAGGTAATTTTTTGTGACCCACGATACTCTGAAGTAAAATGTAACGAGGGAATTACCTCAATCTCCCCATAGCACCATTTTCTTCATAACAATTTTTTCTATTTTCATTTTATTTCAGAGCATTGTGGGCCACAAAAAATTACCTTGGGAGCCACCAGTCTGACACCCCTGCTTAAAAGTACTGTTGCTACCTGCTGTGTTTTCTGAGTATGGGGTTATTTTTCTTCTTAAATTCCTCTAAATTCAAGTGAAATGCATTTTTTATCCGTAAGTGTATGAATTACATGCTTTAAATGGGTCAGAAACTCAAAGCCTGCCTGACATCTATGCAAATGAACCTTTCTAACATTAAAAAGCGCAACTAGCCTTAGGAATCAGTGTAGCTATCATTTCACTCTCAGACCACCTGAGTCTCTACTGACCGACAACTACAATAAAAGTGGTAACATCACAGACCAGTCATGTATCCCCAGAACGAAGTACATCTTTAAAAGTAATTTCATGAAATACAAAACTAATTCCCAAATACTTTCACAAAGAATCTCGCGTCATTGTATCTGGGTCACATTGAACAGTGCTCGCAAGTTGGTATCTGTGCCCTCATTTTGATTCCCCTCTTATTCTTGAACATTGCTCTTTAAAATCTTTGTTCTATGGTTACCACGTAGCTGAAGGGATTGGCTGCATCTCATCCATGCCATTCTTCAGTTTACATTTGACTCCATTTAATTTTTTTGCATCAATTACATCATACCGATTTCCCCTTGTAAATTAAAGGGAATCAACATTAATTTGGTGGTCCCATGTTCACCAGAAGCAAAAACCACTACAGCTAAATTACAAATTACTTCTTTGAAGGGCTAAATAAAACAATTGGCTTGAGGAGAGAGGGGAAAAAATATCCCTTTCATTTAGCATTTCAAATCTATTGCTAGTGGAGTGTTCAGCTTCTAAACACAAGATGAACTGGTTCCAAATTGCCACAGCGTTATACTCCTTGAGAGTACGAGGAAAAGTGGGTGAAGGGAGACGGACAGGGCAAGATAGGACAAAATATTAATTTATAAGTTATCAAGGGCTCATGAGGGATGGGGAGCGGGGAGAAAAATGAGGACCTGATGCCGGGAGTTAGGTGGAGAGCAAATGTTTTGAGAATGATGAGGGCAATGAATGTACAAATGTGCTTTACACAATTGATGTATGTATGGATTGTGATAAGAGTTGTGACAATAAAATTATTTTTTAAAAAAAAGCTCACGAGGAGTGGGGGTGGGGTGGGGGCGAGGGCGGGCGGGCAGTGGTACCCTGTTCTGCAAGGTTACAAGTCAGAAGTGACTCAACGGCAGTGAGGAGAAAAAGACTTTACATTACTCTAAATCAGCAAGGCCCAAATACTCACAAAACACTTAACATGAGCGTTCTGAGGGAACTTCTAAATCACCCAACCTTCTCCACTTCCCAATCCTAGCTTAGAACAGACCTTATCCTTGATCACACATTATGGAGAAAACTTTGTTGCATGCTCTGTAACAAATGGAAACTACTGGGAAATTTGAATTTTTGTACATTAAGAGTAAGTGAACTGTGTTCTCCTGCTTTACGTAAGTGGAACTAAAAAGCAAAAATTAAGACATTTAGCATTGATAAGCAACCACAGTGCTGGCAAAAATTTAATAAACCCATCCGTAGAAGCAATGAAGTTTGGATATAAGGACAAAAATTTACACGGATGTCATTAATATATTCTCTGAAATACGAAAAGGCCAGTGGTTCAAACTCAGCAGCTGCTGGAGAAGCTGGAGCTGCATGCTGCGATAAAGACGTACAGCCCGGCACAGCTGGGATCAGCGCCATGGCAGTGGGGTTGGTTTGGATTTTTAATAAAATATAAAATTAATTTAAAGCCCTCCACTATGTTCTTAGTTACCTGAGTAGGCATCAGGTTCAGAAGGTAAGAAATATAAGTAACTGAAAGGGAAAAATGAAAATATTTCAATTCCAAGCTGTTTCAAATTTACTAAATTTGTGGTACGTTAGAGTCCCTTTTATGTTTAAGAACAAAAAGGTGGCAAAAGCGTCAATGGAAATGCAGACTAGAGCTCCTGACTATATTTAAAAGAAATTTTGCAAAACAATCACCAAAATTATTTGTCTCCTTGAAGCAGTATCCTCTTCCCAATGAATTTAGTAGTGTTATGTTCATACACACGATGAGAGTCCAAGCAAAATATACCTAGTTCACATGCTAACGATTTTGTGGAGGACAGCTGTAAAACAAATAATCCAAAGTGAACAATACATAAAAAAAAAAAAAACCGGGGTTTTTTGTTTCCTCCAAATTCCTGGTTTAATAAGGTTTATTTTAAGAAAAAAAAAGTCCCAAACATCAGGCCGTTCACAAAAATAACCCACAGTATCTATCAACTTTAGAAAACAAATCTTAAGACTATCACTATTTTCTAGAGGATGCATAACATGCCAACTCTCATTCACAAAAAACACATTGTTACATTATGCTGAACAGCCCCACACAGCACTCTCATGTGGGGCACACATACCTAAAACTCAAAACTCTTCTCATATGCTACTCAACTAAGTGAGAATGCCTTTGCAGTTAGGGAAGCAAGTACTGAACTCATAATATGGAGAAAACTGTACTCCCTGCATAACAAGAGATTATTTTGGAGACAGTTGATAAAAACCATACATCCTTTTTATTGTTAAGTCAGAGGTATCAAAATGAAAAGCAAAAAATTACAAGGAAAGACTTAATGTAACTACTAGGAGCATCAAAAGAAGCCAAAGTGGGACTAGGCGCAGGGCAATATGAATTAATGGACAAGGGAAGGACAGTGAGATGTGCTGAAGATAACACTAGGGGAGAGGATCTGGTGGAAAACCTGATCTTAGACAAGCGCCTAGGTAAAGAAGAATGGGATAAGATTTCTAAACCCCACTGTGTGCTTAAGAGTCATCCTCCCCATTGGCGCTGTCTCTGTCATCCTCTCCTTCCTCAGCCTCTTTTTCATCATCCTTGATCAACTCCAGCTGTGAGAAACAGACACAAATAGGATGGAGTTAGAGGCACTCCATGTGTCCCTTATCCCCCCTCCACCACCTCTTTCTTTCCTTTCCCACGGTCTTCACCTGGTCATCCCCCCGATCTTCATTTTCATCATCATCCAGTAGGTCCCCCTCCTCAGCAGAGTCATCCGCACCCCCCTCAGACTCCATCTTCACATTAGTCTCATCTTTCTTCAGGGAGCTGCTGCTCTGCTCCTCTTCTGATTTCTCATTCTTCATCTCTACTGGAGAAGAGAAGGGCAAGTAAGGTCCACTGGCTATAGATAATCTCCACTCATGGTTATGTAACTGAAGCACAAACTCAAATCCTCCTACACAAATGTCATTCAAAATTCAAACTCCCAAAGTATCATATACAATTGCTTTATAGTATGTGAACATATACGCTTTTCTTTCTTTTTAAAATATACTCTTTTCAACACAACTTTACACTCCCTTTTAAGCAGAAAAAAAAAAATACCTCCTTGCTTGCTCTGTTCCTTTTCAATTTTTTCCAGGCTTTCCAGTAGCGAATCCACTTTTTGTTTAATCTGTGTCAACTCCTTTTTAATAGTCTGAAGGTCATCTCCTTTCACTTTAATAGAAATAAAACCCTAGGTTAGCATCAAGTGAAACTACCTTCCCCACAAAATATACCCTACTAGATCAGTGGTTCCCAATCTTCCTAATGCTGACCCTTTAATAGAGTTCGTTATGGTGACCCCCCAACCATAAAATTATTTCCATTGCTACTTCTTAACTAATTTTGCTACTGTTATGAATCAGGCGACCCCTGTGAAAGGGCCGTTCGACCCCTAAAGGGGTCACAACCCACAAGTTGAGAACCACTGTACTAGATTATAATAGCAAACAAAAGGAGATCCCTGTGGAAAAATGCAACCAGAGTAAGTAATGAATGGGGGGTGGAAATAGGGCAGCTTCAACATTTTCGTTGGCAGCTCAGTTTTAGTCCCAACCATCCGCACCCAGAAATAGCTTTCAGACACATGTAAACAAAAAAGCCACCCACAGTGAGAACTACAATGTTCCAAGTAGAGTTGCATGCCCTAAGTTTTCCAGTGTCCTGAGGCTTTCAGAAGATCACCACAGCATCCCTTGCGGAATCTGAACACTGAAACTTTTGGATGGGACTCAAAGTACTAAATATTTTGTACCACCCAGGTAGGTTCCTTTATCATCCTTGTGAAAAGACCAATTCTACTTCAAAGGAACTTTCTACTCTCTTTGACCACCTTCATAAGACTATTTTCACAATAAAAGGAGCCCAATATAAAAAGTGAAATGATAAGTCCTCCTGGGACTCAAATACTGGATGATTTACTATTTGAAATACTAATTGGAAAAACAAAACCAAAACAAAAAAAACAGGCACACTGCAATGAAATTTACCAATGCTTCAACTCTGCCTAAATTCACTAAGGCCGAATGGTTTTCTTCCTATGATCAAGATGTTAGCGATAAAAGACAAGGTTTGATTGCTATATTCACTGTCACCATTCTGATCATTCAAAACCATATTCACTAACGTCTTACAATTGTTCAACACATTACCCAACATCAGAATCAGAAAGCAGCAATCATACATACATTTTCCAGACTTGGAAGAAGATCCCCGCTGTCCACTCTTGGAATTGAAACCACTTTTGCCCCTTCTTGAGGTGTTTCCTGATACACGCTGGCGTTTTGAGGGCACTACAGCCCGAGCAATAGGAGGAGGGGGAGGAACTCTTGCTGGGTAACTGTACATCCTGATAAAGAAAAGTTAAACAATTCCTTCAAACCAACATTACATCAGCAAAATATAATCCCTGATAAAGCAGTCTTATCTCTCGATAAAGCCAGCAAAACTATCCTTTCTTGAAAAATTATTTCAAATATAACTTTTCTTTAAGCACACACATATTTCAAATAATAGAGTTGGTCTTTAACACAGAACATAAAAGGTTTCTCTCTTGTACGAGCCCCCAGTGAAATGATTAAATAAATAAAAGGTTTCTCTGTATTGTATTAGCAGAACCATTACTCTTTCCCCATAAAAGGGGTTAATCTTTAACTTATTCTCTACGTAAAAAACCATTCACATGAAGACAAGATTAACTGGTCTACAAGAGAGTCTTAATTTTAAATCTAAAATTTTTTTACCAACAGACGCATATGAAAAAAATCATGATTACTAGAGTGTAATAAGCACATTATTAGACAATGAAGTACTGAGTGACGGGGCGTGGGTGGGTGTAGAATCACATCAAAGAAGGATGCCAGCAAATTACATACTTGTAAAAAAGTGAATCTGCAAATCTGTGATATATTTATAATGACCCAAAACAAAAAAAGTAGATGCCAAGGCGGCTCATGTATAATCTTCATGGGATTTGATTCCAATGTACGGGGTCACAGTTTCATAGGGCATCCTGGTTAAACCACAACTGGTTTTTACCTAACTTCAAAGGTGTTTTTAAGGAACAAAAATGTGATGTTAAATGGCCCCAATCTTGTTGTTACTTTAAATATGGACTTTAATAGGTTCTCACATGTAATTCACCATCGAAAATGTTTCCATTGCATTTCAATAAACTATTGTTCATTGGCTTTTGAAAACACAGTCATGTGCCAAAGGGTAAATCATGTATGTTTGTTGCTAAATCACTCATTGCTTTTTGTGGGTAATTTTAAACTGAAATGAGAAAACACTTTCAACTTGGGACTAACATAAAAACAGTAATAAGAGCAACAAACGTACAAATGTGCTTGACACAATGGATGGATGGTTTGTGATAAGAGTTGTATGAGCCCTCAATAAAATGATTTTTAAAAACCAAATATACAATAATAATGTGACTATTCCTTCACACCGGAAAATTTGGCCATTAAGTGCTTAAAAAATCAGCACAGTGTGAAAATAGGATGGCCTGGCCACGTCATTAACAAACTGCCACAAAACAGTCAAAGCACACCGTGGCCTAACTGCCCAGACCCCTAGAGAGCTATGGCACAAAAAAAAAGACAGCATCCCTCGACAATTACTGGTATTATTCTACCTCACACTTCAGTCAGATGTGCATTATTAATGCACAACAAAGGTAACAAAGACTAGGTATAATGTTGCTGATTACTTATCAAAATTAATGTAACCCATGTACTGGATCGTACACACATTAAAAAAAAAAAAAACCCCAAACAATCAAAAAACTAAAATTAAAAAAAAATTAAAGGGGGGGGGGACACACCTGATAGGCATCATCAGGCTGTGACCTGATTGACAGGCTAGACTCCACCCCTATACTTTTATGTCTTCAAGCTGACATGAAATTATATAACTACCACATATGGTGAAGAATACTGAAAGTACCACGACACCCCCACCCCCTAGGGAGATGAACAACAGAAACCATATGGGGGAGAGTGTAGTTGGTGTAAGACGTGGAAATAATAATTTATAATTTATCAAGGGGTCACAAGGATGGGAGAAGGGGAGGGAAAAAAAGAGCTGATACCAAGGGCTCAAATAGAAAGTAAATGTTTAGAAAACGATGGCAACATGTACAAATATGCTTGATACAATTTATATGCAGATTGTTATAGAGCTGTAAGTGCCCCCAATAAAATGATCTTTAAAAAAATAAAAATTGGGGGGAGGGGGAAAGAGAAATGAGGAATGATACCAAGGGTTCAAGTAGAAAGTAAATGTTTTGAGAATAAGGGCAACAAATGTACAAATGTGCTGACACATGGACACATGTATGGATTGTGATAAGAGTTGTATGAGCCCCCAATGAAGTGTTTAATAAATAAATGTTTAAACACACACACACACACACACACACACACACACACACACACAATAGAGCAATAAAGAGCAAAAGGGGGGAGGAAGTGGGAAAAAAGAGCTTATACCAAGAACTCAATCAGAAAATATTTTGAAAACAAAGGCAACATGACTATTAGAAGAGCTGTGAGAGACCCCAATAAAATAATTTTTTATTAAAAGTTATCAAAAAAGTAAAGAAACATGACTTAAGTAAAAAATTAAAAATGTTTTTTCTTACAAGTACATTAGCAAGTCAGTTATTAAATATGTAATTGGAATAAGCTTCTTAAATTGAAATTCTGACCAAAAATGCTTATAAGTTCTGAAAACTATAGTAAAACACAATCAAGTGCACAAAAATACTTATCTACAGTGGGTTGTTTCACGGTACATTTCCACTTTGCATTTGATTATTTTAGAAAAGTATGATTGGTCTTTAGGATACAGAAGGCTTCCATAAAATTGTTTATGAAAAAATCTGTGAACGATGCTATAAATTAAAAAAAAAAAAGTTTAAAGCGACTGAGCTACAGTAAGATGAATACATCCTGCTATGTGAGTTAATCAGGACCAGATCTGGAATGCACAGTGAGCTCGTTTCTGGGGGGAGTGAATGCTTTCTGTTTCATTTATAGGAGTATAGGAAAAATAGGCACAGACCCAAGAATAACAAAATTGTACTCCTGGCAATATAGCTAGAGGAAACGATGGCGCAAACAGTGTAACACAGCTGTATAGACTATGCAGGGAACCAAAGAACAGCCCCCCCACCCCCATTTCTAGATAGAGAAATCTCCTATCCCAAATTGAGAGAATAGAAAGCTGTGCCTCAAGCACTGCAGTGACTGACAAAGGTTACCACACTAGTTGTTAAAGCCCCGCCTGAATGATTTTGTGCTGCAGTAATTTTGGGGGGTTTGTTCCAAACAATGTACTCCATCCTACTTCAGTCAACCTAATTATATTAATTCCTAGGCTATGACTAGCCTCTTATTCAAAGAGTAATTAAATCATTACTAAAGTAATTTATTACTTCATAAAGTAAATTATTACTAGTAAAATAGTTATCCTCACAGTTCTATCAAGGCTTTCATAAATATTAGGTTACCCACCAAAAAGAGTTTAAAAAACTGTACATTTTATGAGAAATGACTTTATTAACATTTTTGTGAGAAAAGAATACAAAAGATCTATGTACTCACTTATCAATGAAGACAAAATGGGTGCAGAAGCAAATGTGGTTAAGAAAGCTGATGGTGCCCCGCAATCAATATAGTGTCTGGGATCTTAAAGGCTGGAATTTAAACAAGCCACCTGTGTGATCATGAGGTTTGGACGGGTCAGGTATCAAAAGATCCAAAACAATTATACTGATGTGAATGAAGGGGGTTGGAGTAGACGCAACTGGACATCCCCCCACACAAGGGGACAAATAACAGAAATGTGGGTGAAGGGAGACAACAGTGTTAAGACATGAAATAAAATATAATCGATCAAGGATTCAGAAGGTGGGAAGGGAGTGGAGGGAGAGGAAAAAAGAGGAGGAGAAAGCAGGGTCTCAAATAGAAAATGTTTTCAAAATGTTGATGGCAACAAATGTGCTTGACACAATTGAGTGATGGGTTTTCGTAAGATTATTTTCCCCATAAAATAATTGGGGGGGAAATCTATACACTGAAAATAAGGGTGACGTTACATGAGTTAAGTATAAAATATCAGCCTCTAAGACCTACAAATACTAGGATTTTAACAATTCAAGAATCAATAGTTGTGCTTGCTTCAGGGGCACATATACTAAAAGAATCAGTCTTTGCTAACTGGTAGTGTTGTTCATTCATTACCTGTACATCTGGGTATCCCCCCCCCCCCACTTTAAACTTCTCTGAAGCGGTATTTTGAAAATGCTTATTTTTTACCATATATTGTGATTACAAACCCTTCAGAAATATGTTAAGAAAACCTCAACTGCTAAATACTACAATGTAGTATGTTTACTTTAGGCTGCCAATCCAAATATAAAGCTATAATACAAAAATATGCCCCAAATGACCCATTTTTATAACCTAGTTAGAATTTTTGCTCTTGCAGTAAAAAAGACAAACCCAGCTCGCTATCTTCAATTCTAATTCAGTAACTCTAAAGGACAGAGTAGAACTGCCCCATGGCTGTGAGAGGCTGCAAATCTTCACAGGAGCAGAAAGCTATATAACATCTTTTTCCCTATGAGTGAGTGGTGGGTTCTACTGCTGACTTTCTGGTTAGCAACTCTGGTTGTTCATTGGTAAGCCTTTGACTTTCGAACGCGTTTTCAATATAAACCTTAAATGTCATTTTGGATATTACTAAAGATGAAACCTTAAATTGCCATGATGGGTTTTATTTGGTCAATTGTGTCAATTATGTACGGTATATCAAACCTTTTAACTATATACTCTCATTGTATCAAATCAGTAAAAGTTGTAACAGTCTTTCTCACTTACACTAATAGATTTATGAGTTATCAGAAGCTAGGGGTTAGGGAATGGATAACCACAAGGAGATGCTTAATTTTGGGGGGTACAAAAAGGCCTTGACTGTTAGAGCTTGTCAAAGTTATGTAACAGTGAATGGCATCACATAAAGTGTCTGCCCACAACTTCACAAACTCACAGCCATCAAGTTGATTAGAATGCATAGGCCCCATAAGGACTAAGCAGAACTACCTCAATGGGTTTTGAACCTCACACCCGTGTGGTTAGCAGTCCAACTCCTAATCCACTACACTACCAAGACACTTGGGTTCAGACAGAGGGAAAAGATGTCTACTAACAAACACCACCTCAAACAAAACACCCTCAAAATCACAAGCACAGTCTTCACGGTCTTTGACTCATAGCAACCCTTTAGGAGCGAGAAGAATGGGCTTTGTAGGGTTTCTGAATATTGTAACTCTTTACACAGTAGGTCAGGCTCACAATTCTCCCATATTAATCTCTACCATTAATTTCCACATTGCTAAATGAAAAGCACATTTCTAATTATTTCAATTACTTAAACTACATTTGACCTGGTTTTACCACTCTACTTTCTGAAGAATATGAGGGTTCTTGGCTTCAAAAAAATTGGTGGATACTTTACATTTTAATTCCACGTTTCCCAACAAACTTTTGAAGCCCACTTATATTCCTGCAGTGACCATGTTATGCTTCTGACTTTTCGTTTCTCTATGGCGTTTTAAGTTTCAGCTGCTCCTTGCCCTCAAACCCTTACACAAGTTGCAGTGCTCCAGGGATCTTTTTCATTCATTCACCCAGTCCAACAGTCTTCCCACCAATAACAGATGGCTCCCCTATCAAATCACCCTCGAGTTAACATCTCATATCACGGCTACTAAAGAGCTTAAATTCACTATGACCACCAACTGTCTGCTTGATCCTTGCCCCTCATCTTAGCTGGCTCCTATTGTGTTCTTTCCCCATCTCTGTTCATCTAAATTCCAGTGCTCTCTATCTACTCTGTTTATGGAACGAGAAAGCCCAAGTCTTTCTCCCCTGTGGATTGCAGTCCAGCACCTAACCTCATCACTGCACCACGCCGCCAGGGCTCATATATATGAGACCATAACTCAAAATTCCCACTCCTCATTTAAAATAAATAATTCTTACCTTGCTCTAAAGAAAACCCATTAAAAAAAAAGACAAATTACAGGGGTTGGTGGAAAGGGTTGCAAATCCCATATTCAACATAGGCCTATTATAGAGATTATTAAAAATAAGACTGCTTTAGAGGTTACTAAAAAAAACCCTATATACAAAATGGGCAAAAAAACATGAACAGATGAATACTTAAGAGGTAACATAAATGTCAGGTAAACAGATAAAACATATTTCAGCATTATTACAACCAAACCAAAGAACCAAAGCTCCCTGAAATCAAGATTATTCTCACTCACAGTTGACTCCATACAATAAAACAAAACCATACCTTTGGTTACCCAAGGCAGTAATGTATAATCCACTATACACACCTAAGCAACTTTTAGCTACAGGGAAATGAAAAATAAAATGTCTTTAACAATAACTCCATTTCAGTTGAGACAGTGAACCACTCTAGGGTTCTTTATGGGAACAAACTGCAATCCTTATATTTCTGGTAGCACACAGCAGCAAGGAGGCAGCAGTGCTAAAACCATTAACACCACACTTCTTATAAACCTTCAATTATCACACACCAATTACAATCCGGGACATGTATCCCAATTGAAAAGAACATAATGTTTACACAAAATCTGTTCACAACTTCTCAAAGCAGCTGTATTTCAAATAGCTAAGAGCGTGAAACCGTCAAGAAGCTATTCTTCAACTTACATAGGTAAGCTTTGGTGAATGTATACTACAGAACAATTCCCAGCAATAATAATGAAATGATACACCTTAAACAATGTGGATGAGTCTCTGGGAAATAGTGTGAAAAAAATAAATCCTAAGAGATATATTCTCTTGACTTCATTTAGGTAACATTTCTGAAATGACAAATTTTAGAAATAGAAACAATCAGGGAGTGGGGTGGAGGGAGATGAAAAAACTGAAGTATGGTGATAATAAAAATGTATCACAGGAGATAGAATCCCTCTGGTGCTAAATATTCAATATCATGACTGCAAGTTAACATATGAACTTATGTATGTGCACACACGCCTCACACAGAACAAGTAAGGTCGTTCTGCCATGTTACCACTGGGGTAAAATCGCCACGCACTGCCATCGAGTTGGTGCTTGCTCACAGCAGCCCTATGGACATGACAGAGCTGGCCCTGTGAGTTCCTGAGCCTAGAAAGCCGTCTTCCTCCCTTGGAGGGGCTGATGTTTTCCTGTTGGGTGGCAGCCCAACATATAACCACTCTGTCACCGGAGTTCCTCCAAGTACACAAGAAATCTGTATTCTTACAACTGCATGGGCTCTACAGTAAATCACAAAAACAAACAAATCAAAACCTAACCCTACTTAGTTGGAAAACCAGATGACTGAAAATTTTACGAGAAAAACCAGAGAAAATTAAGCCGAATTTAAGAGAATTTTTTAAATAAGGTAATCCTTTGTCTAACTATTTCAACATAAAAATCAAATTTGTGCGTATAATGCATGTAATTATTTGGGATTTCTAGATCTACACGTCTGTAACTACAAAAACAAATGAGTTTTCCTGCCAGTATTTTGTGCCTCAGAGATCTCCTAGCACCTTTAAAACAGTAGGGAAAACAGGTCATGCTGTTTTTTATTCCTACGGTAACTGTTCTTTTTTTGCTTTATTTTTTAATAAATCATTTTTTTAGGGGCTCATAGAACACATCACAGTAACTGAACACTTGCAACAGCACTGCACTGAACTTGCTAACCCCAAGTTCAAATGCACCAGAGCTCTGTAGGCAAGGTCAGCTGTATGCTCCTTTTAAAGATTTATCCCATATAGGATCCCTGTGTTGGAATCCTATTTATCAAAAGATAACAAGAGTTTTATCTTTCCTGTCCCTGTAAGATGTTAGTTTTGTAGATTTTATCTTTATTCACCAGCTTTATTTAGTCTGGGTTTTTAATTCCTGCTATAAGACTAGTCTTCAGTCAGTACAATTTGGATAGTAGTCACTAAACATTCATTTGTCAATATTATGAACAATTCACTTTAGACCTGGTTCAGTCCGACTCATGCCTCACCCCTGCCCCTTCCCCCACACGCAGAGTACAACTCCTAAAGCTGTGACCTTCAGGAGTCACCAGGCCTATATTCCAAGGCATTCCAAGGTGGGTCAAACTACCTTTCAGTCAAGTATTTAAGTGTTTCTAACACTCAGGGATAAAACTATCTTACTAATATATATCTGTAAATACTTATCAGCACCATGTCAGGTTTACACAATAGAGGTACCTGGGCAAACAGAATTCACCTCTAGGTATGTTCTCCTACTTATAAAGAACCCTCCTGTCTTCAGTTTACCCTGTCCAGGACAGATCCCCTCTTGTTTACTAAGACTGACTCCTTGAAAATGCCCTCCCGCCCATTCTTCCATATGAACACCATTTTAGTGTTCAGTTCTGTTCAAGAATATCATAAAAATGGAAAACAGGAGGGAGTAAGATGGTAGCCTCAATAACTCTAGTGAGAAATACAATGGTTTTGCCTTTTTTGTCTTGCACTTCAATGGACTCTCACTACTGCATTGCAGCTCCTTTTCTCCACTGTGTACCAGGATCCATTCCTGGAAAAAGTCTGTAGAATAACAAAGCTGTTTGTTCCCTCCCTATAAAGTCCACAACTCAACCAATCATTAAAGCTCCCTTCATGCTTGTGACATTTATCTATATATCTATATAGCATATATCTATCACAATTAGCCGTAAGAGGCAAAATCCTGGCACACCATTAAATCTTCACTACCTTCTCTACATTACAAAATTTACAGCGGGACTCTAACATCATCTCCAGTTTCTCATCTCTCCCCAGGGGCTGTGTGTAGCTAACAGGACACAGCCTCTTAATCTGTTACATCATTCCTGACATTTTAGAAATAACCTTCTTTTGAACTAGACATCTTCCTATAACCCCTAAATACACAATAGTGAAAACCGGCTGTTCCTCCAGGACCTTCAAAACTCGGAATGCCTATTAGAGGTACACCTTATTTGCTTGACAATCTATTATAATAATCTCAAATGCAAGTTGAAGAACAGCAAGTACTGTACTTTAATGTTTAAAGGGAGGGAGCTGCAAACCTATGGGCAAAATAATTCATCTTCCTATGAGACAATGTACATATTCATAGGATATTTAGTTATTAATTTCATAATATATTGTTATTTAATGGTTGCCAGAAGTTTTTAAGTTTATTAACTATCTAGTCATATACTTTCATATAATGGGGTTTTATACTACACAAATGATTACAGAGAAAAGGATGATCTAGTTAATGGACAGCCTGTAAGCCTTAAAGAAAAATTGAGAACATGGGAAATAAGTCATGAGTAATAACAAACTATTATGATAGCTCAAACGTAATCAGTGCCTGGTTCTGCAACCAAAACCAATGATTAACTTCAGAATACTTTCATGGACTACCAATGATTAACTACAGAAAACCCCCTGCTACAATAAAAACACATCAAATATACAAACAAAGAACAACAAAACACATGAACTTTCAGAGTTATCCACAAAGAGATTTCAGAGACATATTATGTTCAACCCAAAATGCAATCAGCAAAGTGACCAGAAATGGAATCATTTGAAATTATGTGCACATGAATCTTGCATTCCAAAGCAAAGCCACTGTACCTGCTAGGGCTTCAGTTGTAATTCAAAAAGTGGCAAGCCAGAGAAAACAAATTTTCACTTAATGAAAACTATTTTTATCAGAAGAGCAATATAACTTTATTATTTTTAAAATACATCATTCCAGGCTTCAAGGATAAATTCTTCAAATACCAAATATGTAAATCCATGTACCAATTGATTATCTTGGTTACTGATTACTCTATTGATTATCAATTTTATATGCTATGATTTTCTAATACTAAACACTAATGTCACAGGAAGAAATACTAATTAGTCCAACATTCTCAATCCTAACACTTTCAAACTAAAGCAATTGGTATTATTTACTATTTACGCTGTGTACTATATTCAATTCAATTTAATATATATTAGTTTGCTACCCTAAAAAGATATACAATGTCTAAGGGAACATCTTTTAGGGTATTTTTCTATTTCCAAATTCATAGTGACAACAGACCAGATTTTTAAAAAATAGAAAAACAAGACATGGTAAGTAACCATGAAATATTCTTCAAGCCAAATGTCAAGTACATAATAGAGAAATAACGAAGAGGACACAGAAATGCTGAGCTCTATTCTCACAATTATGTAAGCCAGACTGTCCTCACTTATTTTTAAAAATTATTTTATTGGGGGCTCGTACAATTCTATCACAATCCACACATACATCCATGTGTCAAGTACATATGTACACTTGTTGCCCTCATTCTTCTCAAAACATTTTCCTTCCACTTTAGCCCTTAATATCAGCTGCTCATGTCTTCACTTATTAAACCTAAACAAAAATGGCTTGTTTGGGGTATAAAAACCAAAAGCTGTATACTGTAGAAATTATAACCATGCATGCCCTTATAAATGTTTGCATTAATTCATTAGTTGCCACTGTGGGTGATACTACAATGACCCACTGGGGCTATAAAATTTGTGTAAGGTTTTCATTGCCAGATGGGCAATGGGTCTCGCCCCCACCCCACCTTGAAAAGAGAATTGTAGGAACTGTATGAAATAAAAAAGAATGTCATCCAAAAAAAATAAAAAATAAAAAAAGAATGTCATCCAATTTAGTCTACCGCTGATGACCGGGTTGTAAGTAGTGTTTTGATGAGACAGGGAACAACTTTGATTAAGATCATGTATTGTTTATTACTAGAAAAATTAAAAAGACCTGAAAGGTCCTATTCTTACTTACATGACTTAGCAAAACAGAGAAAGTACATTGAAATTGGCTTTACATACCTGTCATAATAATCCCGTTGAAAGTCATAATCCAAATCAAAAGAAGAGCTGAAATAGTAAATACCAAAGAGGATTAATTTTGAAGTTGGCATAAAATCAAAACAGCAGATGGGAAAAAAACAAACAAAAACTATGCCAAAACACAGATAGATAAAACAACAGGATTAGCATGGAGTATCACCCAAACACATACACAATAAATGACTAGGTCCCAAATTCTTTCAATAGGACTATATGTTGCCTTAGGCCACTGGACATGTGATAACCAAATTAACTCACATAAAAGTTAGCTAAAATTTCAACAAATAACCTAACAACTAAAAGAATAAGAACACTGAAAAATATATCAACGAAGCATTATTAAACCATCTCCTGGCACTTTTTACTACTCCTCAGATTAGGTTAAACACTCTTAAAAGATTTCAATTTATGCTACACCAAACCAAGCTTTAATAGCAAAAATCTCAGAGAATTCTAGTAACTCTCTGGTAAATGGGTGAAAAGGAGGCATATTAAGACAAAATTAATGAAGCATTACTTTTACAAAGATAAACAGAATCCATATATAACCCTCCCCACATCCAGAAAACAAATAGAGAAGATGCCCATTGATGGACACAATGCAGTTATAAACAATAAAGTTCCGGACCTGAGTAGAGGGGACGGAGAAGGGTGTTCTGGTACTGACCCGTACATCTCCGCTGCAGATCGTTTCACACCTGCTTTTCCTCGGTTCACTTTTGGCTCTGCAGCCAGATTAATATCTGAAAAAACAATTAAAACTTAATGGCAATTTCGAATTATTAAATGGGAATCTAATTTACTCTCTAAAGTTCCACCAAAAATACAATCTAAAAAAGGGTCACTTCCTATTTTGACCACTAACACTGGACAGGAGAAGGAGTATTTAAATTTCAAAAGCAATTTCTAACTATTTCCCACTAAAAGGGAAAAGTAGAAAATTCCAGAAATCACTCTTAATTAAACAGGTTAATCTACTGCCCAAGCACAAATATTTTATGATCTAGGCATTTTTTGGAAAGCAATTAAGAAAATGTAAAGACTAAAAATTAAAAACACTTACACAAAGGACTAAATTATCAAGAATACAGAACTGTTGAAATATATGGTATCTAATATGGATACACATGCACACAGGTATTACCAAAATACAACTCCACAAAGAGCTCCTATTTCACATCCACTGGTATGGATATTAGCAGTGAGGATGTACAGAAACTACAACTAGTTTGTGGAAAACGGTTTGCCAGCTTCCTCAAACAATGAAGAAGACATAAGGATTTCTGTATTACTTTGCAATTCCATTCCTAGTTAGATACTCCACACTTAAAAACAGACTTATACACCTGTGTTCATTGTAGCATTAACAGTACTAAAAAGGTAGAAATCATAAATAACCAGTGTCTAGATGAAATCAACAAAATGCAGTAAATACAAAGATAAAATTCTGATATATCTTTAACACGGATAAGCGTTGAATAGACAAAAAGGAATAGTGACATGATTCTATTTATATGAAATATAGATCACTGATAAATGCAGAGAAAAAGATTAGTGGCTACAGGGACTGAGGAATGCAGGAATGAGTAATACTGCTTTCTTTGAAACTATGAGAAACAGAAAAATATTTGTATTGGTTGCACAACCTAACTAATGACATCAAATTGTATAGTTAAAAGTTGCATTAAAAGGTCCACCTTGTTATATATCTATTTACTACTAAAAATATATATATCTTATTGGGGACTCTTACAGCTCTAACAATCCATATATATCAATTGCATCAAGCATACTTGTACACGTTTGCCATCATCATTTTCTAAACATGTGCTTTCTATTAGAGCCCTTGGTATCAACTCCTTTGTTCCCCTCCTTCTCCTACTCTCGACAAATTATTTTGTCCCAGATTGGGTGTATTGATAGCTCTTATCTGTTAACAGTATACATATCTGGTCTAGTTGATTTGTAAGGTAAGATAATACTAGGGTCATGATAGTGGGGGGTTAGGAGTAAAGCATTAAAGGACTAGATGAATGTAGTATGCTCCCTGGCACGCTCATCCCTTCCTTGTGATCCTTCTGTGTGTCTACAGTCTCCACTCTGGTTCCCCTCGTTCATCATTCGCATCATTATGATTGTTTTGGGTTTTCTAATGCCTGATACTTGATGCTGCTGACACCTCATGGTCACACAGGTTGGTGTGCTTCTTCATGTGGGCTTTGCTGCTTCCTAGCTAGATGGTTGCTTGTTTTAGCTTCAAGCCTTTAAAACCCCAGACACATTCTCTTTTAACAGCTGGGCACCATAAGGCTTCTTCACTACCTTTGCTTGTGCGCCTACCTTTTTCTTCAGCAATCATGTCAGAAATGTGACCATCACAGGTATTAGAACAAAGTGTTCTTGTATTGAGGGAAGACTTGAGTAGAAGCCCAATGTCCACCTGCAACCTTAATATTTAACATACAAATATATATCCCTATCGCTATATATATTTCTACATATGTACATTCCTATTCTTTATACCTCTATTTTGCCTCCTAGTTCTTTCCTCTATTTCCGACTAAAAATATCAATTCATTTATGACACTAAAGACTAGGAATATGAAAAAATCTTGGGGGTGAGGGGAGAAGAAAGGGGGAACCAATCACAATCTACATTGTATGTATAATGTAGATACATATAACTGCATTCCAAGGGGACAGAGAACAGAAAAGTGGGTGGAGATAGACAGTGGTCAGTGTAAGACATGAAAAAATTTTTATGAAGTATCATAATTTATTCATAAATTATTCTACCTGAGAAATCTGGCTAGACCAGAGTATGTACACTGGTAGAAGAACTGGAAACACATGGAATCCAGGACAGATAAGCCCCTCAAAACCTAAGAGTAGCGATACCAGAAGGATAGGGGAAGGTGGAGTAGAAAGAGGGAACCAATCACAAGGATCTATATGTAACCCTCTCTCTGGGGGATGGACAACAGAAAAGCGGGTGAAGGGAGGCATCAGACAGTGTAAGGCATGACAAAATAATTTATAAATTATCAAGGGTTCGTGCGGGAGGGGGAAAAACAAGGCTCTGATACCAAGGGCTCAAGCAGAAAGCAAATGTTTTGAGAATGATGATGGCAACAAATGTACAAATGTGCTTGACACAATGGATGTGTATGGATTGCGCTAAGACTTGTCCAAGCCCAAAAAAATGATTAAAAAAAGAAAGAAAATGATGACAACATATATACAAAAGTGCTTGACACTATGAATGGATGTATGGATTGTGACATAACTGTTAAGAGCCCCCAATAAAATGACTAAAAAACAAAACAAAACCTCCATTTATTTTAGAACAGTAGTCTCCACCTAAGCCAGTGATTCTCAACCTTCCTAATGCCGCCACCCTTTAATAGTTCCTCACCTTGTGATGACCCAACCATAAAATTATTCTTGTTGCTACTTCATAACTGTAATTTGCCACTGTTATAAATCCGGCAACCCTTGTGAAAGGGCTTGACCCCCAAAGGGGTCTCGACCCACAAGTTGAGAACCACTGGCTGAGCTAAGCCGGAACCAAATATTTAATTACAAATCAAATAACTACGTTTAGCTGCTAAAATAACAAATGACCTAAACCCAGTCAACAACAAAAAGCAAACCAATCAACAAATGTATTCCAAATCATGGCAACCCCAACCATGTGTACAGACTAGAAGTAAACACCATAGGGCTTCCAAGGACATGACGATTCAAAAGCACATCACCAGACACTTCTGGGTGTGCTAGATCTGTCAGCTTTTCAGTTAGTAGTTGAGCAGTATTGATTGTGCCAGCCAAATGCATGTGTGAAGCTATTATTCTATTAACAAATTAAATTGAAACTGGGACAATAAAATGCATGTATAAACATTTCAATTTTTATGTGCACAAATCCAAATATGGATAGAGTATTAGTATTAAGATCATGAATTTATAAATTTATAATGGTTTATTTTTTCATTTTTAACCTTTTGTTAAATGACTTATGCCAGTTAGGTTTTGAGAATTACTCATCTCTGAAATGCAAATTATAATTATTTGATCCAGCTGAAATGAAATAAACAGAAAACAGTATATGAAAAGCTATAAAAAATTTCAACCCCTCACGATCAATAATGAGTAGTGATACCAGGAGGGTAAGGGGAAAGTCAGGTAGAAAGGGGGAACCAATCACAAGGATCTACATATAACCTCCTCCCTGGGGGATGGACAACAGAAAGGTGGGTGTAGGGAGACATCAGACAGTATAAGACACAACAAAATATTAAGTTATAAATAAATTATAACTTATGAGGGATCATGAGGGACCAGGGGGAGGGAGGGGGAAAAATGAGCTGATACCAAGGGCTCAAGTAGAAAGAAAATGTTTTGAGAATGATGGCAACAAATATACATATGTGCTTGACACAATGGATGGAATACAAGAGTTGTACAAGCATGATTTTTTTAAAATATGAAAATAACAATTTAAAATTTATCAAGGGGTCATAAGGGTGGGTGGGAAGAGGGGGGTAAAAAGGAGCTGATACAAGGGCTCAAAAAAAAAGGTAAATATTTGGAAAATGATGGCAACCTATGTACAAATATGCTTGATACAATTGACATATGGATTGTTATAAAAGCTGTAAGAGCCCCCAATAAAATCTTTAAAAGATAAATTTCAAATTTAAAACTTATTAAAACCCAATGTGAACTGCATTTATTAAAATCACGAATTACTGAAATCTTTATTTCTATTAAAGAGAAATACGAACTTAAGAACATAAAGACAGGCAGATGGAAGTATACATTGGAATTCAAATTTGTTATACATTATGCATTTCAGAAAGTGAATGTCACTGAATTATACAAAACAAAGTAGTTAGAAAATTTCATCTAATTAGGAATCACTAAATATAAACCTGGAAAACAATATTAAATTGACAAATACAAGGTATTATCAGCACTAGGCTATCTCCCTCTCCTATGACTGCGCACACAAGCCATCTGTGCTATTTTTAATCCGTTAAAAAGCAAAAAGAAATGGATCTGTATTATTATAAACATTTTATTTTCTCCTAATACACCAGTAAGTGAATGGACACATAAAATACGAATTGCAAAGTACTATGATTCTGGATAGTAAATAGTGGAAGCATACATGCAATTAGTAAATTATTTATGGAGCTAAATCTCTACAATTACATAGCAACCCCCATGTTCTAAGTCTTACTAATACATGTTAACGTATGAACTATTCCTGCGTACATGCACAAACCTGTGTAATTCAACTAATAGCAAACCCATCCAACAGTGTAAAACCACCCTAAACCTGGGTTTCTGTGGATGTAATCTTAGCAAAAAACCCACTGACAGGTTTTTCTCCTACTGAGCCACTAAGTAGCTACTAACCTGGTTAGCAACAGCACACAGCCATTTGTGCCACTAACATTTTTATTAGGGTAAAGTAGAAACAATAATAGAACTTCTCTGGTTATTTTTAACTAAGTAGACATAGGAATATCAACAGGGAAATTTCAGTTTCAATCCAGATCTTACCTAAAACCTGGCCAGCAATCATTCTGCCATCCTCTCCTGCTACAGCAGCTCGGGCATTTCTCTCGTTAACATACTGAACAAAGGCAAAGCCTTTATGAACAGAGCAGCCCACAATTTTGCCATACTTCGAGAAGATTGCCTCTACATCGGACTTCTTGACCACAAGAGTGTTGAGATTTCCAATAAATACACGGGAGTTCATGGAGCGAGGGTCCGTTTTGTTGGTAACATTGCTGGCCATGGTCTTTGACAAGGTTGGTCACACAGCTGAAAAACTGGGAAGGAGAAAAAAAAAGCATTTCGGTGAACATACCCTAAAAACAAAATAATCTCTGATGAAATTATCTACTCTTTCCCCCCCAAAACTACTAGAGTACAAATCAGCTTTAAAGAGATCTGCTAGCAGCAAATGGTTAAGATCATACATTTACTATTCAGGTAGACTCTGAATATATCCTTATGATTCAACTGTCTACTCTCACCAGTATTAAGACTAATTTCTGCAAGGAGAAAAATATTCTCCCTGAATACTCCTGTCTGCACAATCAATCCTCTAAGGCTCCTACTTTGTCAATTTGCTTTGTCAAGCAAATTAGAAGCCCCCAAGAGCTCTACCACCATACTTTGCAACTTATCAATAATTAGCATTAGCTTCATTTTCTTGCTGTCAGTTCACGAAATTCCAAATTTTGTGCCAACCTATTCTTTAGCAAAACGTGGGTATAAATTTCCATGCAAATAAAGGCAATAAATACAACCAATTCATTTACTGTTGAAATACCATTATTTACTTTGATTGTAATATGCTATAGATACCATAGGATCAATATCTTTTCTATAGGAAACATGCATTTAACTTTGTTTTAATGTGATGATACAGATTTCAGCAAGTTCATTTATTATTACTGGATGGTGATGATGATAAAAGTCGCCAGTGAAGCACTACAGATCAAAAGAGAAGCTGTAGAATCAAGGAAGAGAATACAATTTTTCTCAAGACCAAAACCAAAATCACCCGATTTTCTGCTAAATTTTGTTTTTGAGAAATTTCTAAATTTACAACTTAAACTGATTATGTTGTCCAGGTTGTACATCATTAACAAAAAGTCACTATTGATCCAAGGATCCTCACTTTGATCTCGCAGGTAGTATTTAAAAAGCCTAATGTTCAAAACAGTGACAATGCAACTTTTAGACTCATAGGGACCCTTAAAGACAAAGTAGAAAGATCCTTGGATCTCCGAGAATGTGAATCTTTATGGAAACAGGTGTTGCATTTCTCCCAGAAGTGGCTGATGGGCAGGAACCACCCACCTGGTTAGCAGTCAAATGCTAATTTACTGAACTTGTAAGGTCAATTGTTTTCCTGGCCAAGTAAAACTTTTCTTTGGTTTACAGCTATCTTAGGGCAATTGTTTCTGTGGTCCACCCACCTTCCAAGACTCCCAAAAGTCTAGAGTCTAGGAAAACTTAAAATTCTGTTCTGTATTCCTTTGTTATCACCACCCACCTCCATTTTGATCCAGATTCTTCCATGGGATCTTACATCAAAGCACTCAGTAATGGTAGCCATGCTTCATATCCAGTCATCTAAAAGCAGTACTCATTTAAAACAGCTACCCTCAAAGAATGAGCTGTTTTCTTGGTCATGATGGGCAAAAAATTACCACTCCCAATTTCCCTAGACTTTTCCTCACCAAAGAAGTTTGCACTTTAAGTTCTATGTAATAAACTCTAATTGTTCTGTGTCCTTGAAGAAAAAGGTAACCAGATGACTACTTAGGAATACACAGACTTCTGAGCTAACTGTTTTGAAATTTGACTGGCCTAGGAGATGCCCTTGGAAGTCAATGTTTTGACTGGATCTATTTTTGGAAGACAAGTGCAGTTACATGACTCTCAAGAGACAAAACATGGATTTTCATCCATAGCTGGGGTAACAGCTTGCTTTTATTTCTAACAAAATGGAAGTAGGCATCTGCCTAAAATGAAGTTTATGAAAATGCTGCCCATTTAACAGTTTTTAGATCAACTGAGCAATCTAAGAGACTGGGGACATAAATATAACCTAAGAGAAGATCCTCAAACTGGACAAATGAATTAAGTGTGGCCAGAATAAAACTATAAAGTTACCACTGATGGTGGAATCTCAATGATTCAGCATTTTCAATTTAAACATCATGGTTGCAACAAACTTTTAGTGCAAAGGGTGCTATCATCATTTAAGAACGATTGAAGATTAATAGAGATAACTTTATGGAAATGTTAACTTACATAAAGGGGACACAAAGCCAATGTGTATACGTTTTTGAATGGTTAACTAATATGCTTTATAAGTCTTAACCCATATCACATTAAAATGCTCAAAAATCACGAGTAAATGCTAAATATGAGAAAAACTAAGAAGGTACTTAAGATATGGTACATCTAGGAGAAATAGGGCGATTCAATGAATACTACTCAATGCACAAAATAATGTAAAAACTATATATGTGAGATGAAAAACCTGCCAAGTAGGAATTGTCAAAAGCCTAGTAATAAAAGTCATTTTTCATTAAAAGTGATCACCTTACAATAAAAAATATTAATCTTGCAGGGGAAAAAAGCAAATGGATCTTACATCAAAGCTTTTAAAGCTAAAAGATGCAAATATCTCACTTGAATTATGTGGTTGACATTTGAAGCTCTTACCAATGGATAGGTAGGATAGATAGATGTGCCATCAATGGATACTACCACTATATTAGGTGAATGCCTGTTGGGCGAGGAATAGGTTATTCAATGTATCTTCAATATCTCTCTCCAATTACAAAGAGAGAGCGCAGTGTTTCCTAGGAGGGCCATGTCACTAAGAAACACAACAATAACGCAGTTTCTTGACAAACCATGATTTCAACGTATACAGAGGAAACCAATCCATTTCAAAATTGAGACAGCTATCTGAGCAGGCTTCAAAACATGTTAAAATACAATGGAAACATAACTCAATTTTCCCCAACTCTTTCTAATGTTCCCCATAACACAAATGGACTGGATTCTGTAACAAATATTCTTCTACATTAAGTGATATGTCAGCCTTTGTTGGATCCTGAAGGAAAATGTTTTGTAACTGGGGATTTTATTATGGACAGTATAGATGTTATTTAATAGATGTTCACTTGTTACTGAGTTATTTATTTGGGCGGTACACTTTTTTTTCCTCAATTATTTTTATGAAAAGCAGTACATTAGTTATTTTAAATGCAGTGCTTTGAGCTAATTTTTTCTGGTTACCTCCCTCTCAGTGCAGGAAATGTGGATTGGGCGGCAATTTGCCAAATGTGAATGTTATGTGGGGCAAAAAAAAAAAATTGAGGTCAATGCTCTGCTGGAAAACAAGGCCAGCATGGACGTTGCATAGCAACCACATCTTTTGACTGGCAGAGTTGTAAACAGCATAGCCTACATACACTAAGACTGCTTCTAATAAGGTACACCTTTAAAATGTATGCTTTCCCATTCCTAACAACCCAATCTTAAGCAGTTTCCTGGAAAGGGTTGATTATTTTCAAGTTTGCATCACTAAATACTTTCCCCTGGTAAGTATTGCAGCAAACTAAAAAAACAAGGTCTAAAAATATACAACTTCAACATTAAACAAAACTAAATCACCTCGTTCTCATTTATCACCAAAATTCCTTACCACATGCTACAACATATTTGACCACGAACCAGTAACAGGACCTCTGAATTTGTAATTGCCTCCAAGTCTGGGTCAACCAACAGATACTCAAGTTAGATAATAAACTCTCAATTCTTCTTCAGGATTTCGTTCCTTTGCTAGTCTCTTTACTAATGCCCATGCAGAAGCAACACAACCATTTAAACATGTTTTCTTTGTTCAAAATGTTCCATCTTTAGGCAATTTTATATTTGAAAATGGTACCTTTGACAAGTACAACTTAATCTGTCAAATGTTCTTTTCAACAGTAATCCATAGATGGTATTTAGAAGATGGATGCTAACCATACCCTATTGTGATTATTTCTGCCAGTATTGGGTTTACCACCTTGTAAGCCCCAAAATCTTAAGCTTTGGTTTTAATATAATGGTCACCTGTTTTCAGATACCTTTTTGTTTGGGGTTTTTTTTTAAAAATCAGATAAAGGAGAAGGGAGTGCCCAAAAAGCCTGGCATCTTTTCAGAGCTTTGTATTTAATTTAATTTTTTACAAAATAAACATCACTTTCAAAGTACTCTCCATTACATTTAATACATTTGTCCAATCTGTGATTCCACTCTTGCTCACCTAGCGGGAAATTGGTGTACTACAAAAAGCTCTGCTGGGGGGCACCCACTTGTATTCATCCAATTTAATGTTTTGTCTTCTACTATGTAGTTCATAGTCACTATTTCCACCCTGCAGGAAATTTTAACGTGCTGTGTGAAATATAATCTACCTCTCTAACTTCTGTAACATTTACTCTTTTGTACAACACGCTCCCATGAAATCCACATCATTTAAAAATATAATAGAAAATTTCCTCAACATCAAGTTTTCCCAGGCTATATCCCAATTTGGGGACCATAATTAATAAAGTCAATCTCGTCAATCTCATCTGAGAAGCTGTTGTGCGTATTTTCTGTACCCTGATTTAAGTTTTACTCGAGTTTTGAACAGAACCCAAATAGCATAATATATTTAAGCAATGTCTACTTTCGAATACTTCTAATTAAAAGTTTCAAGCCACATCCATCATAACCAAAAGCCATTTAAAATAGTGAATGAATGCTAACCCAGAGGGACCGTCCTAAACAAAGCTTAAAAACACAAGCTACAACTCCTTCCTATCCCATCTCAATATACTATAAAATATTAAGGCTCTGTCGACAATACATGTTGTCACAATTTAAGTACTTTTAAGTACAAATGGCTAAGAGCTCAGAAGCTTTGGGGTGAAATTTGTTGACTTGAAGCTCAACGCAGACTTGCCTTTAAATGAAAAAATGTACAGGAAGCACTGAATCTGACACTAAGTTAGCACTACTGCTGCTGCGACATTATATACTGTTGAACCTTAACAAGCTTCACCTAACCAAACAGCCAAGACACTGAAGGTATTTTATACCCTGACTTTATCAACTGGTATTGTATTTCCAAAGGACAACTTGACTTTTATTAAAGTTATAAAATCTCACCATTATTTGCCTTGAACTTTTTTAAAGATCATTTTACTGGGGGACTCTTAAAGCTCTTACTACATTCCATACATCAATTGTATCAAGCATATTTGTACATATGTTGCCATCATTACTTCTGCACATTTACTTTTTAGTTGAGGCCTAGGGATCACCTCCACTCCTCTCCCCACCCCACCCGTGACCCCTTGATATATTATTTTCATACATTACACTGGTTTGGTTTCTGTTGTTTGTCCCCCGGGGAATGGGTGGGTATGTGTGGATCACCGTAATCGATCCCTCCCCTTGCTCTCCACACCTCCCTACCCTCCTGATATTGCTACTTCCATTTTCTGTTAGAGTTTATCTGACCTCAGTTCCATGTAATTGACAAAACTTGAGAATTTATCAGAAGGAAAGGATGTGAACATTATAAATGTGAGAAAAAATTAATTAAAATATATTTAGAAAAGTGAGAAATTATCTTGAACCTTTCTAAATGTCGTGTCGTTAAAATAACTATTTTTACCAGTACATTATGTAGATGAAGGGGCTTCAAAAAACAATTAAGTCCATATTTTAGGGGCTATCATGGAGTATTCCAATGGATACAGTATTTCTACATAACCACATATTTAAGGGGGGAGAATGTAAAAAGTCTTGACCATGTCATATTGTAAATGACAACTTCTATCTTATATACGAAATAAAAGCCTCCTTAGCAAATATTACTGACTTCTAGTAAATTCCTGTACCCTAAACTACCAAATCAGCATTGCTATTGGATGTGGTTAAGTCCATTTTTAACTCAAGAACTGTTCTATAGGGTTTTCTTGGCTGTCATCTTCACAGGATACCTCTAGATCTTATTTCATGTACTCACTGCAAGTTTTACGTGACATTACCATTTACGCAACATGCTTGCTTTTGAAATTATTTGTCAATTTTTTAAAATACTGGTCAAAAAAAAATACTGGTCAATTTTTAATTTGGGGAAGTCACTTTTGATTTTGATTATACATTTCACATTCACATAAAATGTGGCCCCTCTAACATAAAAAATTGGTCAAAGTACAATAAAATCTTTAATTCTCAAGCATGCAATAAAAGGTTGACAGTGATCTAGACCATTGTGCTCTTAATTTGCATTACTAGCATTTCACTGCAGATTTTGAGTCTGTGTTTCCATTTCTAGCAATGCTGGATAATTCTCAAAATTATACTCTCAATAGCAAGATTTACTTTCTTCCTATTACCTTTGAAATCTAGCTCCCATACTCTATATAGAATCAAGGTTTTGAAAAGTCATGACTTGCCATATGAAACCCAGTGGGATTTGGGGAAATATTCAGATGTCAAAATTTAGTAACATTTGAGGGAAACAAGAATTACCACTAAATATAACACTCAAGACTATAAATAGTGTCATGTCAATCAAGGTCAGGTTTTGGAGCTAAATGAGTCTCTCAAAGTTAAAACTAACTTTGTTCTCTGAGTTTATATTTGGAGAAATTGTAGGCCAATACAGCAAAATAATTTAGATGTAATTAAGTTTTTAACAAGGGACTCCAACTTAGCCCTTCCTTATTGATATATCTATACTTTGTATATACATCCTGAAACAGCTACAAAGGATGTTGAGGATTTGCTTCAAGACTGGGAAAACTAGGTGTATGTACAGATTAAACAAGACTGGCAAAAGATTATATGGATTACAAGTAAAATGGATTTCATTATTTCATTCCCTTTGCATGTATGAAGCATTACCACCAAAAATTTAAATACTCATAAGAATAAAAATTACATGCAACTCCAACCATACTAAAGTTTAGTCAATATATCAATGTTTCCCTCAAAATCAAGATCCATTAATTCAAAAGACAGTAGTCATTTTCATTCAGTCAGTAAGTATTTACAAATTATTAGTTAAATTGTCCACTATTTGGGCTCATCTGCATTTTCAAAATGCCCTTGTTACTTGACTATGACCTTCCAAGTTCATTAAAACATTTAAAAATTCAACGAAATAGATGTATTATCCCAACCGAAACAATTAACTAATTTTCAAAGAGGGGGCTTCAAAAAGAATGTGGAAAATTGTTTTCAAATTACATTTTTTCATGAATTTTGTGACGTACCCGCATACGTTTCCCAAGCATTATATTTAATAGGATTGAGATGTGAGGAAGGGAAAAGAAATGGGCCTCTACTGCCATAATGCAAGAGAGATAATGGTGCAAGCAGGAGTTGAGTATTCTGGTTCTATTTTAAAGACCTGACAGGATTTTCCAAAGGTAAGATTCAAGATGAAAAGGAAGGGGAAAAGTCAGGAGTTTAATTAATTGAAAAGGCCAATAATTTTTAACAAGCTGGTTTGAAGAATATAGCAGAACAGTGGATTAAGTTTTAATTAACTTGAGACTTATTCGGTATTCAAGGGAGTTGTCAAGGTGAATGGATGTTTGACTATACCACTCAGACAATTAAAAATGAATTATCAGCTTATAAATAAAACCATCTATGAACAAAGTCAAAGAAAAATGGAAGGACCAAAGGAAGAGTATACTCCAACAGAAGCTGGAGAAAAACACAACAAAAATCTGGCTGTAAAAACGATTTCAAAAGTAGTTAAATGATTAATAATTATCTATGGGCATGACAGGGGAGGTTGGAGAGAAATTAACAATGTTATGTGAAGAAAATGTTCTGACACTGTCATGTGATTGTACAGCTCATCCTATAACTAAACAAATTGTAAAAAAAAATTGTATGATATATGAAACATATGCCAATAAAACTATCTTTTTTCAAAGTAGTTAAATGACAAAAATAAGCCAAGTACAATGAAGAACAAAAAAGTAAGCTAATGCATGCCTGAGTGATTTTATTTTTAATTTGAGATAGAAATTCACTTTTTCAAACTAGAACTCATTAAACACACACCTATTCATACATCATAAAGTTAAAGCACAAAGCTAAATTGACCTAATGATCTCGGACAACACTTCTAAACACTTAAAAGTTTTAAAAGCTCAAAGTCAAACTATTTAACCATGTTTTATTTAAAAGCTCCTTAAGTCTAGAGCATTTTTGAGGGTACCTAAACCAAATTTATGCATCAGGTGGACTTTCGTTTGAGACTAGAATTCAGCTGTTCTCAGCCTGTGGGTCGCAGCCCTTTTGGAGGTCAAACAACCCTTTCACAGGGGTCGTCCGATTCATAGCTGTAGCAAAATTAGTTATGAAGTAGCAACGAAAATAATTTTATGGTTGGGGAGTGACCACAACATGCGGAACTGTATTAAAGGGTCGCAGCATTAGGAAGGTTGAGAACCACTGAGCTAGATGAACTGGAACCTCCAAGTTAGCAGTTTAGTTAACCAAATCACCTCAATTGAGTTCAGGCCACCTCATTTATATGGCAGGTGTTAATATTGGACAAGTATTTCAATTGTATGCTCCGGTATTTTCAACTCTTAAAAACTTGAATACCATGAATTCAATTTTTCACAGCACTGTACAAATGATATTACATGCATACATTTTACAGGAAGAAAAGTTCTCTTCCAAGAAGAGGGTTCAATAAAACCTTGGCCTATTACGAAAGACTTATTCCTCTTCCAGATAGCCTCAGGCCCTTTTGCTTTAACTTCCTTCACATTCTGCTTTCCAATGCTCCTAACCACGTTATGCTTTCTGGTTCAGGTGAAAGCATGTGATTTACCATAGTAATCGAGCACTGAATATAAATCAAAATATTATAGCAACTTTTATCTACATCTTAACTAATCTCTGCACTTTTGCGAACAGACCAAACCCATGGATTCCTCCTCCTACCTTTGGGAGCATATTGGATTATCTAGCTAGATCACCAATTAGGGTGAAAGGGAAATCATCTCTAACTTCCTCATTTGTCTAGTCATTAAACTAATCTCCCTGCTTTCTGAGGTTGAAATACTTACCCAAACCCCCAATTTTGGGGAAGTTTTCAGGGAGATGAAAATGCAGTATTAGAGCAGGTCTCATAATGTTTAATTCATATTAAGTAGAAAAATCTTAATAAAATTCAGTTTAAAATTATTGCTGTACTCAAGGAAAAGACTGAGCAATAGAATATTTTTTAAAATAAGTTTTAAATCATCATGGGAAAATGACTGTCCCTTACATGCTTGCCTAACTTTTGCTAATAGTAAAAAGTCCTTAGAGTCCTTTCCAGGTAAACTTCAGCTGTTCTTTCAGCTCAAATTAGACACAGCATTATGAGCTTCTCTATCAGCTCAAATTAGACACATCGTTAGTTTAAAAATAACTACGTGACCTCCCCTGGGAAGCATCTCTGGATATACACACATCCAATAAACAATCTCCAGAAGCTGTTACTTATACCATACCAACTAATCGTAAATGGGTGTATTTCCTAGTCTTTGTAATGAAACCAAGTGGACCTAACACCTCTTACCATCACCCAGGAAGGGTATGCATCTGTTCCGAAGGCCCCCCTGGGTCCAGGTCATCCTGGCTGCTGGTGCTCCAGGCTGGGCATCCATGTTGCTGCAGCTTGTGGTTTGTGAGGGGTAGTGTACAGGAAAAGCAGGATGGGATTTTAAGGGAAACAGGAGGAAGATGGCTTTCTGGGAAAATGCCATCACCATCACAGGTGCTAAGTAGTACCACACACATTTTATTGCAGCACAGTTTAAAAATTTAACAAATGAAAGATTAAAAATAAAAATAAAAAACAAAAATAAAAAAAATAAAAATACAGACGTCCAGAGATGCTCTAAAACAGTTAAAGTTAAAGATCAGGAAAAATAAGGTCACAGACTTAACAGCCAGTAAAATTCTTTGAGTTTGAGGGAGGGGATAAGGGCAGGGGTAGGGTTGGGAGAGAAAAGGTTTAAGGTGATCAATCCACTTTAAAAATACTAATGCAATTGCTTTCTCTCCCAAGATGCAAAACTCCAAAGTCAATCAGGAGGACGGAGAAATTCTTAATGAACATTCAGGGGAAAACTCGACTTTAATCCGGTTAAAAATAATCAGTGTCATTATCATCATCATCATCATCACCATAAGTATAATAATAGTAAATAATAGTAACTAGAACAACAATAAAAAGGAAATCAGCGGAAAGTCAGGAAAAATGTAAAAAAAAAAATTGGAATAACTTACTGTAGCTGAAGATCAAAAAAATCTCACTGTAAAAAAACAAAAATAAAAATAGCCCAGATTAGAAAAACAGGAGGTGCAAAAATGTCAAGTCAGTAAAGTTTATTTCTTTTCTTTCCAAAAGCAGTTTCCACAAAAACCGCCAGGGTAAAGTTCTCAGTAGCAAACAAGCAAAGCCCTTTCCACATTTCATTCAATCTTAAAAATACACGAGGAAGTAGAGGTCAGTTTATGAGAGGCTAAAAGGCTCCTCCTCCTCTAACCCAACTGCTGAAGAAAAAATAGAAGTAAATTTTAAAAATTACATCTTAAATCCAGGTCCTGGTTTTTGGAAACAATTAAAAAAAAAACACCTGTAAATTTGCCGTAGTGCACACCAAGTTGCATCATTATGTTTAAAATGTCTATAAAATCAATTTTTGAATGGGAATGTGTGTGTTCTGGAAGGGTGGGGGAGGGAGGTTAAAAATCAAAGCTGAGCTCCAGTGAGTAGGGATGGGGTTCGCCTTGCTGCCCTGTGAAAGGAGAAGGGACAGATTGAGTCAGAGTTCCTCAGAAATGTTGTGCCCTAAACCCCCGAGACAGAAGTATCTGTCTACTGCATCCGATACATTTGGTAAAGCATAATATTCCGCTGGGACTGGGAAGAGCCTCTGTAAAATCATCACCTCTAACAGTGACTGGACTATTCAATATCAGCAGGTACCTAAAATTAACTAAATGCCAGTATTCATTAAAAGGCTTCAAAGGAAGTTTCTAAAATTAAACAATAAAAAGCCTACATACAAGCATTCACCGGTAATCTGCACTTGGGAAAATGAAATACAGGCCACTGAGTATGTGAACAATGTCAAATATCAAGATTCTGAAGGGGAAGATCATCTAGCTTTTCCAACGAGGTATAAAGACGAAGCAAATAAATTGGTCTACTGTGAAGACTATTGCTGACTCTTCTCAAAACTGGCGGTGATCAAACAAGACCTCTTAAGAGTCTAGTTAGTAGGAAAATATATTTTAAATTAAGAGCATATTAAACCCACTGACAATGGAAAATCATGTAATTGGAAAGTTTTCTTTTATTTTTAAAAAGTTTTAAAAACAGTATTTATTAAGTAACAGAAAAGTTGGAGGAAAAATTATGGTATGACTGAGATGTAGTCCTTTTAAGTTTTATTTCTGTGGTCTTTTTTATCCACCAGTGTTTATATACCTAATTCTAAGTTGTAAGTATATGCACAGGGACTTCAAAAAGTTACATGCAGTCTGCTCATCTATATGCATGTCACTGTCCAAGAGTGAATGCCTACATTACATATTAAACCATTAAGTCTTATTCTCCTTTACAAATAAGTTAAAAATTCTAAACTAAGATTTTTAATGTGTTTAAATGAATACATAATAGAATGGATAGTGCGACTTTAAAGATGGGGGAAACATTTTTATGAATATGATAAACTACAAACTATTTAAAACATGTATTTGTAGCATTTTAGAAAATGCACATTTAAAAATTACTTATTTGGGAATGCAGAGCTGGAAGTCAGTGTTTGGGGAGTTATGTGAAATATTCATTATCACAGCTTGAATCTAGTACTCAAAATGTTCAGGTTATGTTATATATGGCTCATTCATAAATAAACCCTTTGCACTGTGTGCCGTAAGACATAAGCTTTGAATAGCAGTGCTATGAAAATCATTTACACCTTTCAATGTCAAGCTGTTAAAATGTTTAACTGATGAGTTACCACGAAAATAATAACACCTAATCCTGATGCACTGAAATTAAGAGAATATCTAAATTACCCTTTGTCAAACTTCAGTGGCCAAGAATATTAGCAAAATGAAGTTAGTCTGGCAACAGTAGGAGCATCACCAACTGGCACCAGTTACAAATGCAAATTCTCAGACCCCATTACAGACTGACTTAAACAGAATCTGGAGGGGTGGTGTGCCAACAATCTGGTAGCAAGCCCTCCTGCTGGTTCCAATGTCTGCTCATGCTTGAGAACCATTTGGAAGGCACAAGCGAGTGCCTGCTCTGTTCCCGAGGGAAAGTCAATTCCTAACAGAGTCTAATCTAGCTTGTTAAAGGCTTGATCACCAGTTTCTAATATTCTCCTGATACACTATAAACGAACCTCATTCTCATAGTAAATTCTCCAGTTCACCCCCTATAAGCCTCATCTCTTTTGTAAACCAAAATTTCCATGTTCATATTTATAAACAGCTTATATTTGTTGTCTTACTACGTTCGATCCCCTATAAATCTAATTTTCCATTTCCAATGAGAATGAAAGCGTGTATGTGATGAATAATGTTCCCCAAAGACTAAGAGACTACTAAATTGGAAACGAAAATACTGTATTTAAGGCAGGTCTTGAAAGAGTGATTACTAATTTATGCAACTGAAAAGAGGTTTTTTTAAGAGTATTTTCATTGTAAATTAGATGGGGCTTTACACTTCAGATCAACTTTGTATTTAACAGTTGAAGCTAATCACCCTTTCCCACAAAAACTTGCAGAATTCTGGTTACAACTTGAATTAGAGAAATTAAGTTAAAGTAGGCAAAGTCTTAGCCTCTTAGTTTAGATGGAAAAACTGAAAACAATAAAGTTAACTGACATGCCTAAGCTAACAAGCAGCAGAGTATAAAATCTAGTTTTCCTAGAACCTTGAAGCTTCTTTCAAGTGTTATTCTCTTACTACACATTACAGTTAAACCTTAAATTTACAACTAAACCTTAATATTACAACTAACTATATTACACCTTGTTTCTAATAACAATTTTATATAAAAACAAGGTTCAATGCTATGCTTGAATACTCAGTTGAATTAATCACAATTCTCTACAGAAGGAATAGCAACAGGTATTGAGGGAATGGCACAGACATAAGGAACACAAAATTGTCAACGACCACAACTTAATTCATTCTTCCCAGATTACTAATGTCCACCTAGTGGGGATCATAGCTAAGATTGCTCCAGAATTTGATTGTGGCCCAAGTTTCAAATGGAAGGGACCTTTGTTAGCTTAGTACAGGACCATGCTAAGAACCCACCATCTCTAACAGAACAAGAGTGCCCTTTCAATTTCAACTCTTAGTAACCATCCCAAAAATTTTAAATTCCTGAGATTTCATTTGCCCTCAGAGAATTCCTGCACGAAGGAATCACTGCCTGTATTTTATTTCTGACAGTTCAGCAACTTTTTTTTCATAAGTTTTTAAAACGCTATAGCAAATAGGCCCTTTTAGGGGCAATGTTTTTGAAACCTTCATGGTGAAGATTCTAGAAATGCATAGATAGAAGACTACTTTTTAACTTTAACAGATTTCCTGAGAAATAAATTTCTCACCTTTTGTAAACTTAGTAATTTTTAAAAATGATGTTACTTAGTAAATTTTTCAAAGAAAGTTTAGGCATGTACCAAATCGTAGGCACTATAAAACTTGCTGAGACGTATGTCACTCTGCGTTTTTTGAGACAAAAGCTTATGTGGACAAGTAAAATGAATGCCAAAATACCCTCAAAGTCAAATAAATATTACGTTTGCCCATCTTTCAAAGTTACATGAGTTATGAATCCAATTCTCTTAAACATATTTCCCAAGTGCAATTTGGGAGTTTCCAATTATCTAGGAGTAGTTTTGGTAATGAGGTACTTAAAATGATTCAAATATAATACTGCCAGTACCTCGTATTTTCTATTAGCGAGGTTAAGCCAATCTCACTAACCTAGTAGTCAAACTCCTACTTCCATACTGATTTGTCATGACCCTGGGCAAGCAACACTATCATGCCTCAGTTTCTGAGAAAGATAGTAATACCTACCTCAAGCAAAGTTCCACTAACATATATTTCAAATCAACTGTAACCTGCAGATAAATAGTAAATCAGATGTAGTTAGTACTGTTAACATGTTACTTTGGAAGCGCAGAGCTTTTTGAAGCTGCAATATTGAGTAGCTACTTCAAGGGGCACTTTTGTCCACGGGGAGTAGTAAACCTTTCCGTTACTGAAGGTACATTCATATCGGTTAATTCTTATGCCCTGCAGCGCACTTCAGAATTCAGACGATGGCGGTACAATACCTAACTGGTAATTCTGCCCCCACGACCACACGCCCAGGATTTCCAATTTAGGCGATAGCAGAAGGCATCGGCACCACGTAAATTGCTACTCTAATAATGAACATCTCGATCTTCACTTATTTCACAGTCTTTCTTTTGAGTTCTCAGGGTGGTAGGAAATGAAAGAAAGTCGCCGTTAGCATAGAAAGCGCGAAAAACAACAAGACATTTTCTCAGCCGATCGTGGCCTAGGGAAGAGTAAGCTCAAGCTATGGCCCCGTTGAGGCCTGGGAACTCGCTCCCATTAGGCGCGAATCGCCGGTGCGAATGCAATAAACAGGGGCCTGCTTACTCTATCGAGGCAAGGGTTCCCTCGGCTTCTCCCCCACACCCCCTCGTGCTCTTCCCCAAGGAACCAAGTGCCGCCCCTGCACCCGCCCTTTTCACTTACCAGGAAGGAAAAAGGAGAAGAAATTCAGCTGTGAACCTCTTGCTCCCAGTTTCCACACGAAGAAGCCGACGGTGGCTGGAGGTCAGCAAGGCGGTCTCAACCGCTGAGTCTCCGTCTCTTCACAAAATGGCCCCCGTGTCTCCTCTGCCGCGGAGGCGAAGGCCTAGGCCCCGCCCCACCTAGAGCCTTCCTATTGGCTGTTCCCTTTCTCGCTCCCGCTCCTCATAAGACAGTTCTCCCGCTCGTCACAATTTTATCCAATCACAACGAGCAGTGGGTTAGCCCAAGCAAGGGAATTTCCTCCGGCGTGAAAGAAACTACGTTGTCACTGGCTCTCTTTCCTGTCATTTATCTCTTGAGAAATGCTTATTGGTCACTGTATCGGATGAAGCGCCGGGTGGAAAAGCGCCTTTGTATCGCGCACGGCTTTACATCCGGGTATCCAGCAAGCTTGATTGGCGGCCGCAGCGTCCTATCCCCATTCTTTAGAGCGCCCAGGAACCGGCCCACCGGGTCTCTGAATTCCCGCGGCGCGGGAGCTGGGTGACGTGTTAGACGTAGTCGGGTAGTGCCGCCGAAGGGCCAGCTTTGGGCCGCTGATCCGCTAGGAGGCCGGGAAAAGCATTCTGGGAATCCGCTAACGCGAGTGACTCAAGGACGTTTTCTGGAGTGTAAAGCGCGCGGAGATGACTCACCCACGGTCGTGAGTCTATTTCAACTTAGAGCGGCTTTATAGGACGGAGTAGAACTGTCCTTAGCGATGCAGAGACTGTAGTAAATCTTTATGGCGCAGACAGCCTCATCCTTTCCCCACAGCGCCACCAAGTCCCTTTAGTAATAACTAAATAATAACAATAAAAAAACTGCCAGAGCGACTTAAGGTCGACGGTCTCTGAGGCTGGGAACCTTCGTGGGAGCAGACAGCTTTATGTTTCTGCCAGGAAGCGATTGGTGGGTTTGAAACCTGTTAAAGTGCGTATAGAACTAATGATTAAAAACAAAAATAATAATTTCTGCGCTCCTGTAGACGTCTTTTCCCTCAACCATAATTCAATGCTTACCAACACCACTAGAGCTTCTTTATAATGGCCACAGTTAACTTATAATTATTATTCTTAAAGGTGAAACTTTTGAAAAGTATTTTTCTCGTGGTGTAGAAACACATCTTTTGTGGCTTTCCACAAAGTTTCAACGTTAACAGGAATTTATCATAGTTAAGAAGAATTACTTGTGTTATTAAACCAAAGATTTTAAGTGGGGAAAAAAGCAAACAAACTTGTGTTTTCAAAGACATGCAGTTTGTTTTGTGATGCATGAACTTATTCTAGGAAGAATCCAAACCTTTGCTTTGGAAGATTTCACAAAGAATATACTATTTCTTCAACTCAGTAATCAAAGAAAGTATTATCTTAACAGTGAAAAGCTTAATTCTTTCTATATGACCAAAAAAGCTCTTTAAAAGTCCTCATAACCCATCAAACTTTTAGCCAGATAAAAACAAACTGGCTATATTTAATACCTTTACATAAGGTATACATGAACCTTTCAAACTTTGCTAGTTGAAGTGGCAATGAACACACAGGTGTGCTTTGCTAAAGGTTTTCACAGGCAATAGCCACCCACTTATGCATCCAAGACCCCAAGAGATTTTATTGTTGTTTTTTAAAGGAAAATAGCTCTCCTTTGTTATTACTTCCCCCTAATGGTGTGAAAGACCTCAATTTGAAAGACCAGATTCCTGATCCACTGGCTTACACAAGCAGGGTAGGCAGAGGACATGATTCAGGTGCAGTCTCGCAGGTTTTGTCCAGTGGGCACGTGGTGGCAGTGGTGGTGGTAGCTGGCGGTGGGAGTTACAGGGTCCAGGCTGCTCCTGCGGCTCAGGCAGATGGAGCAGCCCGCAGAGCTCAGAGCCCACTCCCTTCCTTTGGCTCCACCCTCTCAGCCAGCGCAGCTGCTCCTGCCTATCTGGCCTTTGCCACGGGTTCCTGCAGCCTTGAGTACCACAGAAAACAGGCTATCAATACGATTGTTAGTGTATGGTTCACACAGCATCCAAAGCACATAATGATGCATTTCACAGAACTTAAAAGAACAAAAAAGGATAATAGATACTTGCATACAACTTTTCTCTGGCATAAAAAACAAAAGAGCATATGTTTGAATATGAATGCACTATCACCACGTCTTGTAAAAATCTTGCAAATGAAAGCATAATTACTGTTGACACGAAGCTTGTTTCACTCACTCACTGTCATCCACTTGGTTCAGCCTCATGGTGACCCTATGGGACAAAGTAGAACTGCTCCTGGGTTTCTGAGACTTAACTCTCCAGGAGCAGGAAGCCTCGTCTTTCTTCTGAGGAGCAACTGGAGATTTCGAACTGCTGAGCTTGAGGTTGGCAGCCCAACATGTAACCCCGTATGCTACCAGTTACTGAAGCTTGTTAAATAGCCTTTATTTTTCCTTAACATTTTAGGTGTATTTCAATGTGATTTCTATATTTTGTCTACTTAGAATTATTCCACAATAGAGAGAACTGGTTTATAGGTTTGGTTGGTTGGTTTGGTTTGGTTTGGTTTGGAGTTTTGGGGTTTTTTTTTAGAGTTTTTAAAAAATTTTAATAAATCATGTTATTGGAGGATCTTACAGCTCTTATAACAGTCCATGTATCCATTGTACACATGTTGCCATTATTTTCTTTTTTTTGTAAATTAATCCTTTTATAAATCTTATAAATTTAATAGTATTAAGCTCATTTGTACATATGTTACCATCAACATTTCCAAAACAATTTCTTTCTACTTGAGCCCATGGTATCAGCTCCTCTTTTTTTCCCTCTCTACCCGCCTCATGAATCCTAGATCATGTATTTATTGTTATTGTTATTTCATGTCTTACACTGTCTGTTGTCTCCCTTCACCCACCTTTCTGTTATTCATCCCCCGATGGGAGTGGGGGCTTTAATGTTGTTTGTAAAACAGCATTTTGTTTTATTTTGTCTTTACCTAGTTCAGAAGAAGTTTTTCAAAATCTTCCCTGGAATAGTGTGAATCTCTCACAGGCTTATATCCAGAAAGATCCAGTAATTAATTTGCACATGTTTAAGATAGCATAGGTATTTTGCAAGACAATAACTAGATTATTTCATTTTATTTTTTAAATGACTTAATTGTTAAATTCATTCTACTTAGCCTTCTACCTTTTTTCTTACCTTCTGCCCCTTTCATGTTCATATCCCATAGCCTGGGTTCTCTAGAGTAGCAAACCCAGTGGTGCTTGTAAACGTAGATATACACAGAGCTGAGGGTATGGTTCACTCAGTCGTTGGACCTGGCAAGTTCTGAGGATGTGGGTCAGATAGTAGGATGGAACTCAAGAAGCTGTGGGAGCTGAGGAACTCAAGAGTACCTGTAAGGCAGCCGTGACTCCATGACAGGCCGAGTCTCTTAAGGCAAGCCTGAGTTTCGTTTCTCTAACAAAGTCACCCTCCCCCCC
>NW_022103915.1:86519579-86529074 GCF_000313985.2 Echinops telfairi | reverse complement strand
AAAAAAAAAAAACACCTGAAAATAAATAAATAAATAAATAAATAAAAACCAGCGACTCAGAGTCCAGTTTATAGAGGAACAAACCACGAGTGGGTGGGGTAGCTTCACGCCCAATCACACTGCACACACTGACTAGGCGGGCAGAGGATGTGGGTATTCATTAGGAGCATGAGCAGCAACCCACTGAAAGTCTGAGTTCTGTGGCTCTGGGCTGGAGAACTGATAATGGAAAAATACAGAAGCGAGAGCAGGTTAGCAAATAAGCCTTAGGGGACTTCAATGGAGGTGCCTACATTATATCAGGTCTCATCACAGAGGATGTTGTGTGGTATGTAATTCATAGCTACCCTCCGCACAACAGAATGAAACACTGCCCAGTCCTGCACCATCCTCACAATTGTCCCCATACTGAGCCCTTCTCCTGGGAACATGTCCAAGTGTGTAAGACTAAGCCACACCATCCTTCTTTTTTTCTTTTTTTTTCCATCCTTGCTTCTAAGGAACATTCTGCCCTTCTTCCGAGACAGATCAGTTTGTCCTTTTGTAACAGCAAAATCCTGACTTGGGAATGATCAGGCAGCACTCTTGGAGAACTTTTTCAAGGAAAACTTTATTAGCTGGTGACCCAGAGGAACTAGTGTTCTGGAAGATCTGGGCCCCCAGTGGCGGTGGGCATAGCTTTTATACTTAATCTGCACAGGCAAGGTCAAAGAAACAGAATGGGCTGGGATTTCTAGTGTAGATGCCATCCTTAGTAAAGGAGGAAGTGGTTGGGGGATGGGTGCATTCCAAGAATGAGGAAGTACAAGGGGTGGGTCAGTGTGTTGGATATCTTTTCCAGCGGCTAAAATTCCCTATAAAGGTTTTCCTTACACTTTTAGCAGTCCATGGTACTGTCAATGTTCTTTTCTAGCACTACACATGCATCAATTCTTCCGTCTTTATTCAATGTCCAACTTTCATATGCATATGAAGCAGTTGAAAATACCTTAGGTTAGGTCAGACACACCCTTGTCCTCTTAGTAACACCTTTGCTTTTCAGTACTCTAAAGAGGCCTTGTGCAGCAGACTTACCCAATGCAATTTGTCCTCTGATCTCTTGACTGCTGCTTCATGAGCATTGATGGTGGACCCAAACAAGACAAAGTCCTTGATAACGTCAACCTTTCCTCCATTGATCAGGATGTTACCAATTGGTCCAGTTATGAGGATTTTGGTCTTTACGTTGAGTCATAGTCTATACTGAAGGCTGCAATCCTTGATCTTCATCAGTAAGTGCTTCAAGTCCTCTTTAAGCAAGCAAGCAAGCTTGTGTCATCTGCATCTCAGCTTAATAAGACTTCCTCCAGTCCTGATGCCACATTCTTCTTCACATACTCCCGCTTCCTGATGATTTGCTCAGCATACAGATGGAATCAGTATGGTGTGAGGATATAACCCGGAGGCACACTTTTCCTGATTTTAAACCATGCAGTATTCCCCTGTTCTGTTCACACAACCAGCTCTTGATCCATGTACAAGTTCCAAATGAGCATAATCAAGTGTTCTCATATTTCCGTTCATCTAAAGGTTATCCATAGTTTGCTATGATCCACACAGTTGAATGTCTTGGCACAATCAATAAAACACAAGTAAACAGCTTTTCTGGTAGTCACTGCTTTGAGCCAAGCTCTATCTGACATCAGCAGTGATATCCCTTGTTCCAAATCCATCCTGAACTTATGGCAGCCCCCTCTCAATGTACTGCTGCAATGTAGTCAACCAGGGGACATGAGAGCATCTTACCTGTCAAACCACGAAGAGTCATGGCCCAGCCTAGAAAACACACAACCTTAAACTGTCAACCAACCGAAAACCAAGCCCACTGTTATCAAGTTGATCAACTTTGGCGAGCCTGTATACCCTGTTTAGTGCTTCTGAGAGGGTATTGCCTGTAACGTTTATACAACTTTTTGTTTCTGTTTTCTTTCTTTTATTTTTTTTCAGGGGAGAGTGTGAATGCAGTCCCCCACTACCACAAATTATGCAGTTGAGTTTCCCACATTTGGGGAAATTGCAGGGGTCAGCACATCCGGAGTGCAATGGATGAGCCTCGTCCTGGGAAAACCACCTTCGTGATCATGGTGTTTCCCCTGCCAGGTAAGTATCTGTTTTCTTTTTTCAGTCTTGGAGTAACCAGCTACTTTTATGATAAAATTAGTATTTCCTCTAAACCAAGGACACTTTATATGTCTAATTTAACTTAAGCTACTTAAAAACTTTTTTTCTTAAGATTTTCTTTTAAGATAAATAAAATATAGAAGTCTTTGTCATATTAATTTATTTTTATTGGCTCTTGAGGATTTAAGGCTTTTAAAAAATTTGTATTAATCATTTTATTGGGGAGTTCTTAAGGAAATCATGACATTCCATAGTTTAATCACATCAAGCAGTATTGTAAAATTGCTATCACAATCAGTTTTTTTTTCCACACTCAGTTTTGAAACATTTTCTTTCTTGAACTTCTTGATATCAGCTCCCCTTAATCCCCTCCCTCCCCCAGTTTTTAAGACTATTTTATATATTTTATATACAAAATAAATATTTTTAAATATCTAATTTAGTAATACTATCCCAAGGTAGGAAATTATTATATTTTTATAATCCTACCTATTGCATACATTCTTTAGAGAAATAGTTGTGAATAATCTGTTTTTTAAGAACTTTTTATATTAATTCACTGCTTTAAGTGTTACGTTAAATTCCATTTTTATCAATTTTTTTCTCATTGTGGCTGTGGTAGTTATATGATTGTCAATTTTCGAGGATTAGGAGTGAAGGGGTGGAGTCTAGTCTGTCAATTGGAACATAATCAATGAGGCTTCTGTGTGGGCATGGCCTTCTGAGAATTCTGGGAAATCTGGTATTTCCACCTTGAAGGTGGGAGGCTCTCTGCTCACACCCTGGGAGACATAGCAGCTGACAAGACACATGGACCCACCCTGATGCAGAGACCCCTACCAGTGCTAAGATGTTTCCAATGCCACTGAATCCAAGGACTTTCTACCCACTGACCTGTGATCTTCTACATTCGGCGTCATTTCATGTCTTTCGTGAGTCTGAACACAACTTTATAGATTGGTATCAGACATATAGGCTAATATCGAACTTATGGATTTGATCCGGACTGGGCTGGGATGTTTTTTCAATGTTCAATTGCTCTTGTATATAAATCTCTTTCTTATACACATATGTGTGTCCATGGATTTGTTTTTTTAGTTTACCCAGACTAACACAGTGGCTATTAAAAGCCTGATTGGAAGGCAAGTGCAAAGAGAAGTATTTCTAAGGCTTAAAAGACTGTCACAGGAGAAGCAACAAAGTACACATAGAAGAAGCACACCAGCCTATGTGATCATGAGGTGTCGATGGCATCAGGTAAGAGGTATCAAAGACCCGAACAAAAAATCATATCGATGTGAATGAGGCGGGGAGCGGAGTGGAGACCCAAAGCCCATCTGTAGGCAACTGGACATCCCCTTACAGAAGGGTCACAGGGAGGAGACGAGCCTGTGAGGGTGCAGGATAGCACCAATGAAACATACAACTTCCCTCTACTTCTTTAATGCTTCCTCCTCCCCACTATCATGACCCCAGTTCTACCTTATAAATTCGGCTAGACCAGAGCATGTACATGGATACAGATAAGAGCTTGCAACACAGTAATCCAGGACAGATAAACCCCTCAGGACCAATAATGAGAGTAGGGATACCAGGAGGTTAAGGGGCAGATGTGGGGAAGAAGGGGAAACCGATCACAATTATCTACATATAACCTCCTCCCAGTGTGATGGACAACAGAAAAGTGGGTGAAGGGAGACAACAGTTAGTGTAAGACATGAAAAAAAAATTTTTTTTATTATCAAGGGATCATGAGGGAGGGAGTGTGGAGGAGAGGGGAAAATGAACTAAGTAATACCAAGGGCTCAAGTAGAAAGAAAATGTCTTGAAAATGATGGCAACAAATGTACAAATGTGCTTGACACAATGGATGGATGGATGGATTGTGATAAAAGCCTTAAGAGCCTCCAATAAATGATTTTTTTAATGGAACTGTGCAAAAGGACAAATTTTAAAAAGACTGTCACATGAATAAAGAACAAACAAAACTGGTAACTGCTAGTCATAGCTTTCGGAAATAAGAAACAAACATAAAAGGCAAGAAAATCACATGAATTTATTAGTTGGCGAGGACAGCCTTAAACTCAGCTTATATAGGGTGAAGTAAAAAAGTATTACTACAAATCTTTAATACAAAAATATCCAAAGGTGAAGTTATTGTTTCACTTCTCAGCATACCCCCATCTAGGTCTGTACATGTCTAAAGCCGGTGTTTCCATCTCTATAAGCCTTCCCCAAAGAATCCTGCCCTCTTCAGTTGATGCCACATCAAAATGGCAGTTTTGCATTCACAAGGGACTCAAATTATATTCCTTTTAAATTTTCTTTGAGTTTGGGGAACAAGAAGAAGTGTGACGGGCAGGATCAGGAACGTATGGTAGGGTAGGATTTGCCCAGCAAATCCTCATGGCCCTTGCTATCCTCAAAGACTGGTAGATAGAGGACCGTTCCTCAGGACAACTTTCTTGGCTCTTTCCAACCAATTTGTCTTTCCATTTTATTCATTTTTTTTCATAATAAGTCCATGTAATCATCCTGTGTCCTTTAAGAAAATCTATCGAGAATTACCCCTTTGCAAGCCCCCAAAATAGTCACCATCATTTTCTGTGCTGAATTTTCATTTAACTGGTCCAGAGAATCCCTCAGAAATTACTGTTTGGGTTGGACTTTATTTTTTTAAGGCACCCAAATTAAACTAATACAGGTATATTACTAAGAAAACTTGTCTACAGTCATCCATTGATCTCAGAGGTATATTTGAAAACATTTTGTTTGGAATAAGCCTACTTTTGTATGAACTGGAACCGTAGTAGCAATACTTTTGACATACCACAGTACCAAACATATGCATTGGTTTCTGAAAATGTGTATAACAGTTTTTGCATGTGATCAGTTATTTGCATGTGATAATTCTTGGCAGTGACCAATCTTCTACAATTCCTTCCTAACAAACATATGAAACCTGGTTTCATTTATTCTGACTTTAATTCACTGTGTTGGCTAAATACATAGTCTCTCATTTTAAACATACGGTGTTAGGTCTGATTGACTAGAGAAACAAACCCAGAGGCACTCGTATATGTGTAAAAAAGATCATTATATCAAAGAGTAATTGTATATTAAGAAAACATCCCAGCCCAGTGGAGATCAAGTCTATAAGTCTGATACTAGTCCACGAATCACTCTTCAGATTCACACAGTCGCATCCAATGATGCAAAACGCAGGAAGCTCACAGGCCAGTGGGTACAAAGTCTTGTGGATCAAAAGGGTGCGGGGTGGGAGTGGTGGTGGGGGGCACGCATCTCCAGGGCTCTGGCTGCCATCAGCGTGGCTCCATGTGACTTGTCAACAGGAAGAAAACGAAGGCAGAGAGAGAAGTTCCCAGAATCCGCATGAGAAGACTGCGCCCACAAGGAGGTACCATCAGGCTGTGACCTGATTGAGAGGCTAGACTCTACCCCTTCACTCTTACTATCTTCAAGTTGACACAAGATTATGTGACTACCACATACTAATTTCTCTAATTGTAAAATGCCCTTAGGGTCCATACCACAATGGATTTATGAAAAACAGATAGGAGTCACTTTGACATTATAGTTCCTTGTCTTGTTATGTTAATTTGGGTATAATAACTCTCAGGGTAGCAATTCTGTTTTCTTGATACCTGAAAGCTTCAAAATGCCAACTTAAAAAAATGCCAACTAACAGAAGCATCCTATTGAAATTGCTTAATTTTAGAAGTAGCTTTTCTAATTTACTGCACAGAAAATTTATATTGAATAATTTAAAAGAATTTCAGAGTAGCTACATGGTTTCCAGACTGTCCCCCAAATAATGGCATTTACTATTACTAAGAAAGCGTGAGATATTCAAAGGTCAGGGCTCTATAGACTCAAAACCTGGTGGGAGTGCTACTGATTTGGACAGTGTATTAACTAAGCTAACGTGTATATTGCATTTGTCGCAGAAAAATTTGCTTGGGGACTGCGTTCGCGCTATCCCCTGAAAAAAAAAAAAAAAAAAAAATTGCTTGTAACTAGCGGGAAGCCTAATACTTTGGCCTGTCTTATGTACCAGCTTTAACTGCTCTATGCCTGTGACCACCCTAATGGCTTTTACTAGTTGCCCATGGCCTTAATTTTGTACAACTTATAGAGACCAAGATTTCACTAACTGGGGACGGGGAGGGAGGGAACAAATGAGCTGATACCCAGGGCTCAAGTAGAAAGAAAATGTTTTTAGAATGATGAACAACAAATGCAACAATTGTACAAATGTGCTTGACACAATGGATGGATGGATGGATTATGATAAGAATGGTACAAGCCCCCAATTGAAGGAGCCGTGAGAGGAGCACTGTGTCTCGTGTCATGTATCTGTCTAGGACAGTAGGCAAATGTCTGTCCTAGTTGGTTCTCATAAACAGCTTCCTTACTGCAAACAGTAAGGGGCTTGTGGAAGCAGCTGCAAACAGCATTTCCCCTGATAGAAATGTAAATATATGGCATGGGCCGAAATACGGAACTCACTCTCAGGGCTGTGAAAAATTCTATTGTGGGAATAGCACACTTGTCTGGGAACACTGCCGGTATTTAGTACATAAAGAATAAAGCACTGCAGGTTGTCGGGGCTGCGGTTTTGTACCGTCTCTGCCTGTGTCTATTTTGTGCTGCAGCCCTGTATTGTCTCAGTGTGTCTGTGTGTCTATTCGCTTTCCATGTTCATTCTCCCTGCTCAAGAAACCGCGGCATCACCCAATAAAATGATTAAAAATAAAAGATTTCACTAACTTGAAAACTTCTGGGACAGCAATTTGTGCAAAGGTAGACTCTCTACTACTGACCCTAGCAAATCGATGAATTTTTTTTGCTTTTAGATTTTCAATCGTTTCATTCACATCATACACTTTAATAATTCAGTCAACATCAAAAAGGGTTGTACGATCATCACCACAATCCGTTTCAAAACAGTTTCTTCCTTCTTGTACTCCTTGCTACTAACTCCCCATTTTCTTCCGATCCTCCTCCCACACCCCCAAGACATTAATAAGTCACTCATCCAGTTGGTGTCTCTATAGCGTTTTTGTTTGTTTTTTATTTTAATATAAATTCTTGTAAGAACGTAATGAAACAAAACCTTTCAGCAAATCTCAAAGAACTTTACAAGAAGGCAGTGTTCAAATTTGAAAGCGTTTACTTTTGTGACCCCTGAACATCCATGCGGACAGATGGGCTCTAGGAGTTCTTGCTAGTGCTACCTAAACTATCAGTCCTTCCCTTAGAGTGATAAAACCTCCTTAATAACCACTCCAAGTGCAACAGAGAAATAGAATGGGCAACTTACTGTAGGATGATAACTGATGGACGAGGTGGTACCCCCCTTCTTTTTTTTTTTTTTTCCCTTCTAACACTGGAATTGTACTGGGCAGAGCAGAGCTTTCATAGTAGGATTTCCCCACCCGCCACCAGGCGAGCATGGAACAACTCGCTCTGAGTTAGTGGACTCAGTGGAGTCACATCGGAAGGTTCTCTCTGGTCACAGTATATTTTTTTGTAAAAGCAGTTTCGCTTGAATCTCATTTTTTAATGAGGCTGTGAAATTTTGTTTCCTGTTTGGGGAAAATGCCACAGAAACTGGTGATGTTGAACATAGCTTACAAGGACAGGGATATGGGAAAAACTCAAATGTATGAGTGGTTTTCTTGTTTTAAAAAAAGTGAAATGTTGATTGATAACAAACCTTACTCTGGACATCCGTCAACTTCCTGAATGGACAAAAATGTTGACACATAGTGCATTTGGAGTTTGTTCCTCCGGAGTGTTAGTCAAGGTTCCTAGTTGGAGGTTCTAAAAAGATTGAGTAACAGTGTGCAACAAAAAAAGCATAAAGGGGCTGTTTTGTTTGTTTGTTTTTTATAAATCATTTTACTGAGTGCCCTTACAGCTCTTATAACAATCCATACATCAATTGTATCAAGCACATTTGTACATCGGTTGCCATCATCATTTTCAAAACTTTTCTTTTGACTTGAGCCCTTGGTATCAGCTCCTCTTTTTTCCAATCCTCATGATCCCTTGATAAATTATAAATTATTATTATTTTCATATCTTACACCGTCCTCTGTCTCCCTTCACCCACGTTTCTGTTCTTCATTCCCACTGAGTGAGGGTGGAGGGCTACACATCAATCATTGCAATTGGTTCCCCTTTTGTTTAACTGTCCAGGATTCTGTGTGTTGAGAGCTCTTATCTGTACCAGTGTACATCCGGTCTAGCCGAATTTGTAATGTAGAACTAGGATCATGATAATGGGGAGGAGGAAGAAGTAAAGAACTAGAGAAATGTGTGTGTTTTGTCAGTGCTATACTGCACCCTGGCTGGCTCGTCCCTTCCTGTGACCCTTCTGTGAGGGCAATGTCCAGTTGTCTACAGATGAACTTTGGGTCTCCATTCACATTGATATGATTGTTTGTTTTGGGGCTTTTGATGCCTGATACCTGATCCTGTCGACACCTTGTGATCACACAGCCTCGTGTGCTTCTTCCTTGTGGGCCTTGTTGTTTACCTGATCATGTCAGGAAAGTGAGCATCACAGAATGCCAGGTTATTAGAACAAAATATTCTTGCATTGAGGGAGGACTTGAGTAGAGGCCAATGTCCATCTGCTACCTTGATACTCAACATAAGAATATATGTACATAGACCTATAGCCCTATCAATATATATTAATATATTTGCATGTATACATGCTTATATTTATACCTATATGATGTCTTTTGTGTCCTAGTTCTTTCCTCTATTTCCTTTTACTTTCCTACTGTCCCACTATCATGTTAGACCTACATTCAGCTCTCAGTAATTCCTCCCAGCTTCATTACACTTGATCAAACCCCACCATCAAACCCCACACTCCTCACCATCAATTTTAGGTCTCTTGTTGTTCCCTTGTCCCTGGATTTGTTGACTTCCCCTACCTTTCCCCACCTCCCCTTCTCCCCTGTGGTGCACTGGTTTTGCCACCATGACAATGCACCTGCTCATGCAGACCTCTCAGTGAGCCACTTTTGGGCAAAAAACAGCATGGTTCTCTGGCCCCACACACTTTACTCACCTGACCTCACTCCATGCAACTTCTTTTTGTTTCTGCGCATGAAGATGTCCATGAAAGGACAGCAATTTAATGACATAGAAGAGTGAGATAGTTTATTGTGCCAGCCTGGCCGATAAACACAAGTGGGATTAACTGAAGGGCAGAGAGATAAATGGCTTGGTGAGCCTCACCTTTCTTGTCTCTCACTCTTTGATCATCGGACCAGTGTGCGGCTGCCTTGCTTG
>NW_022103915.1:86517488-86518881 GCF_000313985.2 Echinops telfairi | reverse complement strand
CCTAGCAATATTAATCACTTGTTATGTTTAAGTGAGCTATAATTCTTAAAATACATGGCAGCCACAAAAAGCCATAAAACATAGCACATAGAGCACAATGCATATATCAGAATAGTTTATAAATTATTATCCTAATGTCTACTTTCTAAATCAAAATGTACTTTTATCAAACTTATACAATGACCAAAAAAGCAGGGAAAGATAAATTCCACCGTAAGGAGAATTCATTAGTAATTAACATCCCAAACTCTTGTTTGAGCCCTTGGGAAACAGTTGAAGAATAGAAGGATAAGTATATAAAGTATTAAAACAAGATGGATTATACTTAAACATAACAGAGTCAAATAAAAATTGCTGCAATCTTTTTTCTTTTTTAATTGCTGCAGTCTTGCTCACAATTGAGAGAAGGGTCAAACTCCAGGTCCTTGACTCTGGAGAACTGGGGATAGCTAAAGACAAAGCCATTTCGAATCTCACTCTCACCAAGAAATGTTCAAGCGCAAACTGCAGTCTCCGTTCCAACTAAAACAAGGAGCTTTATTGAGAGAACAAAACAATTCAGACCGGGGAGAAACAGTCCACAAAATAAGCAGAAGCGCTCCAAAGTACGGAGAGACAAAAGAGTTCCTTACAGGGCAAAGCGGAATGTGTCAGCACTTGCAATACAAGCATTTGATTACAGTAGTTGTTTAAAGTGAGTTCTTACTGGTTTACTTTTAGCTACACAACTATATTTTTTTAAATTATATTTAGAAATTGACTGACCACACTTCAATCAGGTGTTACTGGAACATGAAGGGGAAGAAAAAAAAAAGCTCTTTATTGCAATCTTGACCTGGTTAGCAAAATTTTGGCTTCATTATCAAACCTGAGATTGCAAAGCAGAAGTAACTTCTGGGAAACGTCAAACGGAACAAAATGAAATCTGCCTACACCTCAGTCAGAATTCTCCATCATGCCAGTGCTTTGGGATTAAAGTGTGAAATATGCCCCATGTCAATCTTCTAAGGTACTATATAGTTCACTTCACGTTTGACTGTTTTCTTCTCCTGGGTGGTATCTCTTTTTATGTTACTTTATATACTTAGTTATTCTATTAGGGGCTCATATAGCTCTTACCACAATCCATCCATCCATCCATTGCGTCAAGCACATTTGTACATTTGTTGCCATCATCATTTTCAAAACGTCTTCTTTCTACTTGAGCCCTTGGTATCAGCTTCTCATTTTTTCCCTTCCCTCCCCCAACCTCCCTCATGAACCCTTGATAATTTATAAATCATTATTATTTTTCATATCTCACATTGACTGATGTCTCCCTTTACCCACTTATCTGTTGTTCATCACCCTGGGAGGGGGTTATAGTTAGATCATTGTGATTGGTTCCCCCTTT
>NW_022103915.1:86511554-86512740 GCF_000313985.2 Echinops telfairi | reverse complement strand
CCTGGTCGATATTTGCCTTCATGAAGTGACTGCTTAAGATAGGGGTGCTATAGAAAAGTGTGTTGAAATTAAATGGTACCTGGCTATCAGAAAAAAAGAGTGAGTGTGGTTTTAAAGGCTTGTCTTAAAACAAGCAGCCATCTAAATGAGATGTCAGCTAAATCCACAGGGAAGAAGCACACCAGCTCATGTGATCTAAGGATTGTAAATAATAAAATCCAAAACTAGAGGAGGAAATTGTATTACAGCTTAAATTCTGAGCATCCATTTATAGTAGGCTTTGGATAACCAGGAAAGCCTCAAATCCATTTGCAGCATCTTCCCATGGACTTAGCCTCCACTGAACCCTCTCTGGCCGTAGACCAGGGATGTGAATAATTTTGTCCTTAGACAGAGTGCAGTGGAAAGTAGATAATTGTATATATAGTTAGGTTAAAATCTAACAACACTTTACCTTTATATTCCTTTTGACTAATTTATAATTTATTCTTTTTTTTGGTTATTTTTTAACCTTCGTCTTGATTGGGGTTTTCCTGTGCCTTAACTTGTTTGTTGGTTTTATTAAAAAAATTTTTTTTTCTTTATATTAAATCCAGCTTAAGTAAATTTGTAGAGACAGTAATTAGATGAATAGCTTCTTAGGATTATGGCAGAGGAAATTGGGAATAATAATAATAGATACAAGAATGAAGAAAGCTACCTAGACTTGATTGTGGTGATGGTTTCACAACACTCTTTAGTATATTTAAAACACTGAATTGCATGGCACGTGATTTACATGTCAATAAAATTGGTAAATTAAATAGAGTGGTAGGGAAAAAAACAAAAGAAGGAAAAATACATACATATGTAGACATGTGTATTTGTTTATATATGTATATATATACAAATGCAATGAGGAAGCAGATGGACTCTGGGCCTCTACTTAAATCTTACCTCAGTACAAGAATGGTTTGTTCTAAGAATGTGGCATTGTATGAAACTCACCTTCCTGACATGATTACTGAAGACAAAATGGATACCTAAGCAATGTGATGAAGAAAACTGATAGTGCCTGGCTATTAAATGTCAACAAATCCAGGGACAAGGGGACAACAAGTGATCTAAAATCTATGGTGAGGTGGGTGTAGGAGGCCTGGTAGGGCTTGATCAAGGGCAATGTAGCCTAGAGAAGAATTACTGAAAC
>NW_022103915.1:86485540-86510949 GCF_000313985.2 Echinops telfairi | reverse complement strand
TCTGTAGACAATTGGACATCTTCTTACAGAAGGGTTACAAGAAAGAGACGAGCCAGTCAGGGTGCAGTATAGCACCCATGAAACATACAACTTTCCTCTAGTTCTTTAATGCTTCTCCCACCCCCGCTATCATGATCCCAATTTTACCTTACAAATCCAGCTAGCCAGAGCATGTACACAGGTAATGATCCCTCCCAGGGAGACAGACAACAGGAAAGTGGGTAAAGGGTTAATGCGGGAGGGAGGATGAGGGAGCAGGTAGAAAGGGCTTGGGTAGAAAGAAAATAGTTTGAAAATGATGTTGGCAACATATGTACTAACGTGCTTGACACAATGGATGTGTGTATGGATTGTGATAAGAGCTGTAAGAGCCCTAAATAAAATGATTATAATATATGGAATCATATTTTCTTTAGGAATATTTAATTTGGGAGATTGCATTTTTGCATATTATCTATTTTGGTTGTTATATGTGTCTATTATAAGAATAAGTATTTTATAACAGATTGAAGAAGGTATTTTTTAACAGCATTAGGAGAAAAGGTTGTTTTATGTACTAGGGCCATGCTGACCAAAATGAGAGCTACTGCGCCCTTCAAATGGGTTAGCTAGTCTAAGGGACTAAATTTTCATTGATTTCCTTTATTTTTCATTCTACGATGATAAATTTTACCTAAACCCAACTCAGGTATATACATTCAATGTTTTTTTAGTAAGGCTACTAAGGTATGCAACCATCACTATAAATCAGTTTAGGACATTTTATTAGTTTAGAATTTAAAACTGATGCTTGATTTCCTTATTGGAAATCTTACACTTACACAAGTCTTTCATGATACATGTTTCTTTTGCTTCTCAGGTTGCAGGCGGGAGGACAGGGACATTAATGACCTATGTTACAGTTTCTGTAGAGCTTCCAGTTTAAATGCAAGCTACCATGTGATTTGTTTTTCCTGATAATTAGTCAGCATTGACTTGCCGGCGGGAGGACTTGGTTAGTGATGTTGCTGCCCCTAATTCAGCATTTCTTCACATCCCTTGACACTTGCCATTCTCTGACCTTACCATGAGTTTGCTCTTCTCAAGTGGGAGCCGAGGTCAGAGTTCTTTGGGCAACGAGGACGTCGGCTGGAGCATTTGCTTTGAGGTCTTAAGTCATTCTATTCTGCACGTTCCACGGACATTAGGAGGTCTCCAAATGTGTGTTTAAGAAATACTCTCTGAATGAATTTTATAATGATCATTCATATGAAGTTGCTAGGTTAATATAATTACACAGTTTCATAATTTAAAGACTCTGGACCAGGTAGATCATATATAGTTTTTACAGTTTTAATTGTTTGGTAAAACAGTCCATCTCAAAAAAACAACGAATAATAAAATGCAGGCTTGCCGATTGGAAAACACTTTGTAAGCTCTACAGTGATTAGCTTAATAAGAATTACTAGCGGGTGAAACGTTGCGCTTCAGAGCCAGCAGGAGAGCAGATGGCCAGCGTGTTAAAGAGGGCTTAACCAAGGAGGCTTCAGAATGAGGTCACAGCAGGATGGAAAACAGAGAAGAGATGCAAGAAAGAAAAAGGAAAAACTGGAGTATAATGTTTAACAGGAAAGGAAAAATGAAACTGATGAAATAGGAAAAAATTAGAAGTATTTTTCCTTCCTTAAAAAAAAATTACATTCTCTTTTACCCCACCCTGCTAGTCATTAGTATTCTTTTACTTCTTCAAATACAAGTGAGATATAATATTTCTATTTGTGACCTCTTGAATCCTATATGAATTTGAAGATAAGTTTTTCCATTTCTGCAAGAAAGATGGTTAGAATTTTAATAGGAAATAGATATAACTGTAAACCACTTGGGGTAGAATAGATGGCATAACAAAATTGAATCTTTGGACCCAGGAACATATTATATCTTTCCATTTGTCTGCATCTCCTTTCTTTCTTCCAGTGGGGCTTTTTAATCTTCAGTATAAAAGACTTTCAATTCCTTGATTAAATTTATTCTTGGATATTGTTCCTTGCTTGTACATAGGGATACAACTGATTTCTGTGTATAGATCTTTGCCTTGGTCACCTGGTGCGGCTATAACAGAAATATCATGGTTTTGACAACCATATACATATTTTCTCACAGCTAAGCAGGCTTAAAGTTTAAATTCAAGGTGAGGCTCTAGAAAGTTGCATTCTGTCTCTGTTAGCTCTGGACGAGGGTTCTTGTCTCTTTTCAACTTCTGACCCTTGGATCCATATTGATCTCTTTTTTTGCTATTAATTTAACAATTAAAAAATAATTTTATTGGGAACTCTTAGAGCTATCATAACATTCCATAGCTCCATCACATCAGGCAGCACTGTGCGACTGCTTCCACAATCAGCCTGAAAGCATTTTATTTTTTCTTGAACTTCTTGATATCAGCTCCCCTTTGTTCCTTCTCTCCCCCACCTTGCCCCCTAGGAACCCCTATTCATGTCTCTCTTTTTTTCCTATACTACCCTTTTATTTTTGCCATGTCTCACACAATCCAATCTATGCATTCACATACAATTCTGTCGTTCAGTGTCACTGAGTGAGTTATACACTCCTCAGTGCTGTCAGCTCCCACTCTCCTTCTTCTTTATCTGCTCTCTCTTTCCATAGCTTCAGGGAACCATTACTGCTACTACTTTTTCTGATAGATTATCTATCTTGATTTTCATGTACCAAACGATCTTAAATAAACAAATGAACATCATAAATATAGCATGATTAATGAGGTAAAACAATGTGTTAGACAGGGTTCTCTAGAGAAACAAAAACCAGGACACTAATAATTTTGTATATATTTATATAGATAGATAACATAAGAAATAAACAATTAATCTATAAAGCAGTACAAATGGCTCAGTGCAACTCACTTCCATGAGTCTTTCAAGTCTTGAAGGCCGCAGGGTAGTCCTCTGTGGAGCAATTCAGGCTATCCAACCACAGGCAACAAACAGCAAGCAGGTCACCAACAGTCAGCCAGATGACAGGGTCTGACAGTCCTCAGCTCAAGAGATGTACCTTCCAGTAGCGTGGTGAAGCAAGTCTTGAAGGAACCTCAAGTTACAGCAACACAGTCCACGGATTAGGTGTCCCACAGGTAGCGTAGCTTGCAAATGGAGGCACAGAACAAGCAAGGCAGCCACACCCTTGTCTGATGATCAAAGATCAAGAGAGAAAGAGGTGAGGCTTGCGGAGCCATTTATCTCTCTGCCTTTCAACTAATCTCACATGTGTTCATTGGCCATGTTGGCACAACAAACCTACCTGTCACAAACAAAAACCGTAATAGTAGAGGAGGAATTATTAAAGAACTAGAGGATGGTTATGTGGTTCATCAGTGCCATACCATACACTGGACTTAGCTTCCCTTCTGTGTAGTCCTTCTGATAGGGACTGTCCAATTATTTTACAATTGGGGTTTGGGCCTCCACTTCATCCACACTTCTTCACATCATTTTGGTTGATTGTGAACTTCCGATACCTCTTCCTGGGCAACACCTCATGATCACACAGGATGGTGTGCTTCTTCCATGTGAGCTTTGTTGCTTCCCTGCTAGATGGCTGCTTGCTTAACTAAAAGCCTTTACAACCCAAATGCTATATCTTTTGATAGCCAGGCACCATCAGCTTTTTTCACCACATTTGTTATGCACCCATTTTGCCTACAGCAATCGATGAGTGGGGAAAGTGAGCATCACAGAATGTCAGATTATTAGAGCAAAATGTTCTTGCATTGAGGGAGTATTTAAGTTGAGGCCCAATGTCCATCTGCTACCTTAATACTTAACATAAATTTATGTACATAGATTGATTTCCCTATTGTTATATATAAATGTTTATATATGTACATGACTGTATTTAGACCTCTATAAAAGTCCTTTGTCTCCTAGTTCTTTCCTCTATTTCATTTTACTTTCCTCTTGTCCCACTATCATATTTGACCTTCATTTGGGTTTCAGTAATTCTTCTCTAGGCTACATTGCCCTTGATCAAGCCCTACCAGGCCTCCTACACCCACCTCACCATAGATTTTAGATCACTTGTTGTTCCCTTGTCCCTAGATTTGTTGACATTCCCCTTCCTTTCCCCTGCCTCACCCTCTCCTGTGCCCCTAGGAACCATCAATCCCGTTGTTTTCTCCTCTGGATTGTTTATCCCGCCTATCTTATCTAGCTAGACATGCAGATACAATAATAAGCACAAAAACAAAACAGAGCAAAACAAAGCAACAAAAGAAAACAAAACAACAACCAATGAGTATATTTTTTTAAAGCTCAAGAAAAGTAGTTATCAAAGAGATTCAAATGGGTGAGTTAACATTTTTTATCTAATAAAATAGATATTTTAAAACATAGATGTGCCCAGTGTTAGGATGAGAAAAATCGGTATGCTGATAGGAAATATAAACTAGCTCCTGTCCAGCCAGCCAAGATACCGAAAGGGAAGAAGGCCAAGGGCAAGAATGTGGCCCCGGCACTGGCCATCGTGAAGAAGCAGAAGGCCAAGGATGTGGTGAACTCTTGTTCGAGAAGCGGACCAAGAACTTTGGCATCGGCCAGGACATCCAGTCCAAGAGGGACCTCACCTGATTCACCGGGTGGCCACACTACACCGGCACAGCACCAGCTCGCTGTCCTGTACTAGGGGCTGCAGGTGCCGCCCACCATCAGCCAGTTCCCCCAGGCCCTGGACCGGCAGGCTGAAGCTGGCCCACAAGGACCGGTGGAGACAGCACAGGAGAAGTAGAGGCTGCTGGCCCGGCCCAGCAGAAGGCTGCCAGCAAAGGGGACGCCCACACCAAGAGGCTGCCTATCCTTCGAGCCGGAGTCAACACCCTCACCACTCTGGTGGAGAACAAGAAGTCTCAGCTGGTGGGGATCGCACACAACATGGACCCCATTGAGCTGGTGGTCTTCCTGCCGGCCTTGTGCCATAAAATGGGGGCCCTACTGCATCATCAAGAGCAAGGCCCAGGTGGGGCGCCTGGTGCACAGGAAGACCTGCACCACTGTCGCCTTCACACAGGTGTGAACTCAGTGGCTAAGCTAGTGGAAGCCAGCAGGACCAACTATAATGACAGGTTTCATAAGACCTGCTGCCATTGGGGTGGCAACGTGCTGGGCCACAAGTCAATGGCCTGGATTGCCAAGCTGGAAAAGGCCAAGGCCAAAGAACTTGCCACCAAGCTGGGCCAGCTCGCGCATGGCTAGTTTTTGTACGTAACAAATAAAACTAGTCCTTCAGCAAAAACAAAAAAACTAGTACGCCATGTCATTGGACAATCTAACGATATGTATCTAAGATCTAACCTGTGTTGTATTGACTATGCAAAGACATTCAACTATATGTATCATCGAAAATTATGGATAATATTGTGAAGAATGGAAATTCCTCAAATCTTAATTGTGCTCATGAGGAGCCTGTACCTAGCAAGTGGTAGTTGTTCGAATAGAACAAAGGCATGCTGCATTGTTTGAAACCAGAAAAGGTGTGGATCAGGGTTATATCCTTTCACTAGAGTTAGTCCATTTGTCTGCTGAGTAAAAGGTTATATGAAGAAGAATGAAGAAGAATCCTTCCAGAGAAAAGGAAGACTCATTTACAGCCTGTATGCCAATGACCCAACCTTGCCTGCTGTGAGTGAAGGCTTGAGGAACTCACTGATGACGCTCAGACGTCATGTGGATTATACCTCGACCTGAAGAGAACAGAGCCCTCACGCCCGTACGCTAAAGGGAGCTAAGACTGAAGTCGCCCAGGATTTCATTTTCCTTGACTATCAGTACACACGGGAGCCGTCAAACAAAATCAAATGAGGTGTTGTATTGGGCAAAACTGCTGCAAAAGACATCTTTAAAGTGTTAAAAAGCAAAGATGTCATTTTGAGGACTCGGTGCACCTGACCCAAGCCATGGAATTTTCCATGGCCTCATCTGCACGCAAAGCTGGACAGGGAAGCTGGAAGACCAAAGACCGGAGGCCTTTGAAGCACGGTGTTGGTGGAGAACGTGGCATCCAGGCTGGACTGCCAGGAGAGGGAACAAGCTTGTCTTGGAGGAAGTGCAGCCAGAGGCTTCTTAGAAGCAAGGGTGCCGTGTACTTTGGACAGGTTATTGGAGAAACCAACCCATGGGGAAGGATACTGTGCTCGGGGCAGGCTAAAAAGCACAATGAAGCAGGAGTACCCTCAAAGAGATGGATTGCAACAACGGGCTAAAGCACAGTGACTGAATGGTGGGGAGACCGTACCCGAGCAACTCCAACGCTACCTGAGAATGCAACGCCGCTGTAGCCCAGGGCTGACTACACGAGCCAGCGGTCAGACAGGCCTCCACTCTGCATCCTTCGTTACTTTTTTCTGACACCATCCATCCCTTCCATGGCACTGTTCCTCTCTGATGGGTTGGAGAATCCATTGCAATGACCACAAAACTCTCACAGACAATACCGATGTCTGGAGGGTTTATTAGCGAAGCAAACAGGTTGCAAAATGTTAAGGATACAGTTCTCTTGTCCGCAACATGTCTTCTCAGCCATATTTGCAGGCATTTCTCTCTCGACTTTGGCCTCTCAGCCCCGAGTTCCCTTGGCCTCTGCCTTATTTTGTGAGCTAGGAAACTCACCGTTCTGCCTGATGGTGCCTCTGCCGGCCCCACCACTTCAGATTGCACTTCGCACGTGCAGTCAGAAGTGGCCCTTCCTTTGTGAGGATGGCTCTTCTTTCTTGATGGTCACAGCATTTTCTGTTTCTGCTTCGGAGAGGGCTCTCTCTTATACTCACTGCAATGGCAAAACGCCCTATTTGCCAATATGTGGTGGGAATTACAAAGAAATAGAAGAGGCAAAAGTAAATAATTTTACCTCACCACACATAGCAACAGTTGTGAGGATGCCACAGGGCTGGGGTTATTTTTGTACTGTTGTACGTGGGGTCACACAAGTCCAAAACAACTCCACAGTACCTTAGATCATAGCACCATCTAAGAGTTTAAAGATGAGTATCTCCTTTGACTCAGCGATTCCACTTCTAATAATTCATCTTGAGGGGAAAGATGAGTGGGGGTTAGGAGACACAGGGAGGAAGTGGAATAAGGGATGGTACATTGAGGGGATGGCAATGGATGAGTTGAAACAAAATGTGTATGAATTGTTGCATGTAAAACGGATGGTCTGCTCTGTAAATCTTCACTTAATTCACAATAAAAAAAGTTTTGAAATAACTGAGTGTGAGCAAAGCATTTATCTATGAGGAGTTTCAATGCAATGTAGTTATAATGGTCAAAAATCATCATGGAAAGGCCCATCAGTAGGGAATTCATGAGGAGTCCTGGTGGTGCAATGGCTAAGCGCTGGGCAGCCAACCCAACAATTAGTTGTAACCCAGCAGCTTCCCTGCTGGAGAAAAGACAATCTGCTCCCATAAAGGTTGCATCCTAGGAGAGCCTGTGGGATAAATCTACTCTGCCCTAGAGCGAATCATTGAGTAGAAATAAATTTGACAGCAGCAACAGAATTGTTTAAATAAAGTACCAGCCTCCCACACCCGAATGGGTTCAAGGGGCAGTTTTGTGAGGCAGACAAGCAAAAGAAACTTCACTTTTCAGCTGATGAATGGCCTGCCTCCCTCCCCCCTCCCATCTCGGAGAGTCCCACTAGTGACTGATTTTAGAATAAGGTGACCAGATTTTAACATTGGTAAAGCGGGACACCATTGATAAAACTCATATCCTGGCGAAATAGCCACATGGCAGCCGAAAACCGTATACCCTAGCTTGTCGTGCATTCTTTCCAAAAATCGGGACTTTTAAAAAATGCTGTGGGACACGGGAAAAATTGTTAAAAATCAGGACTGTCCTGCCAAAAGTGGGACGTCTGGTCACCTTATTTTAGAATGGACTCTCATGTACCCAGGTTCAGGACACTACAATTAGTTTAGACTATTCTTCAATATATCATTTGTTTTAATATTGTCCTTTTGATGTTGTTATCTGAATGGTCTTGTTATGGTAAACAGGATGTTACAGTCAATTTTGGTATTGGTTCTTTTATGATAAGGAGTGCACCTTACCATGCATGCTTGTTCTTCTTGAAGTTACCAGAATGTTATAATCAATGCTGTACTCTAGAACGCTCCCTAACTCTAAAGAATAGTAACATTAATTTTGTCTTCTGCTTCTGTCCGCACTTGCTTAAGTCTTGGACAAAGGATAAATGAGTCTTTTTGCCTTAAGAGATGGACTGAAATGTCCACTCACGACTGCAATCAAAGAATCACTTAGATTCTATCAGTCTGGTTATAACTGAATAAAGACTCTTCTCAATTATCAAGACGTTATGGTGACTGTCATTTATTTGAACCCATACATTGTAATTGAGGGGTAAATTAAACAGACATCAGACAAGAGAAAGCGTGCAAGTGCTCACCTTCCCAGTTCTGTGCAGAGAGGCACAATGTAATCTCAAGAGTTCACATAATCTCAGGCATGCTGGCCCAGGTAAGCACATTTGTAACAGGAAGGGGCTGTACAACAGGCATACACATAACAGGAGGTGGATGAGCTATGTGTAAAGGTGAAACTGAGGTACAAGGAGACAGACAGACATAACTGACAGGACATGGGAAAGCAGAAACAGAAATAGCTTTGTGAGGGGGAGTTCCGGACGAGGTTCTGTGACCTAGGCCAACAGGTCAGGGAAGTTGTGCTCAGCAGCTGGGGGCATGGGGTTTTAAAGGGGTGGTGAGGAATGTATGGCAGCTAGTATATGGGGTTTGGACACTGACTCCTTGCTGCTTTCTTTGAACCCAGAGCATCTGGTTTCACCGGTTATCTTATCTGGCACTCAGTCTGCTGCTGACCTTTGGGGACCTGCAGGGAAGCACATGCAGGGCCCTGACCTGCTTCAGCTCAGTCCAAACACTATGGAGGCACAGGGGCACACATGTGACAGGAGGACATATGCATAACAAGATGGACTGGGCAGACTCTAGAATCAAGATGGCAGTTTTCTGAGTTGGCTGGACCTGAGGTGTCTTTGGGCATTCCTTCAAGGGAACAATCCATTCTCCTTATCAGCAGGGAGTGGGCCCTACTTAGGGTGGGACAGACAATAGGGTCAGATTGCCTTAGATGGCTGCTAACCTTCAGGCAGATAACCTTCAAACAGTTGACCTCCAAGTGTATAGTCATTGACCGTGTGTTTGCAAACAGCACCTTAGACGTGGCATTATTATGGAGGGACATCACAGGGAATAACTCTTACTTAGGACAATGTGAGTGGGACACATTTCCAACCCACGCACGTGCAGGGTCCTCCATGGGAGCCTTGGCCTCCCAGACTCCTTAACATATGTGTTTGGGCCGGTCAGAACCAGGCAGAACCCTTGCACCAGCCTCTCAAGAAGACAATGACCTACTGAACTTCAAAGCACCTGCCTCCAGCATTTCACAAAGCTTATCTCCCCGGGGCAGAACACAGCCTCCTCTCCCCAGTGTTCCAGGAAGCAAGTTTGCTAAGAACGAGATGATTTACTGACAGGTCATCTCCTGACCCAAAACTTGCAGCCCCAGTACAAAGAACCTCCCTTCCCCTTACTGGCCCATATGCCTGTAAGCTCATATCATATATATGTCCCGCCACCCCAGTACCAGGTGTGACTTCCTTGACCTAACTTTTTGGGTGGCAGAACCCACCTGGGAGCTCAAGATGCTCCCGTCCCTTTCTCTGCTCTCCCTTCCCTCCCAGAAGTTCTTTTCCCTCAGTAAAATCCTCTTTCTCTCCTCGTTTTTGTCTGAACACTCTCTCTGTCCTGCGACTCCATCTCACCCTCTCAATATGAATGTTGAGAGTTTGTCCATATACGGTCTCTTCCCAGTCCTGCCCTCATACACACACCAAAAAAAATGGAATTTTTTTCAAAGTTATGTATTTCATTTCTGTTTTTTACAAAACAACCTCATCACCTTCAAAGTACTCTCTATTACACTTAATACATTTGTCAAACCTGTGATTCCATTCTTGGAAACATTTTTCAAACTCCTCTGTCTGGATGGCTGACAGCACCTCCCTCATTTTGTTCTTCACCGGGTCTATGTTGTCAGATCATTATCCTTTCATGTCCCTATTCATTTTTGGAAACAAAAAGAAGTTGCCTGGAGTAAGGTCAGGTGAGTAAGGTGTGTGGGGCAAGGGAAGCACTGTGTTTTTTACCAAAAACTGGCATACTGAGATGAATGAGTGAGCAGGTGCATTGTCCTGGTAGCAAACCAGTCCTGTTGGCCACAAATCAGGTTTTTACTGTCACACACTGTTATGCAATCTTTTCAGAATCTCAAAATAGAAAGCTTGATTAACAGTCTGACCTGGTGCAACAAACTCCAAACGCACTATGAGTCCACATTTTCATCCATTGGGAAGTTGATGGACGTCCAGAACAAGGTTTGTCATCAATTGACATTTCACCTGTTTTGAAACTAGAAAACCACTCTTACACTTGAGTTTTCCCCATAGCACTGTGTTCATCACAACAGTTTCTGCAGCACTTTTTCCCAAGCAGGAAGCAAAATTTCACAGTTGGATGCTGTTCTCTTAAATTGGCCATCCCCCAAAAACGAGGTTCGAGCAAAACTGCTTTTACAAAAAATTCACTGTGACTAGAGAGACCCTTCCCAGGTGACGCCACTGGGAGCACTAACTCAGAGTGAGTTACTCGATGCTGCCTAGCCAGAAAAACGCTTATGACAAACACTCCACTCTGCCCAGCGCGATTCTGAGGTTTTGGAGGTACATTCTCGTGTATGTTTATCAAATATAATATTAAGAGGCCATAAAATGTAGTATAAGAATATTTAAATTTTAAATGTCCAATTTTCATTATATATTGTAAATTTATATACAGAGTAGTTATCTCTGAGTGGTAGGATTATAAACATTTCATTTTCTCTTTTTTACTTTTCTGTACATATCTACCACGAGGACATCTCTCTCTCTCTCTCTCTCTCTCTCTCTCACACTGCCACAGAGTTGATGCTAATTCATAGTGACTCTATAGTATAGGACAGGTTAGAATGGCCCCTGTAGATTTCCATGATTGTAACTCTTTACGGGGGGTCGAAAGCCCCATCTTTCTTCCTCTGAGTGGCTGGTGGTTTCAAACTGCTGACTTTGCAGTTAACCCAACACATAACCACTATTGCCACCCGGGCTCCTCCCATGACGACGTATTACTGCTGTAATCAGAAAAAATTATCATGGGATCACTTCTCTCTTAACAATTGCAATTTTTTTCAACATGGTGCCAGGAATTATATTCTACATTTAGAAATATATTACGCTTGGTCTAAAAAAAATCAAATTGTCTAAATTCACTATAAGATATACCTATATGCTTGCATATAAGCCGAGATTTTTTTTTTGAAACATTTTATTAGGGGCTCATACAACTGTTATCCCAATCCATACACACATCAATTGTGTAAAGCGCATTTATACATCATTCTCAAAACATTTTCTCTCCACTTAAACCCCCGGCATTAGGTCCTCATTTTTCCCCTCCCTCCCCGCTCCCCCCTCCCTCATGAGCCCTTGATAGTTTATAAATTGGTATTTTGTCATATCTTGCCCTGTCCAACGTCTCCCTTCACCCACTTTTCAGTTGTCTGTCCCCCAGGGAGGAGGTCACACATAGTTCCTTGTAATCGGTTCCCTCTTTCCTAACCACTCTCCCTTTACCCTCCCTGTTTCACCACTCACACCACTGGTCCTGCAGGGCTCATCTGCCCTAGATTCCCTGGATTTTCAGTTCCTATCTGTACCAGTGTACATCCTCTGGTCTAGCCAGACTTGCAAGGCCAAATTCGAGTCATGGTAGTGGGAGCGGGGAGGGAACATTTAGGAACTAGAGGAAAGTTGTATTTCTCATCGTTGTTACATCGCTCCCTGACTGGCTCATCTCCTCCCCGAGACCCCTCTGCAAGAGGATCTCCAGTGACAAGCCGATATTTTCAGCACATTTTTAATGCAGTCCTTGTGGTAAAATTAGGTCCCTCGGCTGATATTCGGGTCGACTTATACTTGAGTATAATCGGTAATAAAAACGACGGAGGGGAACATAGGAGATAACCACTTGCCTGGAAAAGTGAACTTGACTAAAAAAAAAAAAAGAACAAAAATCAGAGTTCAGAAAGGAAAGAGCATGCTCATCAAGGCCTGGTGCTATCTCAAAATCGAGCATCCAGAGAAGGAGAAAAGGCCCCAGTGCTTTAGGAGACAGCTTCGTTAGGAGCAATCTTCGGGGCAGTTCTTAGCACTCTGTTTCTTAGGCCTGGAAAAATATTGTGGATTTTCTTTCTTCACTAGCAAATGTGTATGTCCTCTACATTCTCTGCACTTCCTAACTGGCGCCCCACGTTTCACTTTCTCTTATTTGATTTTGTGGCAACAGTGGAAGTCCTGGAAGGTGGTCCTTGTTATCTACTCTTTATGGGAGTAGAAAGCCCGTTTTCTTCTGTGAAGCAGCCCATGATTGCACACTCGTGACGTTTTCCCTCAGCACCTCAACACATAGCCACTCTGCTGCCAGGGTGCCTTCCCAATAGATCCTGCCACAGGGCATAAAAAGCAAATTCCATGTCACAACTGAAAGGATTTTATATAACAATTGAGACCAAATTCCACCTCATATACAATATGAATACAGTGACCAGTCAAGTAGAATTTTTAATAATTCCTAAATGTCAAACAGCAAGTCTCACTTGTTTGCTTCAAAGAGATCTCAGAGCCCCAGAAAGTCTCCCACGGTTGACCTTCAGGGCGAGATTCAAAGAGCATTCTTCTAACACCAACAAATTTCTATTCATCTCAAATCAAACACATGTGTTTAATTTTATTTGAAAAGTTGTGTTAAAGAACACTTTAGCTTCTCTTTCTCCAGTATGCAAGGAACAAAAACTGCAGCCTGAGCACGCTGACCTACAAAGAGTTAAGATTTTAGATTCTAAACAGAACTGGATTAACTCTTCTCTTGGTAAGCCTGAAAGACAGGGGGATTGAAATCTACAGTACCAAAGGCACCACAACAGTCAGAGAAAACCAGTACAGGGACCTCTCTGGAGAAAGTACAACTGTAAGTTTTTATCTACTACTACTTTATACGCTTCTATTTCTTCCCCTAGAGCGTTTCTGAGAAGAATGACATCAGTTTTTCACGTAGTACTCTACCACCGGTCTCCCTGCACACAGGCACAACATAGACAAACCAGCTTTGATCCCTTTACCTTCTGAACTCCATTCTACATGTCCTTTGATTCTCCTTTCGAAGTGTCTGCTTGATCCATCCACTCTTCCATCCCCTGCCTCCATTCTTCTTAGTTCAGGGCCTTTGGTCTGAAAGACAGCGACATCCTGCTACCACTTCTCTTCTGCAGTCTCTCTAACTCACTAATACCAGGTCACTATTCCTAAAACTCAGCCACACCTCTAAGTCTAGTGCTCTTGTGCTCAAAAATGTGTCATTTCTGACTATTGTCTACCAAAAGGATCAAATGCCTTCATTTTATGTTCAAACTGGCCCCAAATGATTCCTTTCAATACCTCTTCTTCTCAGACACTTCATGCCTACCTGCTATTCTCCACCGTCACCTTGATCTTTGCCAGCCCCGACACTATGTTTATTGTCCTCTATCAACTACTCTGAATCTTCACCTGCTAGAATCCTACCGTGTCTCCAACAATCCTTAATCCAGGGAGCTTTTCTAGATCCTTCAAGTTAATCTGAATCCCATCGTTCTTTTACATTCCCGTTTTACTTTGTTCCTCCCTAGTTGCCTTTTGATATCAAAAACTATAGTCCAATATTTAAATCATTATATTTTTAATTTAATGATATACTTATATAAGAGGATACTTTTCTCTGTTCCTCTCTGAATTATTCACTTCCCAGAACCAAGGACTCTATTTCCCTCCTCCTGTAGCAACTTCACATAATGGACACACCGTAACATTTGTCAAGTGAAGGTCAACATTCAACTTGCAGGAGTGTCTGCTCCCTGTTCACAGCATTCAGGTAGCCTGTGTCTTGGTTACAGAGTCCTTTTCGCTCTTTCTTCCACAGCTTGTCTTTATCTCTGCTCCAAGTTTCCTTAATTCCTTCATCTCAGTTGCTTCTACCTTCTTACATAGGATTGACCCCTCCCAAGTTTCCTCACACATTGTAAAACCATTTGTCTTCAGGCTCCTCTTCACAAATTGTCTCTTCTTTTGTATGCCTCTAAGAAGCCTTGCAGAGAGACTTTACTGTTTACTAGGGGTTTTTTAAGTAGTTCATGTTAGAGTGGGAAAACGTAATAAAGTTAAAACTCTACTTCTGTGTTTTGCTCTGCAGCTCCCTTAATACATTTTTTGTTTTGTTTGTTTTTATTTCTAAATCATTTTATTGGGGGCTCTCACAGCTCTTATAACATTCCATACATCAATTGTATCAAGCATATTTGTACACATGTTGCCATCATAATTTTCTAACATTTACTTTCTTTTTTTTTTTTTTGGCTGGGTATAGTGTACTTTATTGATGGTACATGACAAGGTCGAGTTATCTAAGCCCCTTCCCTTCCTTCAGGGGTCTGGATGGAATATTCTCAGTGTGTTGGGGGATTGAATTAGGGGCAGAGACTTCCCAGCAGCTGATGGCCTCTCTTCTTCTAACGCTGTTGCTGGGGCTGGTGGTCCAGGGGGGCTCTTACTCCTTGGAGGCCATGTGGACCATGAGGTCCACCACTCTGTTGCTGTAGCCAAATTCATTGTCATACCAGGAAATGAGCTTGACAAAGTGGTCGTTGAGGACAATGCCAGCCTCAGCATCAAAGGTGGAAGAGTGGGGTTCACTGTTGAAGTCACTGGTTGAAGTCACTGGGGTCACTGTTGAAGTCCTGGTCCTCAGTGTAGCCCAGGATGCCTTTTAGGGGACCATCGGCCACCTGCTTCACCACCTTCTTGATGTCATCGTACTTGGCAGCTTTCTCCAGACGGCAGGTGAGATCCACGATGGACACATTGGGGGTGGGGACACGGAAGGCCATGCCAGTCAGTTTCCCATTCGGCTCCGGAATAACCTTGCCCACAGCCTTGGTAGCACCAGTAGATGCGGGGATGATGTTCTGAGCAGCCCCACGGCCATCACGCCAGAGTTTCCCAGAGGGGCCATCCACAGTCTTCTGGGTGGCAGTGATGGCATGGACTGTGGTCATGAGTCCTTCCACGATGCCAAAATTGTCAGGATGACCTTGGCCAGGCGGGCTAAGCAGTTGGTGGTGCAGGAGGCATTGCTGACAATCTTGAGGGAGTTGTCATACTTCTCGTGGTTCCACGCCCATCACAAACATGGGGGCATCAGCAGAAGGGGCAGAGATGATCACCCTTTTGGCACCGCCCTTCAAGTGAGCCCCAGCCTTCTCTACGGTGGTGAAGACACCAGTGGACTCTACGACATACTCAGCACCGGCCTCAGCCCACTTGATGTTGGCGGGATCTCGCTCCTGGAAGATGGAGATGGCCTTCCCATTGACATTAAGCTTCCCATTCTCAGTCTTGACAGTGCCATTGAACTTGCTGTGGGTGGAATCATACTGAAACATGTAGACCATGTAGTTCAGATCAATGAAGGGGTCACTGATGGCAACAATTTCCACTTTGCCAGAATTGAAAGCAGCCCTGGTGACCAGGCGCCCAATGCGGCCAAATCTGTTCACTCCGACCTTCACCATCATGTCTCGGGATGCGGCTGGGACTGCAAGGGACCGGGAGAGGCGGCTGTCTGTCGCACAAGGAGGAGCAGAGAGCCCATTTACTTTCTTTTGAGCTCTTGGTTTTCAGCTTTTCCTTATTCCTCCCTCGTACCTCCCCCCTCATGACCCCTTGATAAATTATAAATTATTATTGTTTTCATATCTTACACCAACTGTTGTCTCCCACCACCACGTTTCTGTTGTTCACCACCTGGGGTGGTGGGGTGGTTATGGATTGATCATTGCAATCGGTTCCCCTCTGCACCCTCCCCACCCCCACCCTCCTAGTATCACTACTCCCATTTCTGTTCCTGAGAGGTTTAGCTGACCTGGATTCTGTGTGTCATGAGCTCTTATCTGTACCTATGTGCATGCTCCAGTCTAGCCAGAACTGAAAGGCAGGACTCAGATCATGATAGTGGGAGGTGAGGAAGCCTCAAAGAACCAGATGAATATTGTGTGTTTCATCAGTGCTATACCTTCCCCTGGTTGACTAATCCCTTTCTTGTGACCCATCTGTGAGGGGATGTCCTATTGTCTACAGATGGTTTTTGGGTGTCTGCTCTGATGCCCCTCATTCTCAACAATATGTTTTGTTGTTGTTGTTTTTGGGTTTTCTGGTGTCTGTTACCTGATTCTGCTGACACTTAAAGATCACACAGGCTGGTGTGGTTTTTCCATGTGGGCTTGTTGCTTCTCTCCTAGATGGCTGCTTATTTAACTTCAAATCTTTAAGACCCCAGATGCTGTATATGTTGATAGCCAGGCACCATCAGCTTTCTTCATCACAACTCTGAATGCATTTTTAAAGGATGGGAATATTTTTCAATATCATTTCCTAAGATTTATTACACTCCTTAGACCTACATTATTTTTGTAATTTTTTTTATTTTTAAACATTTTATTAGGGGCTCATACAACTATCATCGCAATCCATACGCACGTCAATTGTGTAAAGCGCATTTGTACATCATTCTCAAAACATTTTCTCTCCACTTAAACTCCTGACATTAGGTCCTCATTTTTCCCCTCCCTCCCGACCCACATTATTTTAACAGTGGTGTTCAACATCTACACAGCAAGACTTGTGTCAATTCTAGGTGGCATATGAGGTTAAGCGAAAAAAATGTTCCTACTAGAAGTCCAGTTCATAGATGGGTTTATTACCAAAAAAATGTATTTAAACACTTGTCTGCAAGTAGCCATCCTCTGGTGTCAAGTCAGAGAGCACAGCATGCTTCAGGCAAGGGCATGCCGCCGGCAGAGGCGGAGCGACCTCGATGACGGCTGTGCCAAGAAATAGACTCCGCCTTTGGCTATTTCTGTGTAATAAAGGTCTCCATGGTTCCGTAGCAATACGTGTGACGTGGCCTCGCACAAATCAATGATGCCCATTTCATTCTTCAAGTTACGTAACCTTTCGCCCCGTCCTTTTCTGACAGACACCCACTGTCTTTGAGGGGCCCATCCACTCCAGCAAGCTGCTCTTGTCGATTTGGTCTCATAGACGTACATCTTAAAAGAAGAGATCGTCTTTCCTGGTTAATCTAAACTGATGTTTGGTTTTAAGAAAACCTCAGGGCCTAGTTTTAGATTCCGGTTTAAAGATTATCTTAGATAATAGATCCAGAGGCTCATCCAGCATCCTTGGCACAGTAAAGTCTACGTTAAATGAGAACAATGCCCTCTTTACAGCAGTGATATCAAAGCAAGGACACCCTTATGGTTCTCCCTCCACTGGTTCTGAGGGTGGAGAATTAGGTTTCTTTCTTAAATGATCAAAAGGAATTCTACAAAGTAAAACAAGGCCTGCCATAACCTGATCCTGTGATTCCACATTTTGTACATTGCGCTTGTTATTCACAAAGATATCCTAAAGAGAGGCTATAGACTAGGACAGATACATGTCATATTAACCAAAGAACAATACATTCATAAACATTTAGGACATATTTTTCTGTAACTCATTCATTTATGCTGATGAATACAATGTAGAATTATCAATTGACCAGACTTGTTCCAAAACAAAACACAAATTAGAAATGTTCAGCTAGCACAGAGTTTGTACTAAGTGCTAAAATGTTAAGTCATTATTAAATATTAAGTCGTTACCTCAATTGATCATCATAGGAACCATCTGAGGTGAATAGTCCCTCTCTAACTTACAGAGAGGGAAACTAACAGTGTTTAACCAGCCCATACACAACAAAAAGATGTACATTCATGTCTTTCTTATTCCTAGGCCATTGTATCCTAGCCAATATTCATAGTTCTTTCTCCAAACTTAATTAGAGGGGAGTATAAAATCAAAGTCAGGGGAGTGGTTGTGTAATTTAATTGCTGGAGTCATCAGTTGACTTTCGGGCATCTATCATTTCTGAAAGGTTACCCTGATGCACCTTCTCCATGTATCCTTACACCAGTACCTTGTAGTTCTAAATCTCACACTACAAAGCAATGTTTTTGTTCCTTTGACGACAAAGCACTTGATAAACCCTTCTCACATCTACTATCAATCTTTCCCCCCCCCTGATAGATTACATCTGGCCATTGATCATATTTTACATTTATTTTTTAAATTTTATTTTATTGGGGGCTCCCACCACTGTGTCAAACACATCTGCACATGTGCTGCCATCATCCTCCCCCAAACATTTCCCCTTTGTCTGAGTCCCTGGCACCAGCCTCTCATTATTCTTTTTTCCTCCCTTCCCCTCCCTCCCTCCCCCATGTCCCCATGATCATTTATCATTTTTTTTCCATGTATTTTACATTTCTTAACCACTGCTTTATCGGTAGTCTCTGCTAGGTTTTCTTCTCTGAAGTTTTGATAAACTCCAGTTCATTCTTTTTTTTAAAGAGAATATTTATTAAGTCTTAAACAAGAACAGATAATTACAGAGACATATCAACCAGATAAGAGAGCCCATTAGGCTAAACCCATAATGGTATCCAAGGGTATTCTGAGATAAGGAGCTTTGAAAAGGACATAGGCGGCCAAAGAGGACTGCCACAGAACACAGTCACTTATCAATCCTAGACAGTAACTTTGTCTTTGGGTTTAGTGGAAATTTTCTGTTCCTCCACAGCACTATATAGACTTGATAGCGTATTTTGGAATAGTCATGAGCCAAATCAATCTTCTCTGTGCCCAGATATTAGAGGACCAGAGCAATCTTCTAGACCTCTGTTTCTGCAAATGGCTTCAAGTCCAGAGGACAAAGTTCAGGCTGCAGTTAATTTCTCCTTTCCCTTTGTTAGGAAGCTGGATCGGGACAGGGGCTTGTCCCTCCCATGCCTGCGAAGGCCCCCGATAAAGGAGGTTGAGAAGGACTCAGGCGAGCATTAGGCACCCATGAAGACCCCCGAACTTGGCGTGCTCCAATTCAGACCTCAAGCCAGGTGGGCTTCATTCTATCCATGGAGTCAACCAATACCTTCAGCCACGCCTCCCAGCCCGAGGTGGGAAATCCCCCAGCGGCAGGCAGGTCGGTCTCTTTTCACTCGGCTCCAGGTCAAGGTAGGTCGGAAAGGATGCTAGCCTCTCATTTGACAGGGCCTGCGCCCGCCCTCGGGGTTCAGGTCCCAGGCGTGGGCGCAGCCCCACCAGGTTGCCCGCGTTCAGTGGTGAGCCCCAGCGGCGGCGTGGCACGGAGTGGCCCGCTTCCCTGGCATAGCTTGGCCTCTTTTGAGACTGTAAAACCTGAAACGTCTCCTGTCCTTCTTAAAAACTTGCTTGGATTATGAAGCAAGCTTCTGCGTGAACCGAGACAGCTCACATTTTAATAATCCTCTGCAGAAGCAGACGGGAAGCAAGGTGACTTCGCGCATCTGAAGAGGCCGCCCACAGGGTGAGATTCACCTGCAAACCAAGCCGTTGTCTTCGTTGCTTCAGTTCTGTGCCATTCGATCCTAGCACTGTTAGGATAATGGTCTGCGGTGCTCCTTCAAGCTCCCTTGCAAGGGGTATGCTAAGAAATCCACCTAGATTCAGCCAACATTAGGTCTTTGGGAAGGTGATTGTGGTCTTTAAAAAGAACACTTCACAGCAGAACATGAAGGACCCAATTCACGCTAACTGTCTGGAAAGCAGATCAACAAAACACTGATGTCCACTCAGGACAGCATGTATCCACCCTGCTTTCCACAGCATAGTTTGCTGTGGTTGTTGTTAGGGGCCTTCAACACCAGGGGGCAGATGATCAGGTCCTGTTTCCTCTGCTGTGACTCACGCAGACTCAACGCACAACGGAAGGCAGCACCTCCCTATCCTGGTCCATCCACACATTGCTTCTTTCATTTATTTATTTAGGTTAACTGGCATTTTATTAATTGTTTGGGGATCAGTACAGAGACATTCTGAACAATTTGTACACATGCGCGTACCCAAATCCTAAAATGGCACGTAGATACAATTCATTTTTAAATTTCAGTGACTTTCCAGCTTTAAATTTGGAGGCAAAATTTGTTAAAGAGATTATCAAGGGCGATCGTCTTCAAATATTGATAAGCTGTTACATCTTAAGTCCCAATAGTTCACAATTTCATGTCTCACACACACTACCCATTCAAATGTTCAACCCTTCACAGCACATAGCAGGTCTCAGGAAAACTGGGCTCCACGGGATGCACACAGCTCTGACAGGAAAGCCATGATGACAGAAAGGTTTGCAGACGCAATTCTATTAAGAAACAAGCAAACATGGAAACAAAATTTTAAATGTTCAAGTCATACAAATGCATGACGGTGACTCCAAGTTGCCATTCAGTATGCTTTGTATCAGGGATCCCCAAACTCCCGCCCCTCCCCCCACCCCTGGAATGCTATGTTGACCCCCAAGACAGTCAAATTTTCCCACAAGTCAGCATTCCGCTATTTTCTGGTTGTTCCAAAAAATAAACAACCAGTAAATGAATTCATGTCTTAAGAAAGGCATTTACACTTAAAAAATCGGATGAGGTGGGATTTCCTACTTCTTAAAAACGTTTCTAGTGCCACTAAAAAACTTGCATTCAGGGAGGAAGTCTGGCCATCTTTGTCTCTAAGGAGCATTCTATTTTTTCCAAGACAGAGCTGCTTGTTCTTCAGGCAGTTAGTTCATGGTGCTTGCAAAGATCGTGTTACTGGAGGCTCTTACAGCTCTGATCACAATCCATACAGCACTTGTATCAAGCATATTTGTACATATGTTGCCATCAGTATTTTCTAAACATTTACTTTCTATTTGAGACCTTGGTATCAACTCCTCTTTTTTCCCCTCCCTCCCCCTCTCCCATCCTTGTGACCCCTTGATAAATTATAAATTATTATTATTTCCATGTCTTACACCAACTGCACTCTTCCCCATATGGTTTCTGTTGTTCATCTCCCTAGGGGGTGGGGGTGTCTGGTACTTTCAATATTCTTCACCATATGTGGTAGTTACATAATTTCATGTCAGCTTGAAGACATAAAAGTATAGGGGTGGAGTCTAGCCTGTCAATCAGGTCACAGCCTGATGATGCCTCCTGATGGGTGTGGCCTTCTCATAAGGAGGGTCCTGGGAACCTCCTCTCTTTCTCTCTACCTTCACTTCCCGATGGCTGACCCTGATAGCTGTCAGAGCCCTGCCACTGCCATTGGATCCACATGACTCTGCACCCACCAACCTGTGATATTCTTGCATTCTGCATCATTGCTTGTGACTGCATGAGTCTGAAGAGGGGCTTATGGACTAGTGCTGGATTTATGGACAAGTTGGACTGGGCTGGGATGTTTTCCTTTTTTAAAAAATCATTTTATTGGGGGCTCATACAATTCTTATCACAATCCATACATCCATCCATTGTGTCAAGCACATATGTACATGTGTTGCCATCATCATTCCCAAAATATTTGCCTTCTACTTGAGCCCTTAATATCGGCTCCTCTGGGATGTTTTCTTGATACACAATTACTCCTTGATATAAAGCTCTTTCTTATACATATATGCGTCTCACTGAATTTGTTTCTCCAGTCAACCGGCCTTAACACGCCATCATAGTTCAAACACAAGGGTTTTTCTCCCATCTTCACTATTCCATGTCCAACTTGCACACGCATATGAGGCAATTGAAAATGCCATGGCTTAAGTCGGGCACACCTTAGTCCTCAAAGTAATAGCCTTCTTTTTAACACTTTAAAGCAGTCGTGTGCAGCAGATTTACCCAATGAAAGTCTTGACCTTTTGACCGCAGCTCCCATGAGCATTGATTATGGATCCAAGCAAGACAGCATCCTTGACACCTTCAATCTTTTCTCCATTTATCATGTTACCTATTGGTCCGGTTGTGAAGATTTTAGCTTTCTTCCTTTCTTTCCAAACCCAAACAAACCCAAAAGGTTATTTATTTAATATATTTGTCACAAGAGTGCAAATGGAGACTTAATTCAAAACAAAACAAAATGACAACACAGCTTAAGATACAGAGGTCTACCCAGAAATCAAGGGGAGGAAGGACAGATATCTACGGAGGAGAAGACAGCACAAGGACAGGGCAGGTCTGGGCTCGTGGCTGGAGACTTGCTTTGAGTAGGTTTCCGCAGGTATTTCTTAAAGGTGGTGCGGTTTTCCCAGAGTCCGGTAGCAGGTATGTTCAAAGGGCTGTCGATGTTGGGCTCTCCCAGAAGCTCTGGATGGAGAGGAGACGCGTCCTGACATCACACAGGGTGGACCCCTTGTCCTTCAGGATGTCCAGGCTCATGTTACCCTGGAGGTCCACGATGGGGTGGTAGCAGGGGGTGAGGAGCTTCACTGTGGGCACAGTGTAAGGGTAGGCACTGGGGAACTCCAGGGAGTTTGTCCCTCAGGCCTTCAGAGGCTGGGCCAGCTGCTGCGTGGATGGTCCCTACCCACTTGGAAAGGTGGTCTGATTCCGGGAAGGCAGAGATTCCTTTGTCGCCAGCCATCATGGGGGTCATCAGCTCCTGTTGTAATCTCTTGCTCACGGAACCCCTGGTGGTTCCCCCACTGGGTTCAGCCCCTCCCAGGGGGCTATGATGCTGACTACGGCTTGGCTGAGGCTTTAGGAAGCCACCTGCTGGGTGCTGGCAGACAGGAACTCAGAAGACTAGAGTCGGCAACTGCCACAATCCTTGATCTTCATCAGTAAGTGCTTCAAGTTCTCTTCACTTTCAACAAGCAGGGCTGTATCATCTGCATACCGCAGGTTGTTCGTAAGCCTTCTCCAATCCTGATGCCACATGTTCTTTATATAAGCCAGCTTCTCTGATGATTTGTTCAGCATAGAGATTGAATGGTGAGACAGAAGTATGGTGAGCGGATACAACCCTGACTACACCTTTCCTGATTTTAAACCATGTCGTCTTCCCTTGTTCTGTTGACACAACTGCATCATAATATATGTACAGGTTCTGTAGGAGCACAATGATGTGTCCTGGAATTCCCATGCTTCTCAAGGTTATTCATAGTTTGTTATGCTCCACAGAGCCAAATGCCTGTGACAGTCAATAAAACACAAGTGAACACGTTTCTCTTATTTTCTGCTTTCAGCCAAGATCCATCTGACATCAGCAATGATGTCCCTTGTTCCATGTCCTCTTCTGAATCCAGCCTGAACTTCTGACAGCATCCTGTCAATGTACTGCTGCAACTGTTGTTGGATGATCTTCAGCAAAGTTTTACTTGCACGTGATATCAATGCTATTGTTCTATAATTTGCACATTCTGTAGGGTAATGTTTCTTTGAATTGAGTACAAATATGGATCTCTTCCAGCCATTTGGCCAAGTAGTTGTCTTCCAAATTTCTTGGTATAAACAAGTGAGTGCTTCCAGTGTTTCCTCAACTTGTGGGAACATTTCAATTGATCTTCCATCATTTTCTGCAACCTTGTTTTTGGCTGATGATTTCAGCACAGTTTAGACTTCTTCCTTCAGTATCATTGGTTCTTAATGATATGCTATCTCTTGGAATATTTGCGTGTTGACTAGCTCGTTTTGGTACAGTGGCTCTGTGTATTCTTTCCATCTTCTCTTGATGCTTCCTGCATCACACAGTATTTGCCTGTAGGATCTTTCTATATTTCAGCTCGAGGCTTGAGTTTTTCTTTAGTTTTTGCAATACTTTAGGGAGAATTTTTTTTGGGGTGGTCATGAAACAAACATGAAGATAACATTAAAACATGGTACTTGAAGTGAGAGACACAGGATGGCTGAATCACAGCACTGGCATTGGAAACAAAACATTGTTTTGTAAGAATAACTTGGAGGACTTGCTAATGCATACGGGAGAAAGAAGAGTCCAAGTTTCAGGGACTAGTAGAATGGTAGTGCCCTTTTTTTTTATGAGAGAAAGACTTGCAAGAGAAATCAAAATTCTAGTTTGAGATATAGGAGTTTGAGACGTCTAGTAGCCAGGCAAGTGGAAATGTTGTAGACAAAAAGATCTGAAGGTCATGGGTGAACATATAACACTTGGAGGAACAGTATGTGAAATATTTCAAGCCAGGGGAGTGGATATTATGATACAGGAAAAGTTTTTGACCAAGATGTGAGGCAATTTTATGATGAGCTATTCTGACTATTTAGGCCCATAGGGCAGAATACCATCATCCCAGAGCTCCCAACTTTACCTATTATGGTTCTAGCTTTCCACAGGTGCTAACTTACCTTTATCAGACCCATTTCCAAAGTCCTGGGATTATGATTGGCTTGGCTCTGGCCAATTGTCCATCACTGTTCCATTTTCAGTGGCTGGGAGGCAAGATCATGAAATACAAACGGAGTTGGGAATAGAGACCCACTCAGTAATAAAGTCAATGGTCCTTGAATTTCAGCCTGAGCAAACACTTCAACATTGATCCAAAATTATATACATCAGTTCTAGAATTTCCCCAAAGTGATTTTTTGTTTTAAATTAGGTTGTTACTGAATTTTTGGTGTTTAGTAGCTTCTTTATTACAGAGTGATCCACACCACTACAAATATGATTACGACATGCTGTATATTATTACAGAAGTACTGAGAAATTCCAACTGCAACTTAAGTGTAAATAAAAACTAAACACAAAACCAATCCAGTACCATGGAGTCAGTGCTGACTCCTAGCCACGCCCTGTGGGTTCTCGGGGTTATCTGTCGACTGAAGAAGAAAGCCTCGTCTTTCTCCCACAGAGCTGCCAGTGGTTTCCAACTGCCGACCACCCGATCCCAGTCTGAGTGACCAGGACACACCAGGGCCCCACAATGTGTACGTAAGTGCAGCCTAGTCAAAACCCAAACCCAACCCAATGCAGTCAAGTGAATTTGACTCCAAGCGACCCTGTGGCACAGGGCAGAGTTGCCCCGTGGAGTTTCCAAAATTGTGAATCGTTATGAAGTCAAGTGACACATCGTTCTCCCGTGGAGCAACTGCGGGGCTCAAACTGCCCTTTTGATGAATAGCCAAGCATTTAAAAAATCAGTTTTATTAACACTTTATCCATATGTCATACAATTCTATAATTCACTCATATCAAGAAGAGTTGTACAATTGGCATATTCCATTACAGAACATTTTCTTCTTACAGTCGTCACTATTCATGTAACTATTTGTTTGTCTAATTGTGGCAATTAGAAACAC
>NW_022103915.1:86473830-86484868 GCF_000313985.2 Echinops telfairi | reverse complement strand
GGGTGGGAATTATAAGTCATTGTAGTCAGTTCCCCATTTCTCTGCTTCTCCCCCCACTTCCCCCTACCCTAGCCAAGCATTTTTAACTTTCACACCGCCAGGGCACCCTAGGACAGCCTGAAGATCCATATCATTTTCTAGGTTCCTCTATTTCAGTGTCCTCTAGGACCACTTTCAGTTTGGGGGCCTGACATGATGTCTCGTCTTCTGGTGGATGATACAGCAGGAGACCGGCCAGTTAGAGACACAGATTCAGTACCTCTCGTGATGCCAGCCTGGAAACGTAAGTACGTTCAGTGCCCGAGACGGAATATCTTTTAGAATCACAGTTCTCGGGCGAGAGCCTTCGTGGTCATTGCTTTGTTCTCAGTTATTTCTCAATCTTCTGCATGAGGGTACAAAGGAGACCACCACCCCATCTCAAATATAATGTAACCATCTCAAAGATAATTTAAGGAGAACATCTATGAGATCTCAAAAGGGCCACCGACACGTTATCTCGTGGAGGGAGGCCGTAATGGCCTTAGAGGAGTCACAGTCAGGACACTCGTCAAATAAGGCCTGGGACAAGGGAAGCGTCCACAAGTTCATGGCTGGTGGCAGCTCAATACATCAGTTACAGGTAGAACTCCCAAAGCAGGAACAGAGCCATGATTAGGACTCATACATTATGGAGACAGAAGCGCTCACGAGACTGGTCCAGGGCCTTCAGACCAAGGAAGTCAGGGCACCACTGATAAGGACATGACTCATCACTATGAGGGCCCCCAATACTGTCCATCAGGACATACCCAGGCAATCCTCTAAGCGAGACTGTCCTTCCCACCCCTCCACTCCCCTCTCCCCCTCCCAAACCTGCCAGGGTTGGCTAGAGAGGGATGGAGGTAATCCATTTTCCAAGCATTCTACAAGATTATCTCCATCCTTTGAACAGAAGGAATTCAGTGGAGGTTTAATCGACATCGGCCAATGGATTTTGGGCTGCTGCTGCCATCCACAGCCCTTTGCCAGTCAGAGTGCCCAGAATTAAGCTCTAATGCAGAACTCACAAACAGTAAGGGTACAGTCATTGGTTCACAGCAGTGTCTCTCCTCAGCTAGCAGCCCAGTCTCCCTCTCTGGTCCTCAGTCTCTCAGATATGTGGTCCCGTGGTTTATGCCTCTGTGGGTCAGGCGACCCATCGCCCATTCACCATCTCATGGTCTCAGGTGTGAGGGCCACAGCCCCTCTGCTCTGACTTGCTGTGGCCTCTGAGTTCTGTACTATGGTCTGTCTGCTGCCTCTGGTCTTGGCTTCTGCTACTTCAGATGTGGCTCTTCTTTTTTGAGGGCCCAGGAATCCTCTCTGCTTCCCTTATAAACAGAGGAATGGTTTTGATGGCCTGTGGTTTCTGTATTTCAGCAGACCATACTCTCAAGGAAACAAAGGGTAGGGACTTGGTTCACACCCTCCCGTAAAGTGAAGATTCAATATGCACCCCACCTTAATCCTGTCTCTCAGCCTAGCAGAGAACTCTCTCCACACTGGGATTATAACCACAAGCATAAAGACTAGAATTTATAGTACATCACACAGGGATTATGTTTAGAAAGGCCATAAAGCTACATCTCAATATAAAAGTCATAGTGAGATAGCATTTACACACCATGAAATTCATTCTTTTAAAATGTACACATTTCAGCAGTTTTCTGGGGTTTTTATATAAATCATTTTATTGGGGACTCACACAACTCTTATCACAGTCCATACGTCCATCCATTGTGTCAAGCACATTTATACATTTGTTGCCAAAACATTTGCTTTCTGCTTGAACCCTTGGTATCAGCTCCTCATTTTCCCCCTCCCTCCTTGCTCCCCTCCCTAACAAACCCTTGATAATTTATAAATTATTATTTTGTCATGTCTTACACTATCTGATGTCTCCCTTCACCCACTTTTCTGTTATCCGTCCCCCAGGGAGGAGGTTATATATAGATCCTTGTGATCAGTTTCCCCTTTCTATCCCACTTTCTCCTTCCCCTCCTGGCATCGCTACTCTCATTATTGGTCCTGAGGGTGGGGAGGGGTATCTGTCCTGGATTCCCTGTGTTTCCAGTTCCTATCTGTAACAGTGTACATCCTCTGGTCTAGCCAGATTTGTAAGGTAGAATTGGGACTGTGATAGTGCCGGGGGAGGGAGGGGTGAGAAAGCATTAAAGAACTAGAGGAAAGTTGTATGCTTCATTGATGCTATACTGCACCCTGACTGGCTCGTCCATTTCAGTAGTTTTTTAGAAGTTTCTAAACTACCACTACTGTATTTAATTGTAGATCATTTTTATCACACTAAAAAGAAAACCTATAGCAGTCACTTCCCTTCTCCCCATTCTCCACCTACGGTAGCCACTAATACACTTTTTGTCATTACAAATTTGCCTATTCTGAACATTTCATATGAAGGGAATCAGACAATGTGTGACTTTTTTTTTGCTTATTCCATTTGGCACAGTGTTCCCCGGTTTATCCATAGGTTAGTACATCGTTCATTTTTTAATTATTGAATTCTATACGTGGCCATGCCACCTCTTGCTCATCCATTCGTCAAGCGATGGATATTTGGGTCCTTTATGATTTCCTTTCTCTTGGGCATCACTAAGGATGGATCTTCTCGGTCATATGGTAATATTTTGAGGTACAAACTAGCTGCACCTTTTACATTCCCACCAGCAGTGTGTGACAGTTTCAATTCCTCCATAGCCTCACCAACATTTGTTATAATTGTCTGTAATCTTGTGTTTTTGTTTTTTCTCTTTTGTTCTCATTGGCCTTTCTCTAATGACTAATCATATTAAACATGTTTCCATATGCTTATTGACTATTATTTAATTCCTTTAGTCAAAACTCATGACCTTTGAAGGACCTCTTTAGATTGGGATAAAAACTTGTTGGTGCTGTGCGTTAGGCATATAGGGCTGCTAATTGCAAGGTCAGTGGTTCAAATGCACTCGCTGTTCCTGGGAGAAAGATGGGGCTGTCAACTCCAGTAAAGATTTCCAGTCTCAGAATCGCTCTATGGCAGCCCCAGCAGGCAGACTTGACTAAATAGCAGTGGTTTAGGCTTTATTTCAGGATCAGGCGTGAGAAATAGAAATAACAATGCAGCAGCATGAATATTCATTGCAGCTCAAAGTCCTGCCCAGGAAGGAGAAATGTTGAGCTGGTGCAAGCCAGCTAAACCTTGGCTATGTCTCCACAAGGCTAAGACTTTTCATACAGTAGCTTTCCATTAATGGCCTTGCTTAATTAAATGATCCTGAAAGATTTTTCTCCATTAATAATACAGTATTCTCCAAAGAGAGTTCTATCTCATCTAAAAGTGCTTTGATCTCCATCCATGAAATCTATCCCTCCTCCAGAAGGTCAGCATGCCCACAGCAATTCTTGATTCAGACAGCTAATCCCTGCCTTCCCCCCCAAATTTACCACTGTCTCCCTTGCCCAATCCAGTCCCTATCTACAAATGGTTTCACTTCTTGAAACCAAGAAAACCTCCAGACCTTGGGGTAGGTGCTTGGATTTCCTCTAGAGACTGATTTTAGCCTACCTGTCCCACAAGAATCAAATGGTGTTGATCCAGCTAGGCAGATCAGCTACAATTGCTCCTAGGGTGGTTTCTCCCCCCAGGGTGTAACATCTATTTAGTCCTCAGGGGGAAAGCAAGAAGTAATTGTCTCTTGACTTTCTTTCTTTATTTTCTTATGACACTTGTTATGGTGAGTCTGCTTTTTATTTTGAAATAATTTCTTTCTTTTTTTTCTTTTTTTTAATGAGAGAGAGGAGACGGGGAGAGGGAGAGAGGGAGAGGGAGAGGGAGAGAGGGAGGGAAGGAGGGAGAGCGAGAGAGGGAGGGAGAGAGGGCTTGAAATAATTTCAAACTTACAGAAAAGTTGCAAGCATATTACACATCACTCCCATGAACCCACACCCTGATGCTCCTATTGTTAATATTGATTTAATTTGCTTTGTCATGTTTTCTCTTACTTTCTATAGCTCTTATCGCTTTCTATATACATGTATGCATATGTATTGATTACAAATTTTAAACAGATACAGTTTTCAAAACCACGAACCTAAACATGATGTAGCGGGTTGCTAGTGTGGTCATTGAGAAAGACTCGAAACATGAGCATAGACCTTGATGGAAATCTCCATTTATAAAAGTATTTTCTTCATTTATTTCTACCAATTTAATATGAGAGAGCTACAAAATGTTCATGGACATGTTGAATTAAAACTTAATAGAAAAAAAAAAAAGAAAAAAAGTTAATAGGATTTTTAAAAGAATGAATGGAATGATCCCATGAACGTTTTGAAGCTGCTTCACATATTAAAAAGGAAATTGGGTATATTCTGTGATGAAATCTGGAGTCTCTTTTCCCACAAGTATCTCACTGGATACTTCTAAGGTGTGTGCACCTCACTAGTGTAATAGTTCTCCTTATAAACGGTCTGTCTGTTGTTTGGTTAAAAGTTGAGGGGGCAGGGGTGTGAGTTCAAGTCTGAAGGGTCACTAAGGGTCATGACCTCAGGGTTTCCTCCATCAGCCTCTATTTGATCAGTAAGCCTGATCTTTTATTCTGAATTTGAGTTTTGTCCCGCATTTGCCCGCAAGATCAGCAGAACTGGATGGTGCCAGGTACCCTGATCCAAAGTCTACTGGTCAAGCAGTCTATAAAAGAATCCTGATCAAAAGGGGATAATACAGAACAGAATTTCAACTTTTTAGGACTCCAGACATTCAGGATGGCTGACCCCTTAAAATGATTGCCTTAAGATAATCTTAAACCTTAAACCAAAAATATCCCTTGAGGTCGTCTCTAAACCAAACCATTGTACTGTAGCGCTGGCTCCAATTCATTGTGACTCTGTGCACCACCCAGTCCTGCAGCGGCCTTGCAATCGCGGCTATCTTTGAGCCCACCGATACAGCAGGCATCGTGTCATTCCACCTCATTAAGAGGCTCCTTTGTTTTACTGACCCTCACTTTAGCAAGCAACATGAGTCGGCAGAGACTCGATGGCGCTGAGCTTGGATTTGAGTCTGGTCCCTCCTGACAACAGGTCTAAAGTACATGAGATGAAGTCTTGGGCTTCTAAGGAGCATTCTGGGGTACCTCTAGGGCAGATAGACGTTGATGCAGGTGCTTTGGGCAAGATAGGATGAAAGACCTGATGAGATAAAAGGTTCCATGTGATCATCATCTCCCTTTGCCTTCTCCTGGGATGTTAGGCAAGATGATAAAAACTCAGCCGTCCTTGAGGAAGATGAGCAGGGAGGAATTGGAGGACCATTTCTTTCGGCTTCGCGAAGAGCACATGTTGATGAAGGCGTTTTCTTGGAAGCAACAGGATGAGCTCAAAAGGTACCTCACGTTCCCCTTAATGCCGGGCCTACAGCACACTGAATAACAAGGAACGCACCTTACTGAAATATCTATGGCGGAGAATTAATCCGTTTCAAGGATGATTTATTCCAAAAGTAACTTTGGAGCTCTATTGCTTTATTCTGTTTCCCTGGTTAACATATCAACAGACTGTGGCCACAGAGCATTAAGAACCAAGGGAATATGATTTCAACACTATAATATAGTTTAAATGCTAAGCACTTGGTTTGCAGAAGGCCTTAAATCCATTTTGAGCCTCCACATAAATTCAGTCTCCATTGAGTTATTTCTGAGCATTTATGAGCAACATTGAAAGCTTTGCTCTCAGACACAGTGAGTTTGAAAGTTCACTGCTGCAACCTCCCGTGGCCAGTCCGGGGTATCCTTGTCCTGTTTAAGACTTAATAAAGAGGTCACTATAAAATATATTTGAATTTGGTTTATTCGTTTCCTCTTAAATGACACACAGAGCAGGAGACTGGGCAATCAGGCTGAACCCCTACTTGTATTCAGTTTCTGGTTTGGTTGTAAAAGGGCACGGGTGGTCAGATGGAGCAGTCTAGGTCTCAGAGAAAAGAAGATTCGGTAGAGGGAAATTGGAGTTTTTGTTCTAGGTGCACTTGGTTCTGGATAAAAGAGAGACCGCATTCAAATTTCCAAGTCTAATTTATAGGGACACACTTATTAAGTTTCCAACTGGACAAAGACAAAATCCATCCAGATAAGGGAGACCATCTGTATGAGGCCTATCATGGCATTCAAAATTCACTGCCATGGACTCAGTTCTGACTCGCAGTGACCCTATAGCACAGGGTAGAACTCCCCCTGTGAGTTTCCAAGACTGTGACTTTTCACAGGACTTAGAGTCTCATCTTTCTCCCGATGAGCATCTGGTGGTTTTGAACTGCTGGCCTTGCTGTTAGTAGCCCAACTCATAACCATTGCATCTTCAGGGCTCCTCTTTTCTTTCTTTCTTTCTTTTTTTAGGGTTCCTCTTAATGACATCCAAAGATTCATAGAAATGTGGCCACTTAAATAGAACATAGGTAGTGCTGGCATAATGGGCTATGCATTGAGTTGCTAGCTAAGTGCAAGATCAGCAGTTCAAAACCACCAACCATTCTGGAGGAGAAAGACGGGGCTTTTACTCCTGTAAAGAGTTACAGTCCAGGGCAAGATCTGACAAAATAATAATTTATAAATTATCAAGAGCTCATGAGGGAGTGGGGAGCGGGGAGGGAGGGGAAAAATGAGCTGATGCCGGGGGTTTAAGTGGAGAGAAAATGTTTTGAGAATGAAGAGGGCAATGAATGTACAAATGCACTTTACACAAATGATGTGTGTATGGATTGTGATAAGAGAGTTGTATGAGCCCCTCATAAAATGATTAAAAAAATAAAAATAAAAACAAATAAAAATGAAAAAAAGAGTTACAGTCTCAGAAACGCCCGGCAGGCAGTTGTACTGGGTGCTGTAGGGTTGCTCTCAGTTGGAATTGACTCAGTGGCAGTGAGCGTGTTACCTTTGTTATTTAAAAAAATAGAATACAAAGCAAACCATCACAGAATCCTGAGTGGCAGCGTATCAGCACATCACGGTTGCAGGCCAAGGGACCATGATTGAGATGCTCACACGCTTGAGGACAGGAAACCGTGTAAGCCTGGTTCAGGGCCCTCCACCGGAGGCAGTGGTGACTATGCACATCACATTCGTTCAAGGACACACCTAGACCAGTCTCTCGGCACGCTGTATGTGTTACCGCACTCCATCCTCACAGCGAACAACCTTAAGAGGTTGTTATTATTTCACTTATTCATGAGGACCTTGCAGCACAGCAAGATCACGTGGCATGCTCAAGTCACAGTCAGTCAATGAGACAGCTGATGGGCAGTGAGGCCCCAGAAGCCCATTGTAAAGCTAAAAAGCCTGGCATCAGGTCCAGAAAAGGAGGGGGACTGATTATCCACTGGAGCTAAGGCACAATGTGTATTAGATGCTATTGAGGCTTCGTCCTTAAAGCTGGGCAGACAGACAGGGTGTGCAAGCCAATGATAAATAATAGAGAAGCACATATTAAAATGTCTACTGTGCTACAGAAAAAGACCCCACATTCAAACAAATTTTGTCAAGAATCTTCTATTAAGCCTTAAACAGAACAAAGGCGAAACAAAGGTGATCCGTAGAATGAAGGAAAGAGCATGAGGCCAATGGGTTGCAGCCGACGCAAGGCCCTGGAGCCAACCAGGGTGATGAAAAACAAAGGGAATGATCACAAAGCCGAGAGTGGAGGCAGGTCAACCTATCGCCGTGGCAGGAGGGGCTACAGAGGCAAGGAAAGAACCACGACTGGGACGTGTTCACAGCCACTCGCTTTCATTTAACTAGATGGCTCTTTTCAGCTTGTGACGGAGGGTAAACCCCACTGTTTCCCAGGTTCGTCCAGTTATCATGTACTTCCTTGAGTTGTACTGGACTCTCCGTGACGGCACTATTGCCTCTCCCTGCTTTCTAGAATTTTCCTTGGCCGCCTTGTTGGTTTAAGGAGCCCTGGAGACATAACGGGTACAAGTTGCTCTAAAGGTGAAACTGAGGTGCAGGGAGACAGACAGACATAACTGACAGGACAGGGGAGAGCAGAAACAGAAACAGCTTTATTAGGGAGAGCTGGGGACAAGGTTGTGTGACCAGGGAAGTCGTGCTCAGCGGCTTGGGGTGGGGGGTGCCGGTTTTTAAAGGGGTGGTGAGGAATGTATGGCAATTAGCATATGGGGTCTGGAAACTCTGAGAATTGCTTGTGGACTCCTTGAGGCTTTCTTTGAACCCAGAGCATCTGGTTTCACCGGTTATCTTATCAGGCACCATCTGCTGCTACTGACCTTGGGGTCCTGCAGGGAAGCAAGTGCAGGGCCCTGACTTGCTTCAGCTTAGTCCAAACAGTTGGGCTGCTAATCCCAAGGCCAGCAGTTCAAAACCACCCACTACTCCTCAGAAGAAAGGGCTTTTTAGTCCCGTGAAGAGGAGTTAGTTTCTCGGAAAATGATGACAACATATGTACAGATGTGTTTGACCAAATGGATATATATCTGGATTGTGATAAGAGCTATAAAATTAAATTAAAATTTAAAAAATAAATTAAAACAAAAGTTAATTAAAAAAACTGAAGTAGTCAGTATGAAATGAACAGGTAACACATTTACAAGAAAAATAAAGAAATCGCATTTCATGAAAATAAAATTGGTAGCACCTTTTGCTACCAAAAAAAAACCCAAACCCAGTTTCTCAGAAGCGTCCAGGGGCAGTTTCTGCCTTCTTCTCGGGGCTGCTGGGAGCCACGTGGCATGGACTAGCAGTCAGGTTGAGGGGGCGTGTGCTGACACGCTGGCCTGCTCACCCCAGGTCAGCGGGTAGAAATGAGCAGGGGCTCGGAGGGAGGAGGCCAAGGCTTTCCTCTCGTCCTGCCAGAGTGACCGTCTCGAGAACTCAAAGGGTCGCTATGCGTTGGAACCAACTCATGCCGGTGAACGGTCAGAAAGGACTCAGAAGACTCAAAAATGGCTTTCGAGCTCCCACTGTGCACCCCAGATTTCCCCAAGCAGGTGCTTTAGAATTCAAGCTCTAATACGCAAATCCTTTACCTCCTCCTTTAAAAACTTGGCATGTGTGTTTTATAATATCCATAAATTGTTAGTATAGGGGTAAACATATGTCATTTACAAACAAAGATCAGCATAAAAGATTCAGGGAGCTCCCTCACTTTATTTCTACTGAGGCGTGTCATCATCGCCAAAGCCACAGAGCACAGAGGTGCCACCACCGGGTCCCTGCCTTCAAGCGCTTACCGGGTATGGGAACCAGAAAGTTGAAAGACTAAATAAGAGACCAAATAATAACTCATTGAAAGTGAAGCCACGTGCTGCTCTCTTTTCCTTTTTGCCCATCGGCTGAGGACGACCTTGCTCCGGTTGACCTCTAGGGGCCGGGACTGGCCGGCCCAGGCAGCGGTGCAGCCCCTAGAGCGCGCCCCGCGGCCCCCAGTGCCCCAGCACCCTGTCAGGTCCAGGCTGCAGCGGCATGTCCAACACAGCAGTTCATCTTCTCCCCGCCGCCGGGCTCAGCTTCGTGTCCATGTGGCTCGCAGACAGCTCCACACCGCGGGGACCCTGGTGGCAGAGAAAGCCCAAAGAGGTGAGGCCTGCGTGGTGTCCCCTGGGGAGAGTTGGTTTTTGCTTGTCGCGTTTTGCTTCCTGGTTCACCCCAGCCAGGGACATCACCGGGGTTGAGTGTCACATAGTGCAGTGATTTGGTGTTCCAGTTCTAGCATGTGGTGTTCTGGAAGGTTCTGTTGCCAGTCTCCGTCTTCTACATAAATTCCAGGGCCAAGAGACAGGCTGAGCTACACAGCCCCTCCGACATTTAAGGAGCATGTGACAAATGACAACCGTAGTGCTGGGATATCCAGGGAAACCAGCAAACCGTAAGTTCTTCTCACTCTCCCGTGAGCTCTGTTCCTCCCGTGCCTGTGAGCAGCACGTCGCGCAGGAAACAAGTGAGTGTGGACATTGGAGAGGCCCTCGCAGCATTGGAGAAAGTGAAGGTCAATCCTAGATCAAACTTAAATCCATTGCTTAAAGAATGGAAAAGGAGTGTCTCCAGAGCTGCCTTCAGAGGAAAGAAAACTGTAGTCCTTTGCCTTAATTGAAGGCATTTCCGCTATGTTACCGCACATTTCATCCCTTAGGTCATAATTCATTAATACTTGACACCTGGCAACCGTATTTTATACTATTATCCTCCCTACATACCAAGATTATACTAACTCTTCTAACTCTCTTTTACATACCAGAGGACATCAAAGCATTCTAGGAAAATGAAATGAAAAGATATTGGAATTCCCCCCACACGTTTATAGCCTCCTCACAGGCACGGGCATGATGTTAGCCCCCACAACATGACAATTTCTTTCTTTTTTTGAAATTTTCAAATCATTTTATTAGGAGCGCATCCAGACATACCATTCCTTAGTTCGGTCGCATCAACCAGTATTGCACAGTGACAAACACAGTCCGTTTCAATGCATTTTCTTCTTTCTTGAGGGGTGAGATCCGCTCCCCCTTCACATGAGCAATTTCTACTTCTCCTTTTAATGTTGAAAAGGTCTAATTCTAACAGTACAGTTTCTTTCAACGAAGTCACATTAGAGCTAAACTCACCAATCTCTGGGTTCCTACCAGCGTCCACAGAATGGCCAGCAATACCGTGCAAGGAGAAGAGCCACCTAGGTCTCTGGAGGAAATGGGGTCCAGAGACGAAGGATTGGAACAGAGAAACGCGTTGGAGTGCGCTCAGAAGGTCACCGAGCTTCGGTAAGAGGATAGCAGTCCATCCCTCAAACCACAATGAGCTGTGGGAAAGATTCTTGCTTTGCATTTTTTCTTTTACCTCAGCAAGGAAAATAAAAGGAATGTTTGGGATTTAATTCTATCTGAGGAGTAGACCTGGAGTGCCTAGTGGGTTAAGAAATGGGTGAACATAAAGGGAATATTTAAAAGGCCAAGTTGGGTTGCTCACTGCAAGGTCAGCAGTTCAAAACCACCAGCGGCTCCAAGGGAGAAAGC
>NW_022103915.1:86471383-86473621 GCF_000313985.2 Echinops telfairi | reverse complement strand
TCACAATCCATCCATCCATCCATTGTGTCAAGCACATTTGTACATTTGTTGCCACCATCATTCTCAAAAGGTTTTATGTATAATAGATGTGTTGATTTACTTCTGTGTTAGTCGGGTTGACTCCAGAAGCAAATCCAGAGACACTCATAGGTGTAAGAGAGAACTTTATATCAAGAAGTAATAATCCATCAACAAAAGATCCCATCCCAGACCAGACCAAGTCCCTAAGTTGAATATTAGCCTGTAAGTTCAATATTAGCCCATGAATTCCTCTTCAGAGTCACACAGAACTTGCAGTGATGCCGAAGGCAGGAAGATCACACAGGCGAGTGGGTGGAAAGTCTTGTGGACCCAGTGGTTGTACATCTCCAGGGCTCTGGTTCCCATCAGCGGGGCTCCATGTGGCTTGTCATCAGGAACCTGTGGCAGAGAGAGAGTGTCCTGCCTCCAGGGAGGAAGAGAAGTCCCAGAAGCCTCATGAGACGGCCACACCCACAAAAAGGGATCACCACGCTGTGACCTGATTGACATGCTAGATTCCACCCCTTCATTCTTCTTTATCAAGTTGACATGAAATTGTGTACCTACCACAGCTTCATACAAGGAGCACTATTCATCTCCACCACCAGATATGGGTTCTCAGCGGTCATCGTGCACCAGGCTTTGAAGACCCTTCAGAACTACAGCTGTCTAGACCCCAGCAACTGCCCATTGTTAATGTGGTGTGGGTTCCAGATGATGTGATTTGAAAGATCTCTTTGATGATTCTAACTCTAATGAACAGTTAGGCCTGGGGAAACCTGGGATTGACACAAGGAGTCCAATCTCCTCCCCACCTGCCCCCGTGTCAAAAACCCACTGCCATTGAGTTCATTCCAACTCCTGGGATCCTATGTTGGATTTTTGAGCCTGTTAATTTTTACAGGAACGGAAAGCCTCATATTTCTCTCATGGTGGCTGTTGGGTTTGAACCGCTGGCCTTATGGTTCATTAGCAGAGATCCTTTCTGATACCTTTCAGATGATAAATAATCTCCTAGGCTCAAAAATGATCATTCTCCTTTGGAAGCTCTGTCCCTCCCCAAGCCTCCCCGGTTCCCCCAAGGAAGCAAGGCTGAGCCCCAACTGAACTTAGCAAGGGTTATGGGGACTGTAAGCACCACTGCTGAAAACATTTGTTTTCCCAAAGCCGACTTAACGGTTGGTGGATGATCACATCTCAGCGGTTGTGACAGGCAATGGGGGGCGGGCGATTACCCACCTCTGGTGTGTTGGGAGGATGAGGGAAAGCAAGAGGCAAGAGGCAAAAGGGGGACGTCCTTACTGGCATAGAGTGGAGGGAAAAGGTGCTTCGTGTACTTTTGCCGACAATACTTTAGCAACTTCTTTCTGCAGAGATTCCATTAAGGAAAATGTAGAGCTGATTCGACTTAAGAAACTCTTACATGAACGGAATGCCTCCCTGGTAGTGACAAAAACACAATTAACAGAAGTTCAGGAGGTGAGTTGCCCTCAACTGCTGTCCTTTCTTGCAGTGGTGATGGGTGGGGGGGCCGTTCGTTAAGAGATTAGTATTATTTGGTTCATTTCACAACTGGGGGACCATAATTCAGAGACACTAAGTTACTTTTCCCTGATGGCATAGTGGGTTCTGTGCTGGCCTGTAACTGAAAAGTTAGTAGTTCGAAACCATCAGTCACTCTGAGGGAGAAATATGAGGCTTTCTGCTCTCGTAAGTAGGTCGGATATGGGTTGAAATGGACCCGATGGCAGCAGGTCAATTACTAGTCCAAGCAAGGTCACACACGTTTTAGGAAATACTCAAACCCAAGCCTTGCAACTCGGCCTCTGTTATTTCTGATGGTTTCTCTGCTAGGAAGAAGGCTGAGCTGGCCACTCCAGTGAGCTGACGTGGCATGGCCCCCGCCAATGTCCACAATTAAACAGGGAGGCCCAGAGCAGTGACAAAGGAGAGGAAGAAGCCTATCGTTTACTGAGCACTGTGCTAAGGAGCCCTGGTGGCTTAGGCTTCAGGCTGCTAACCAAAAAGCCAGTAGTTCAAAACCACCAGCTACTGCTCCTGGTAAGATTTACAGACTAAGGAGCAATTTACTCAGTCCTCCAGGGTCTCTCTGAGTTGGAAGCTCCTGGATGGCGGTGTTCTGGTTGGTTTTGCGGGGGTTTCTATGTGCCGGACCCTGTCCCAGATGTTTCACATCCATACTCTCGCTTTATTCAG
>NW_022103915.1:86440304-86469455 GCF_000313985.2 Echinops telfairi | reverse complement strand
CCTCTCTGAAACAGCCTGAGTCATACAGAGCATCTGGTTTGAGAGTCGATGTCTTCTATAACCCACCAACTACAAAGCAAACGTGAATGTCCGACCATTCGTAAAAGAATGAAAAAAAGATATGATTTATTACTTTCACAGACTAGCTGGCCAAGTAGGCTAGGGGAAAAGTGATAGTAATTAGTAAATGATTTCATAAATTGTCTTGGTTTGGGGAAATTATTAACAATGTTTTTAAAAAAGTACGTTCTTAAGCATTTAAGTTAGAGATATACATTCCAAACATGCATATCAAATGGATAAGTCAGCTAAATAATGCTTATTTTTCTCTTCTAGGCGTATGAAACTCTGCTCCAGAAGGTATTTAATTAAGATTACTTGAGTCTCTGTTAACAATTTATCAAACCAAATTCATATTCATATCCAATTGACGTAACATCGGAATTTAACCAATTAAATCATAGTCATTATGTCATACAAATTTTATTCGGAAAAAATAGTGTTATTATTAGAAGATATTCATTGCATGGTTTCCATAAAGACCGAGTATGAGATTTGCGTTAAGAAATATTTGGAACAGTGTTTTTCAGCCCATCAATTACTTGGGAGAATTGTAACACAGGCTTAAAAAATTCTTGAATATTCTTCTAGCTTGTGTGAAGTGGTGGAATACAACAAAAATTGTTCTAAATCTTCTTTGATGTTACTGAATAGCAGACCCACCTTAATCCCTAAAATGGAGTTGTAGATGTGGTGGTGATGGTTGGTGGAGGGGGCGGGTGGCGATGAGTGAATGCTCATGATTAGGAGAAAGTGAGGCAGAGTTCTACGGGAATCCATGGAATTCATTGGCTAATTTCAGAAGTAGACCACCAGGCCTTTCTTCTTTTATCTCCATTGAAACGTGCCCACCATGGGAGACGCTGCTAGTATGGGTGTCATAGTTTCCACCATCACAGTACATACAAGCCATTGTATTTCAACAATCAGACAAATGGTGATAACAGAGGGGAGTGAAAATGAGGGAGCTTTAATGTGGTAGCTGGACATAACAGTTCCAGTGATGGAGCTGAACACAGAGCCATCAAGATGACTCAGGACTGGCAGCATGTTGTCTGTTATACAGAAGCTTGTGCCATGAGTCAGGCTTAGTGACAACTGACAACTGCACATCACCCTGCCCAGGATCACCAGCCACAGCTATTCCTCAACCACCAACCAGTACAGCCCACTGCCATTTAGCTTGTGGAGTCGTCTGCTTCCACATGCCACTTTCCCGGGTGCACAGGGAGGACTTCCTCAGCGTAACAAGCATCACATCGCTTAGAAAGTTAAGGCAGCTTTTTAAAAGAGGTGGCACCTATAAAGGCAGGCCTTCATCAGAACTCTGGGGAAATCAGGCTCCGTGGGCTAATTACAATAGCCCAGAAGGGATAATTGTCACTAAATAAGGAAACTATATGTCCCAAGGAAATACCATACTAGTACAAAAGTAAACTGTCGATGAACAGTTCAAAGGCAATGGGGTCTTAATCAGCACGACTCAGGTGGACACCTGCTAACGAACGCCAGGACACCCACAGAGTGCCTTTCGCTTTGTCCCAGAATCAGGGCGTCTTGGGCATAGCCCACGATGCCCTCCTGGGCGAAGTGACTAAACTCGGGGAGGAGCTGACGGAGGAGAGCAAAAAGGCTGTCAGCCTGAAGACCCAACTGGAAGATGTAACCATCCTGCAGTTGACCCTGAAAGAGGTAAGTTAGCAGCATAATGAAGAGATACTGTCCGTTGTGAATTACGTCCCAATTTCAGATGTTAAGACAGGATCTTACAACAATGAAATAGCACTATTTCCGTTTTACCAATGAGGAAAATGGAGACTCCTAGTGGTTAAGTAATTTTCTCAAGATTATAATATTAGGGGGGAAGCTGGGGTTCATAGGAGGTTTGTTCTCCAGAGTCCTTGCTCTTTCAAAATATACAGCTTCTTCCCTAACAGTGGAAGCCTGGACACGGAGCAAACCTGCTTCAAAGAATCTTCATTAATGTCACCGAAAGTTGCTACCCCATTTTCAGTTGGTATATATATATATTAGTTGAATAGTTTCTCACTCTTCCCATCATAGATGTGGGAGGTGAGTATAGAAAAGCTCCCATCTCCGCATTGCAACAGAAAAGAGAACACCTGGGCAGGGCAATAGATTTTAAAATGTTGTCTCAGGCACTCTACTACCGTTTTAAGTTTCAGGAAAGAATTGAAGATTTGGAAAAAGAACGAGAATTGCTGAATGACAATTATGATAAACTCTTAGAAAAGTGAGTATCAAGTTGGGGGTCTTGGAGCATTATTTGCTACAGAAGACAAGTGTGGAAAAATGTCTTCTAAATTAAAAAAAATCATATTTGGTACTGATTAGACTTTTGGGGGAAATAGTCAATAGTATCGATGAATTAGATTTATTAAATCATGCTGAGTAAATCATGTTGCATCCCTGCAATGAAATTCTATGCGACTGTTTAAAATGAGGCATATTTACATGTCCAAGATATACATTGTCTTTATTGTCAAAAGAAAAAAGCAAGTTACAACAGAATGTTAAATGCTGATGTGATTTACGTGATGCCCATGTATGGATATCCACCAACAGTTGATGAGGTTAATTTGGGGAAAATGCAGAGACTCAGAGTAGGGCCAAAGGGCAACTTCAGTTTTATTTCATATACTTTTATGTTACTTTAATTTTTACCATGAGCATATGTATTGATGTATGTCTTTTGTCATTAAAAGCCATGTAAAAGCAAAAGTCCCTTCTGACACAGTTAAAGGCAGCAGGGGGCAGACTGGGGAAGTTGTATGAGTATCATGGGAGCCAGTGATGCTCTTCAACAGTGAAACAAAGCCGGGGGGCCCACCTGAGATTCCCCTGTGACCAACATTGCGATTGCCCTATTTCCTTTATTATTCACAACAGTATTTTTTTGGATCACCGTGCGATGGATGTCAGGAAGTGCTGTGCAATCTTAATAGGAGCTAGGAAAGTTGTTCTTGGGCCACATTCATTACAGCGATAAGAAAAAGGCATAAACAGAATTAACTGTTTGACTATCAATGCCACTTCATGTGTGTGAATGTTCAACAATAAGCCATGTGTGGCTTATGCTCCACATGGGTCTGCCCTGGGTGCTGCTGGCTTCTTATTGAGGTGCCAGGGAATGGATTCTGACTCAGGTGCACCCATGTCCTGCAGAGGAGAACTGCAGGGTTTTTCGGTTGTATTTGCTGAACTCTGACTGGAAGTGGATTACTGAGCTTTTTCTTCCACAGGACCTCTGGGTGGGTTTGACCCACAGTCAAGTGCAAATGGTTTGAGTCAGCTAGGGACCTTGGGTCCAGAACACAGCCACCGAAGAATCTAGTTTCTGCCCTCTGCCACGTACAGTAATTTACAATTTAGTTCATAGGCAACTATTCTCTAAACTGGCAATGGTGGAAGACAGGAATGGAGTAATGTGAAGAGGAATATTGTGCACCTAATTTCTGACCTTGCAGGCCTGAGAATGCCTGGGTAAATAGCTCCCTGCTTAAAGAAAGCCATCTTGCTGGCCTAATTCCACAGGAAAGGGATATGGCTTAGGGTGTCTGCTCAGTGGAATACTTGAGACCTCAATTGGACCCAAAAGTTCCAAGGCAGTTGGTTAATGACAATTACAGATCAATCTGGGGCAGGAAAAACCATGTGAGGGAATGAAGGATGAGCTAGGCCCAGGATATGCTAATACTGTGTAACAAAGGCATCATCCCACGTACTGCCCAGGGTCTGTCTGAAGACTCTCCCCTCCCTCCTTGTTCATCTCCCATTTTCAGCATGCTGGACAGCAGCACTCTGCCCCATTGGGGCAACGATCTCATAGGGGAACAGCTGCAAGGGAAAGTCTCTCAGCTGCAAGACAAGCTGCATGCTGAGCTGGAGGAGAAGAGGAAAATCTTACTGCACTTGAACGACGAGAAAGGTAGGAGGGGCCTGGACGCGTTTTCTCAAATGTGGTATTCTTTTCATCTGCCTTGGAGAAAAGGAACGTGGGCCACCAGTTCTCCAACCCCCACAATTGATCTGATTCTTTTTGTTTAAATCATATTCTTGTGTGGGTATAACTAAAATAAGACCACTAGAAATCAGATCACATGTGCCAACAGGAAGGCACGACACCTTTCTAACGTGCAAGTGTACGTCTTTCCATTTAAGGATATGTCTAATTGTTAAAATCGCTCTACTGGCATAAAATTCATGTATGCAATTCAATAGTTCAGTCATATTCAGAGGACTGGTACCAAAAGGGATGTCAAGTTTTAATTTATTATGTTTCTAAGTATTCACATTATTTGTTAAAAGTAATGAGCAATAATTTCTGTGGCTTTAACAAGCATCATGTTATGCTTGTCAATTAGTTCAGAGGTGGTTGGGAGCCATCTTTTTTGAGCACCCGAGACTTGAAACTGAGATGCAAATTATTACTCTTAGCAACCACTGTCACTTCCCTCTTCTCCTATAACTTAATTCTTGAATCATGGAAGATGCCAGAGACTTTATAATACTGTTAAAAGACCTTTACCTAACTTCTCTTTGCCCCACCTGGATCTGGCTATGTAGTGTGATCCAATTTATGTTGCATCACATGCTAGAATATTCACATGGAAGAGTGAAGGGAAATGAACATGGGGTGCAAGAAAGCGAGGGGCAGGACCCGTAAGAAGCCAAGCGTAGCAGTGAACTCGCAGGCTCTGTGGGCCGTCTGAAATACAAGTGAAGTCTTATAAGGACCTTAGTGGTAACCTAACCTAATCCCCCATCGAATGGATTCCCATACACGAAAACCAGATCATCTTCCTTCCCTGAAACATAGAAACAAAGGCGTGTCCATTCTCTTCCCAGGCCAAGTAGGTGTGGAGATGGGTGCCACAGAGAACCTTCAGTCTGGAAGTCAGAATGCAGGGAGACCGAGCTGGTGAAGTGCTGGTGTGGTCAAAAGATTTGGATGGTCCCAGTTGGCTATGTGGCCTGCTGTTATTGTCTCTCCCCTTCACTCCACAGTAGGAAAGAGGCTTTTGTGAGTTGTGCAAGACGCAGCTCATTTGACTGGGCCAATAAACCAGAACTCTTTGGAAGAAAATGGTTTCTCTCAGGGCAAATGTGTAAAATGAATGAAGCATTCACGGGAAAATTTAATTCACACTTGATTCAACTCTTGTAACTGAATTATTTCTGCCGGCCCCCACCCCCAGTCCAAAACCAGGAGCTAAAGCTTGAAATCACCCGCTTGCTTCTAAAGCATCAACAGGAAGTCGAGATCCTCCAGAAGAAACACACATGCCCGCCGTCTCCTGGAGGGGAATCAGAACCGGCCACGCCGCCTGAGGCTCTGTTCCCGGAGACTGCTCAGACAGAGGTAAGAACTTCATGATCCGCAAGCCCGCTCGGTAGAGAGATGTCTGGCAAATATTCCTTGGGGTGGGGGCGGGGGGCAAAAATTAGAAACATTACTGGGTTGACCAGATTGAAGGCAATATCTGGGAGGATCCGAGAAGGTTGAAAGTTGAGATACCTGTGCACGTCAGACACTTTTCCTACCCTTTGCAGCACATGCACTTTAGGATCTTTTGCCAAATGTGGACATGAAACGGTTTGCTGAAGAGCCCCATAGAACCTGTGTACCCGTCATGCAGTCAGTGCAGTTACTTCATTCGGAGCTTGCAGGCTCACACATGCCCAGGGGACTTGGAAATAGGAACCAATTGAGGGAGCGGCTCATGAAAACGGCAGGTGTAGAAGTGCTGGGTTCACTTTTTGCCACTTCCAATCAGATGTTACCTACGGCACTAATAGCACATGAGGAACAGGGGCGAGGGCACTCGTGAAGCAATACAGGTTCTCCTTTGCATTTTACTTTTAAGTGACAATCCTTTCATTCCTTATTATATGCCTTTCCACATATTGAGGATCCCAAGAAGCTGGACCGTATGAAAAAGAAGGCAATATCAGGAGTGGAGAAAGGCTTATGAGCAACCTCTTTTGCATGTTAGAGTACATTCTGCTGCGGACAGGATTTTACCGACCACTATCAGCTTCTTTGTAGAGGATGACGATGACACTACTTCTCATACTTACATTTCTTCTTGCCGATGTGTTTCCTTCTGTAGCCCCGTGACTCAAGAGACCAAGAAGTACAGAAACTATCCCGGATGCTCGATGAACTGGAAGCATCACATGCAGAGACCACACTGGAACTAGACAAGACCAGAGACATGGTTCTTTTGCAGCGCAAAATCAATGAGTGTTATCAGGTGCAATACCAGACAATACAGGAAGGGGAATAGGCAAATGGATACGAGGGACACACGCTGGGAATAAAGCAAGGCCCGAGTTTGCAGGGATCCTGGTGCAAGGTGGTATGCTGTCCTGTACAAAGGCAGAATGTGCTCTTTGAAGAGCTCGAAGACACACATGCCCATGGTACCCTGGAAATAGAAACGAATGAAGGGGCCAGCTAATGGAAAGGATGGGTCTAGGATTTCTGGGTTCACTGTTTGCCAGGCCCACAAAAAGGCTGCCCTATCGCACTAATAACACAACTGGCCCTGGAGGAATCCGTGGCTTTTTAGTGGATGAATCTGCCCTGCAAAAGAGATAGCAGAGCCTCCTTCATCCTGCAAGTGCTACTGCATACACTCCAGTATAAGCCGGCCCAATGTCAGCTGAGGCACCTACTTTACCACCAGAACTGCATTAAAAATGTGCTGAAAACTCGGCTTATACACGAGTATGTGCAGTACTTCTAAGTCTAGGCTTTTGTGGGCTGGGAGAGGGAGATGGAAAAGTCCAGGCGTCATTTGTTTCAGGAGGAACTGGAGACCTTGATGACGAAAGCTGACAATGACAAGAAAGAAAGCAAAGAGAAACTGGAGCGGTTGAATCAACTGCTAGATCTCAAGAACCATCGTATCTTGCAGCTGGAAGGTATTTTAAGAAGCCACGGCCTACCGACATCTGGCAAGTCTTAGTACTCTGTTATCCTCATCTTGGGACCCGTCACACAGCCAGCACACACCTTCCTCTTTCTGTACCCATCTAAGGACTCCTCCTTATGGCCCTGGCATGCGACGTATTCCTGCTCTTCTTTGTTGTGCCATTTGTGCTGTCTTACTATACACTCTAACGACCTCTCCTCTTCCATCGCGTTCATATGCTTCTCTGACTTCTAGAGAGAATTTCACTAGAGAGCACAGCTGCTTCAACGAATTTTGATTTTGATTCTATTTTGAGGATTCGAGAGTGTCACTCACTGCTGGCTGCCGGGCGATTAACACATGCTCTTGAAATTGTTTCCTCAACCCAGACCTATAAAGTAGTTTTTATAGAAGCTCACCAGATGGATATTTCATGCCCCATGATCTTTTTTTTTTTTTATAGGAGTGGCTAATCTGTTGCTGTCATGAGTCTGCTTGAAACCATGCTTTGGGGCGTTCTCGCTGCACAGGAAAATCCGTAGGCAGGTTTTTCAGGAGCATGGAACTAGAAAAGGATGGGCGTTGTCTGGAGGGCAGTCGATCCATGTCAAAGTCAATGTGGTCATAGATCTCCTTGACTTGAAAATCTTAGGTCACTCAGATTCAGAGTCTGGCTCCCAAGGCAATACAGAATATGCCCCGACCCACTTCTGAAGAGTCCCTCCTCATTTCAATATGTATTTCGTTGGTTCCTGGTAAACCGTAGAGGGGGTTTCACATGTTTCTCAGTTATTTGTATTATTTCTTCTGAGAATTGCCTGTTCATGTTCTTTGCCCATCTCTTAATAGTATCTTGTTGATTTGTAGAAGAAGTTTATGGGCCTAGATTATTGATCCCCTGTCATGTAATACAAATATTCAAATACAGTTTCTTTTGTTGTACTGGTTCCATCAGGTAAGAAAACCACTAGCTGATCTCCACACTTTGTTATTTTGAACATGAAGACATTCTCTCCATTAACCCTAAGACAGGACCTTCGCCGTCAGCACCCTGTGATACTGCTAACACTTCCCATGTGGAAGCAGACTGCAGGTCGGTTTCTGATCGGTGGAACGTGAAGGCAATGCCTGGATGAAGTAGGTGTCTTTGTATCATTTCAGCCTGTTGCCAATATTTTCAACTTCTTCCCAGTAAGTTTTCTCCCTAACTTCTTACTCCGTGACTCTTTGACTTAAAGTAGATTTTTAGCCTTCTTCTTATGAAATCAAAGTATTAACAGAATGAAGATTCTTGTGACTGATCTGGCTGGAGAAGGGAAGACGGTTCTTAGTGGGGCTCAGTGCAATAGACACTGTAGCTGTAACTTGCTATTCTCTTCTTCGCCCGTATCCCAGTTTCAATCTGTTTATTGGAAACATCCATGCTTGGTGTTTCTGGTGCATTTCTAGGGGAAATTAATTCACGATATCTTAATGTAAACCTAAACAGCTTCATCATCTGTATGGTAAAATTATGCTTCCAGTTTTCCTGAGCCCAGAATTTATTTTCCAATCACTCATTTTGTAACTTTTTGCTAAAGTAAACATTGGATTATTCGGTTATCAGAATTCAAATCTCCTTGTCATTCTCTTGCTTTGAATCACATGGTTTCTTCAAATTATCACAACTTAAACTTTCGCCATGTTTTAAAGTCTCATTCTAGCTACCCTCCACTGCCCTAGAGACACGCGCTCTACCTTTAGGTTGTGGGGACCAGCCTCTCCACAACCGAATGGGTCTAAGGGGCGGTTGTGTAATTGAGGGGTAAATGAAAGAGACATCAGGCAGGATGAAGCACGCAAGGGCTCAGCTTCTCATTCTGACATCAGGAGCCAGAGAGAGAGTAATGTAATCTCGTGAGTTTATATAATCTTGGTGCAGGCCACGGTAAGCACATAAGTAACAGGAAGGGGTTGTACGTAAAATGGGACAGACAATAGGGTCTGATTGCCTTCGATGGCAGGCAGATCACCTTCAAGCAGTTGACCTCCAAGTGTATAGGCAGTGACCATATGTTTGCAAACAGCACCTTAGATGTGGCATGATTATGGGGGGGCATCGTGGGGAATAACTTTTACTTAGGAGAATGTGAGTGGTTTCCTCCCCAGGAGCCTTGACCTCCCAGACTCCTTAACACATGAATGTTGAGAGTCTGTCCGCATACACTCTCTTCCAGGTCTGTTTCCCACATTTGATGGACAGGTAGTTTCTTTCCCCTCTAGAACAGCTCCAAGATGTGGCTTATGGCACCCGGCAGCTGCCATTACAGAAAACACTACCAGCCAAGGCAGATGAGAGTGAAGTGGGCATTTCTCGGCTGCATCAAAGTGAAAATCTTTTTGAACTCCACCTCCACCAGGCCTTCCTGACACCTGCTGCCCTGGCTCAGGCTAAAGACAGCCAACCCACCACTTTCTGCACCTATTCCTTCTATGATTTTGAAACACACTGTACTCCACTAGTTGTGGGGCCACAGCCTCTCTACGACTTCACCTCCCAGTATGTAGTGGAGACAGACTCCCTTTTCTTGCACTACCTTCAAGGGGCCTCAGCCTGGCTTGATCTGCACCAGGCGGTGGCCAGTGAATACCACACCCTTGCCACTGGATGGATTTGCTTTGACAGGGTGCTGGACACTGTGGAAAGAGTCCATGGCTCTGCCACACTTACCGGTAAGTGCTGTTTGCTTCAGGTAGATCCCAGGACTAAATCAGAATTCCCCAGTGTCTGTAGTTGAGCATCTACCTTTATTCTCGTTCCTTGCCACACCATCTAGCTCCGCGGTTCTCAACCTTCCTCATGCCTCCACCCTTTAATATAGTTCCTCATGTGGTGGTGACCCCCCAACCATAAAATGATTTTCGTTGCTACTTCATCACTGTCATTTTGCTACTGTGATGAATCTGGCGACCCCTGTGAAAGGGTCGTTGGACCCCCAAAGGGGCCGCAACCCACAGGTTGAGAACCGCTGCTCTAGATCCTCCATGCCTTTCATACTTTCTGCTACCCAGGAGCTGGTGGAGAAGACTTTGGAGTGTTACATTATTGGATGAGGCTTCGCTGCCCCATAAGATGCAGCCGAAAGGCATGCAGCAAGCGTAAGAAGGCCCAGGCCTATCTGTCAGCTAATATGCTTGGAGCTTGGGAGGCCCAGGAAGATGAGGAGGTGAGAAAAAGATGTACCCATGCATCTTAAAGGAGCCTCAGCCATGTAGCTCATATGAAAAGCTCTGCTTTTCACTCTCAATCATCTGTTGAGTGAGAATTTTAAAATCCTGTCATGCCAAGATTAGTCCATATTCTTTGGTTGGTCAAGCTTAAGTTTGAAGTGAAGTCATGCCTCGGAGCTAGCTGCCTTTCCTTGGTGTGGGGGGAAAAGTCTCTCTTCCATGTTCTAAGACTAAGAAGGACTCACGTCTCTCTCACAAAACTGTCTGCCAGAGGTAAGCTCCAGCAGGTGAAGTCCATTAGGCTTCTCTTGTAATGGCCCCAGGTAGTTTCCAAGAAAGGTTCTCTAGATCATAGCTCTTCCTTACTGTGAGCGCTGAGTTTCCCCCACCACAACTCTCAGGCTGCCCGTTTCCCTCCATCCGAGACCACTGTCTTTCCAGTCCAGACCGGAGGCTTGGCAGCATCAGCAGGAGCTGTGGGTGGAGATCATCAGGTGCTGTGGCCTCCAGAGCCGACGGCTGGGCACCCAACCCAGTCCTTACGTCATGTACCGCTTCTTCACCTTTCCCGACCATGACACTGCCGTCATCCCAGCCAGTAACAATCCCTGCTTTAGAGACCAGGCTCAGTTCCCCGTGTGTGTGACCTCTGGCCTGGATCAATACCTGAGGCGGGAAGTCCTGCACGTCTATGTTTTTGATGATGAAGATTCTGAGCCTGGCTCTTACCTTGGCCAAGTCCAAGTGCCCTTGCTGCCTCTTGCACAAAACAAATCCATTCAAGGTAGGAATTCAAGATTATGACATCCCTGTCTGTGTTCCTTGCCCAGTGTTGTTTTCCTGTCCTACATTGCTACCTTTCTCTGGTTGCTTGCTTGGAATTGTTTGTCTTAAAGCCACTAAAATGGCTTTAGAATATTATCAGGGACAGAAAACCTAAAAGTCTCGCCTCACATATGGAAACAGTTGCTGCTTGTGCTTTTCAGCAACAAAAGCCAGATTCTTAAGTTGGCAGAACCCATTTGAATTTCACACTCTCAGTAAACTTAAAAAAACTCTATTTCCAGTCTTTGTCTTTACTTAAGGCCTATTGCTTTTTAGTGCATGATTAAATATCTGATCATCAGCTGTGACTTTCACCCCCTCCACCTGATTCTTTTAAACTTCAGATACACTTTAGAGCAATAGTTCTCAACCTTCCTAATGCCGCGACCCTTTAATACAGTTACTCATGTTGTGGTGACCCCCCCAACCATAAAATTATTTTCGTTGCTATTTCATAACTCTCATTTTGCTACTGTTATGAATCGCGTGACCCTTGTGAAAGAGTGGTTGGACCCCCAAAGGGGTCTCGACCCACAGGTTGAGAACCGCTGGGTTAGAGGAACTTCTATACCAGGTCACGATAAAGGCAAATTTCTTGGAATTTTCCAGTATTGCTTGCTTTACTTGATAGCCAACTTTCCAGGTGCATCTAGGGGCAGTCAGCCCTCTGGCGGCAGCTCTGGGAGGGCGAGGCAGGCAGATCCATGTTCTTGCTGGGAAGTATGTATGAATCTCGCCAGTGCCAACCATGTTTAAGAAACTTCTGGCTATGTAAGAATTGTGTGAGGCTTCTTTCTTCCCAATACCCGAGCTGCTAAAAAGGGGAGTGATACTTCTGCCCATGACTCCTCTTTTGCTCAAGAGGTTAGGCAATGAGAGTGATTTATTACAATTTAGAAATCTGACATTTGACAATGTGGCAATTGCTTCAGTTTTGTTAGCTCTCGTGATGTTAGCGTAAGGACTATGTGTGGGTAGATCAGGATTTCTTGGTCTGACTAAGGAAATAGAAGAGTAAGGCAGTCGCTTATTGACGGGGTGACCGATAACAAGCAAGCTGCCATCTTCTTCACGTATCTTTTGGAAACACTCATCTTCCCGATAAATAGTCTAAGAGCACTGGAATTTTAGGGTTCGTTTTTTTCGGAGGCTATTATGATGATGATTGTTTCTGATGGGTGTGAATCAATTACTAAGACACCTTTGTGACTCCCAGACTGGGTGCTCAGCTGCGAACTGAAAGGCAGGCCGTTTGAGCTCAGCCAGCTGCTCCGGAGCAGAGACCTGGCCATCTCACTGCCCAGATGGCAGCCAAGGGAACCCAATGTTGCCTTTCCGCTTGGTCGCGTATGTGTGTGGGTGGGGGCTTGGGGATGGGGTCGCTGTGAGTTGAAATCAGCTCGATGGCACCCAGCAACAAACACAATCTGTTTCTATGACGAAACTAAAACCTGGGAGGCTGGCTGAGGCGTTGATCAATGCAGATTTGCCTACTTTATGTAATCAGATCTTATCGATGTCTGTGTATCGCTCAGGTGATTTTAACCTCACTGACTCTGAGGGGATGCCCAATGGATCTATTCAGATGAAACTGGATTGGGAGTCTCCCTACCTGCCTCCTGAGAACTTCCCGACACCTGAAGCTGAGGAGAATGATGGGCAGGAAGAGCCAGAGGTCTCATCTGAAGAGGAAATGACTCTCTTTCCCTCCCAGGTAGCAGATCTCTGCCAAGCCTGTGGCGCGGATCCCAGGGAAACAGTATGCCCATTGGAGGGAAAGAAATGACTTCTCTGTGTTCTGGGAGCTTCGTCTGCATCCCTCATCATGTCATGAAACTATTGATGGAGCAAAACTCTGGTCTTGCTATGGGAACGGAGAGAGATGGCATCTCTCAGCTCCGTGGGAGGAGCTAGATGATGTCTAATGCTAGTTTACAAATCTCAGCAGTATCATGACTGTTAGACGATTGTCTTGTAAGGCTGTCTTTGACCCTTCCACTCAGGACCAAACGGCATCTGCTGAGATTCCTACTGCGGAGGAGCAATATCAAGTCCAGAAAAGGCCTCCTCCGATAGGAGAAAGAAAAAAGCAACACCAGATCGCTCGCTACTCCCGAAGAAAGCATGGCAAACGCGCAGGGCTGCAAGGAAAGAACAGGATAGAGTACCTCAGTCGCAGCCTCTTTCATGTGAGTGTCCTGCAGCTGAAAGTCCAGAGACCCCCGAGGAGATAAGATATGGGTTGCAGTGTCCCCAAATGGATTATTCTCAAGGTAGAAGCAGAAGCAGGCCCACGAGATTAACAGCAATCATGGCTATTTGTAATTAACAATGCATCCACAAACACAGGGAAACGCTAGGTGGTTCATTAAATTTCCATTTCACTTATTTCAGTGGATTATGGGTTCTTGAAGGTATGCTGAGAATTTTAGTACCACTGCCCTTAACTCATTCTTTCAAGGTTACGTGGAACAAGTCAGGGGACAAGCATTCATTGACTACTGACTCTGTGCTAGCGACCAGCTTTTCTGAATAGAAAACTTGAGTCAGATCACTTTGTAGCATCTAAACGCTCCAACATCACTTAACATCTGTTATTTAAACATTCTTTTCTAATGTCAACATGTAATACGTTTGTCTTCATGTAAAAGCAAATGTTAGATTAAAAATGAAATATAGGCAATAAGTAAAAAGGAGCCTGGTTGGTGTCGTGGGTTATGCGTTGGGCTACTAGCCACAGGTCAGCAGAGCAAACCCATCAACTCAAACCTACCAACCCTTTGGGGGGAGATGAGTCTCTGCTCCTGTGAAGACGTAGAGCCTGGGAAACCCACAGGGGCAGTGTTCCTCTGTGAGTCAGATCTGACTCAGTGGAAGTGGGTTTGATTTTAGCTTTAATTGTTTTAAAGAAGAGGAAGAAGAGAGAGATCCAAGACGTTACCAACAATAGTATTGTTGTCTTAAGCAGATGAACTACGCTGAGTGGAAACTCTCAGGGCGTAAAGTCTCCGTAGACGAGGATTTAAAAATGAGCCAACGAAATGAAGAGGCATCCGCCTGCGCAGCATTGGAACAGAAGCAACGTCCTGTACATGGTATCGTTGTTGTTGTAAATCTGTTTCTGCTAGTTCATCGTGAAATGGCATTTATCAAGCCAGTTATTCACTTTCTTCCCTTACCTCGCAGTACTACATTTTTCACGGAAGATTAACACTTAAGAAAACTTTAGGCACAGTTTTTTTTAAACATTTTATTAGGGGCTCATACAACTGTTATCGCAATCCATACACACATCAATTGTGTAAAGCACATTTGTACATCATTCTCAAAACATTTTCTCTCCACTTAAACCCCCAACATTAGGTCCTCTTTTAGGCACAGTTTTATGTTGCAAAGGTGATGGTTAGACCATCCAAGGCTGGAATTCTCAAAGGAAGTAACTTTTCTTTTTTATTATTATTTTTTCTAGAAGTAACTTTTCTATAATTTATATACAGCTTACTAACTAGCTTAGTCACATGGTGGTGCATATGTAATGTTAATCTAAGTTTTTCTTAAATGAAAATAGACCTTTTGAGCTAAAAGGAAAAGGAGACACCAGTCTAGGTGACAGTAATGGCAAGTTAGGTAAATCGGACCAACTCTCCAGTGATGACAGCTAAAAAGCTAAAGTTAACATATTGAAAAACAATCTTCGTAATGCTCTGAAAAGCCTCGAAGGGACCCAAAAGGGCTGGAGGAGTGACCTAGCTTATATCAGGGCAATGACTGGAACGTTAGCCTTGGGGCATTGCAAGTCTGGAGAAGGCATTGAAGGGAAGGAACCATGCTTCTCGGCGGCATGAGGACGACAGGCTGAGTCTGGGCCTACCCAGGCCAAGGACCCTGGCGACTTGGCTCTTCTCTGGCCTGCAGCCTGGAAGGCAGCCCCAGTCCGAGTTTCTTTGGCTCTGTGAGGCAGGGCTCTATTTTGGACATACTTGCAAAGCTACAGGGATAAGTGTTGCCTATGACCTCTGGGACTCCAGATACTGGAATTAGCTGACCAAAGTCTACGACTGTGCTTTACTAGGCTCAGGGAGATAAAAACTGAGTGTTAAAGTCTCAGTTATAAAAATTGTTATAAATATGGGGCAAAATGTTATAAAAATTGACATCATGAGGTTCAAGATGTTTTCCTTTAAAATAATTTCAACTTTCAAAAAATATATATAATAATTTCAACTTTCCAAAGAGTTTCCAAAGAGTTGACAGGACAAAACATTTTCGTGTATTCTTTACCCACATTCACCACATTTTAAGTTTTTGCCTTAACATTTTAAAGAAAACTATCTGAGAATAAGTTGTAGCCATCATGAACTCTAAGTACTATGTTTCAGTAATTTTGTCCTATTAAAATGAAAATTCTAAAAAGAAAGAAGGAAATTATATTATGTAACCAAAATACAATGATCAAATTTACAAACTATAATATCGATCCATTGTTATATAATGTTCGCTGTCTCTTTAGTCTCCTATAATCTGGTGCCATTTCTCAGCCTTCTTTTGCCATTCATAATATTCACACTTTTGAAGACTGTAGGCCACTTGATCTGTAGGTTACTCCTCAACTTGTATTGATCTGCTATATTTTTTTCATTAGATTCAGGTTATGAATTCTTTTCACAAGACTACTACAGAATTAATATTTTTAAAATCATTTTATTAGGGGCTCATACAACTCTTATCACAATCCATACATACATCAATTGTGAAAAGCACATTTGTACATTCGTTACCCTCATCATTCTCAAAACATTTGCTCTCCACTTAAACCCCCGGCATTAGATCCTCATCACCCCCCTCTGCTCCCCCCCAGAATTAATATTATGTGTTTAGGAGATATTATAATATTATTTCTGTGGTAGTCCTTAAAAAAAAAGAAAAGATCATTTAGGTCGGATGTTTGAATTCACCCATACACTCTTTTAAAGAGAGGCCTGGTTGTCTACTTCTGCAAGATCAGGCAATGGAGCACAATTCTACTCTGGCATACATGGGCTTACCATCAGTGATAAACCCAAAAATCAATTGAGGTTTATTCACATAATGAAATACTACAGCCCCCAAATCAAACACATTGATGTATAGTGACCCTTTAAAGCAGCGATTCTCAACCTACCTAATGCGGTGACCCTTTCATACAGTTCCTCATGTGGTGTTGACCCCCCAACCATAACATTATTTTTGTTGCTACTTCATGACTGCCTTTTTGCTATTGTGATGAATCGGGTGACCCCTGTGAAAGGGTCATTTGACCCCCAAAGGGGTTGTGACCCACAGGTTGAGAACCAGTGTTATAAAGGGTTTCTGATTCTGCAAATCTTTATGGAAGCAGGTAGCCTCATCTTTTTCCTTCAGAGCAACTGGTGGGTTTGAACTGCTGACCTTGTAATTAAAAGTTCAGTGCTTATCCCACAGTGACACCTAGGATCCTTAATAAAATGCTTGCGCTCTCTCTCTCTCTCTCTTTCTCCACCATTCAGTCAATGTTGACTTGTAGGGACTCCCTGTGAGTTTCCGAGACTGTGACTGCTTACGGGAGTAGAAAGCCCTGTCTTTTTTTTTTAATTAAAAAAATTTTTTTAATCATTTTAAAGTCCAGTCTTTTATAAAATGCTACACACACACACACTCTCTCTCTATACACACACACACACACACACACACTATATATATATATATAACTTACAACAACTCTAGTTTTGGATCCTTGAATGGCTGGTCTCACGTTGACATCTCATCTCCCAGTGGGCATTTATACTCACTCACGTGTAATAAAACAGAAGCTCCAGGCTCCACTCGGTAAAGCAAGAGCCCTATGAATGAGGCAGATCTTCCCAGTGGTCCACACAGCCCCCGGGATCAATGTGCCCTGCAAGCTTTCCATGGGCTTGTGGATCCACTGTGCACACTATGGCGAGCATGTTTTGGCTGTCCGCTGGGAGCTGACTGGGCCCTGGGGAGGTTGCCTGGGTTTCCTCACGATGATCTGATGGAGGGGTCCAAGAATGAAAGTCCTGAAGGAAGGAAGCAGAGGTACGTGACAGTCTTACATTGTAACCCGGAAGTCACTTGCATCATGATTCCCACCGGCCTCTCTCGGTCGCAGCAGACGACAAAAGCGCGTCTCAGTTCAAGGGCTCGATGGGGAGGGGTTTCCCGGCTGTACTGTCCGAAGAGCCGGTGAGCTCATGGTTGAGGCCGTCTTTGGGCAATGCGGTCTGCCCCCCTGCGTTGGGCTGCTTCCCATGGACGTGGTTATTTTGATGAGCTTGGTTGTTCACCACCCTTACAAAAGAACACCCACCTTTTCCTGCCCTTCCTCTTCCTTTGATCTTTTCTTTTTTCTATCATTCTGTTTTCTTTCTCGGTCTCCCCACTCCCTTCCTGCCTTTCTCCTTTTTAGAAAGAACTGTATTTGGCAAACTTCTAAATAATGGACTCTTTGAAAAGGATGGCTGGAAGCTGAGTCAGGGTCGCATAAACCTTGATACTCAAAACATGTAACCAGAGGATGGGATGGCCATGTGAGTGCTGGGTTGTTTTCCCTGGACCTGAACAGGGTGCTCTGAGACAGTTATGTGACCCCAGCTGCTTCTCCAGCAGGGAGACAATCCTGCGGTGAAGCTTCGGACGCGAGTGAAGCACAGACTACAGATAGTGATGACATCATAGTGGCGCCCATCTCTAAGAAACTTCTTAAGGCAGTAAGTAGCATATGATAAGCAATGACAGTTTATATGCTTCCTGAAAAACCTACATAAAGGTCCAATCGAATGAACCTGCCCAGCCCCATGTGCCTCTTATCGTGTCTGATGCCAGAGCAAACCGTAGCCCCAAATCATTGCCTTGCCTCCTAGCCCATAGGCTTCTGGCATTGCAGTGGGTTGCACAGTGTGGGGTGGGGGTCTGGGCTGGGCCGAGACCTATTAGACCATCCTTGTGAACACTGAGCCTCATTTTCAATTCATTTCGCATAGTCGGCTGAGAACACAGTGCTTCCTCCCTTGGCGTGAGCTCCACATGGTTTCTGATGAGCTTTTCTGTTCCCCTGGCCAAAAAAATTGAAAACAAAAAATCTAACGAACCTGATGGGAAGTGAAAGCTATGGAGTTTAATTTATATTGTCCGTGGATGGAGAGCTACAGACGTCGTAAAATAAAGGACCGCTTTCTTCTCTTGGTGTCAGTGAAGAGTGTCAGCTCCACGCTGCCTCCTGGAGTCCCTCGTAGAGTTCTTCTGGCTCTCGTACCCTCCTGTGTCCTGACTCACACCAGGTCTGGTCCAACCTTCCCATCATCTGAGGAGAGGAGATTTACCCGGGAGGTGGAGTCCGGAATGGAAGAGTGGTTTCTATAGGGAAGGGCACAGGAGGTTATTCTGTTTCTGCCATTTTTGAAGAGGCAATCTTTAACATGAGAAAGCATATTGTAAATGTTTCATTAAACATTTCCGTTTCAACTCTTTGGTAACTAATTACAAAGGATGAGTGGATGGATGAATGGCTAGATAGATTTAAATGGATAGCTATAAATAAATATCCACAGGTGTTTTCAACAATCATGGTTGGAATAGAACTGAGACAGGAAACACAGACACTTTTCTTGAGCTACTGCAGTGCTACGTAGGTGCTCAACAATATTTGTTGGATGAGTGGCTGAATGAAAAATGAGACTCAAACGGGAGGGTTATGGACCCCGTTCGAAACAACAGAGGCGACTACAGGAAGACTCCCAATCAACTAGCCGGATCTGCGGGACTGTGGTGGCTGCGTGCTGCAGTGATGCTGAAAGCCATGCTATCACGATTTCAAGTACCAGCTGGGTTAGCCATTGGGAGTAGGTTTCAGTGGACTTTCCAGCTCATAAGAGGCGAAGAAGATGAGCTGGGTGGTCCATTCCTGAGGACATAGCCAATGGAAATCTTATGCAGAGCAGCTAGCCCTCGCTGCCAGCAGAGCCCCTCGTTGTGGAAGGCGCTAGAAGTACAACTGGGGAAGAGGCCGCCGCCTCTGAGTAGCGTCCACTTGAGTGACACACGTGGAAAATCTTCCCGGGCCTCATTTGCTAATGTGGCATGACTCCACACGGGAAGAAACAGCTGTGAACGTGCATTAAAGATCAGAATATGAAGTAAGGCGCGCGCGAACGGGCGAAGAGGTGGGCACTTTCACGTTTCACAGGTCTCGACAGGGAACCACGTGGTAAAGGTGACTAGGGCCTGAGCTAGTATTTCAGATCTGCCTGGCAAACCTAGGACACCACCATGCTGGCTGCAAGGTTTGTGTGCCTCCGGAATCTCCCTTCCAGAATTTTCCAGCCAGCATTCACCAATGCTCCCCTCTTCTGAAGAATTCCATCCCAAAGAATCAGTGGCTTTTGACACCCAGAAGGAAATATGCCACCAAGTCAAGATTTGGGATTAAAAAAAAAAAAAAAAGAATTGGGATTCGGCGTGGAAAAACTGGCCAAGAACTCAAAGAGGCGGCATTGGAACCATCCATGGGAAAAGTATTCAAAATTGATCAGATGGGAAGAAGGTTTGTGGCTGGAGGAGCTGCGGTTGGTCTTGGAGCATTGTGCTATTATGGCTTAGGGATGTCTAGTGAGATGGGAGCTATTGAAAAAGCTGTAATTTGGCCTCAGTATGTGAAAGATAGAATTCACTCTCCTGATAGGTACCTAGCTGGAAGTATTGGTTTAACTGCCCTGTCAGCCATGGCCGGGACTAGAACTCCTGTTCTCTTGAGTTTCATGTTGAGAGCTTCTTGGGTGACAATTGGTGCCACCTTTGCAGCCGTGATTGGCGCGGAATGCTGGTGCGGTCAATATCCTATGACCAGAGCCCGGGCCCAAAGCATCTGGCTTGGTTACGACATTGTGCTGTGATGGGAGCAGTGGTGACGCCTCTGGCTGTATTAGGGGGACCTCTTCTCATCAGAGCTGCATGGTGTACAGCCGGCATCTTTGGGGGCCTCCCCACGGTGGCCATGTGTGCCCCCAGTGAGAAGTTTCTGAACAAGGGCGCACCCCTGGGAGCGGGCCTTGGGCTCGGCTTTGTGTCCTCACTGGGATCTGTTTCTTCCACCCACCACTGTGGCCGGTGCCTCTCTGTATTCAGTAGCGATGTATGGTGGATTCGTTCTTTTCAGCATGTTCCTTCTGTATGATGCACAGAAAGGAATCAAGCGTGCAGAAATAGCACCGATGTATGGCATTCAGAAATATGCTCCCATCAACGTGATGATGGGAGTCTACATGGACACATTAAACATATTTATGTGAGTGGCCAGTACGCTAGCAACTGGAAGCAACAGAAGGAGATGAAGTGACTTAGCTTCTGGCATCTCCAGTACATCAGCTGTCTTGCTTGTTTAATCGGGACACTACTTAACTAGCTTGTACAAGCAGCTTTTGTTGAAGTTTAGAAGATAAGAATATGGCAACATGTTTAATATGTTCCAGTGTAATGTTATGTATCAGGCCTGCTTTCTTTCTTCTGGAGAATAAATTATCTTCCAAATATGCAAAAAAATCAGAATATGAAATGTTCAAAGCACGAATCTAGGAAAACTGAAAGTCATTAAAAATGAGACCGAACCCATAAAGACAGGCACATTAGTGGACTGAAATAGACCAGTGTTGGCCATTTTGAATTGGATACTTACATAGTGTGCAGTGGGAGTGTCAAATTGGAGAGGGAAAAACATTTCAATATTTATCTTGAAATGTCATTCTGTCTGTGATAGAACACCTATATGCCTATAAGGAATACCAGTTAATACAAGTGCTATTAAAATTTACTCACCAACCACTAAATCCAATGATGAAGAAGGTGAAGAATTTTACCAACTTCTTCAATCTGATGTTAAACAGACTATCAAGATGTGTTGGTAATTGGAGATGCAAAAGTTGGAAACATAAAGGAAGGATTAATAGTTGGAAAATATAAACTTGGTGATAAAAATTAAGCTGGAGAGCACATGATGTAATTTAGTAAGACCAATTCTTTACCACAAATCCCTTTAATGAACAGCATAAACGATGGCTATACATGTGAACCTCACTACACAGGTGGAATACTTAGGAATCAAATCAATTACATCTGTAGAAATAAACAATGAAGAAGCTCAATTGCACCAACCAACCCAAAGGCAGGGCCCAACTGTGGAACACACAGATCACTGACTGGTCATCTGTAAGTTCAGGTTGAAGATAAAGAAAATGAACACAAGTTCACGAGAGTCAAAATACAACCTGGAGGCTGTCGCTTCAGACTTTAGAGAGGATCCCAAGAACAGATGGCGCTCATTGAGCCCTGATGACCAAAGACCCAGCTCGTCACGGGTCACGTCAAGGATGTGTTCCAGGAAGGCAAACGGTGGTCGGAAAGTCCGGAAAGAAAAGACTAAAGTGGACATCAGAAGACACTGTACCCACAGTGAACAGAGGGAGCAGTCCAGGGCTTATACAACCATGGCCCACGGCCCTTTGCTAAACACAGAGAAGCTCAGTCAAATGATGCAGTAAAAGAGGCGAACAAACATTTCAAAAGATAGTTCTCGAAGACCAAGCATGATAGTGAAACGCGCAGATCTGAAGCCAGAAAACCAAAATGGAAGAACATGCTCAGCATATATCTCTGGGTGAAAAAAAGCCCCAAACTGAAAAACAAACAAACAAAAATCCCCTCAAACGTCAAGTTGTGCTATTGAAGGGTTCTACAGGCAAAATGCTGAATGATGCAGGGTCCACACAAAGAAGCTGGAAGGGGAACAGTCCCGATCAAAAAGAAGCAGCTGATGCAATGGAACTATTGAATTATACAACAAGTGGATCATGTGCCAATAAAACGGTTTAAAAAGTAGATGACATTGAGCCAATTAAAGATGCAGCATCGATCAAGAACTAATACTGAAGGAAGAAGTCCAAGCTGCACAGAAGGCTCTACAGAAAACAAGGAATTGCTGGGATGTCAACTGAAGTGGTTCAACACATTATCACAGAGAGGGAGCCACTCACTATTTATGCCAAAAGTTTGGAAGAGAGTTACCTAGCCAACCTATTGGAAGAGAGCCATATTTGTGCCCATTCCAGAGAAAGTTAACCCAACAGCATGTGAAATTTATTGAACAATATCATTAATATCACATGCAAATAAAATTTTGCTGACAATCATTCAACAATCATTGCAGCCATGCGTCAACAGGGAGCTGCCAGAGATGGAAGCTGGATTACGAAGAGGGCGGGGGAGGAAAAGAAGACTCCTTGGAGTGGATGGTTACGTGCTGGGCTTCAGACCACAAGGTCAGCAGTTTGAAACCACCAGCCGCTCCACGGGAGAAAGACTGAGCTTTCTGCCGTCTTGGAAACCCACAGGGGCAGGTCTAGCCTGTCCTATAGGGCCACTATGAGTTGGCATCAACTGGAGGGCCGTGAGTTTGGTTTCGAGTTTATTGGTGGAAGGAGGTATTGCTGATTGCAGATGGGTGTCCGAGTGCCTGCTCAGCTTTCAAAGGGAAGAAGACTGGAATGGGAGGGCAGGCCTTAAGGGAAGCAGTTGTGTTGGTGTGCAGCCTAGAGGAAAGACGTGGCCAGGCAGGCACTTACTGAGGCAAAGGGACGTGGCTGGGATGAGGTCATCGCATCGTGGGCTGACTCTTCAGTCGTGTCAGGATGCTGGAGGATGGGGTTTACATTGAGTTCATTTGACTTCTTGAAGCAAGAGTGAACCTCTCCCTGGTATCCCTCAAGACAACGTGGGCACAGGGACTCACACCCATAAGAGTTTGGGTGGTAAGCGACTCTGAAGTGGAGATGAAAGTACCAGAGTTTCTGTCCAGGGCGGGCTGCTCTGATGACCTACCTTTAGGTGGGCCTAGCAATCAGTTCTTTACTGCAGCTGCTGAGCCTGGAAACTCATTACAATCATCTAGCCGTGTCTGACGCAGCAGCGATAGGACCGAGTCGAACCGCCCCATCGGATTTCCCAAGGCTGTCATTTTTACACACGCCTACTGCCACATCTTTATCTTTTCCCGGCAGAGCTGCTGGTGGGTTTATATGGCTGGCCTTTTGGCTAGCAGCTTAGCACTTCAACCACTATGCAACTGGGCCTCACTCCTAGTGGCCGAAGCAGCCAATACATCTCCAAATCAAGCTACGGATTTCTTAAATTCCAACCTGGGGGAGATGCTGATGTGGTTTTCACCGAGAACGTTTAACCAAGGTTATCTGTCCGGAAATGGTTTGGGTCATTTTGTTTGCAGAGGATGGGCTGGAATGATTGAATGGACTGACGGGGAGAGGGTGGACCCAAACAAGCAAATCCAGGTTCCCCACACGTAGCTGTGGCAATTCTGTCAGCCGGCCTCCTGGTGTCATTTTTACCTGTGATGGGGTCTCATGCAGTAATGTGTTTGATTGAGGTGTCTACGTCTGACTTCTAGAGAGAAATAGGAGCCCTGGTGGCATAGTGGTTATGTGTGGGGCTGCAATCCACAGGGGCAGCAATTCAAACGCCCCAGCAGCAGCTCCAAGGGAGAAACACGAGGCTTTCTCCTCTCCCTAACTAAAGAGTTACTCTCAGAAACCCCCTCCCCTAAAGGGCCACTATACGTCAGCATCAACTCGAGGGCACCGGGTGAGTGAGCGATGTGTTAAATAGATGGAATACAACACTTGCTACATCCCTAACCTGTAAGGAAATAAATATTTTCTTGATCAGAGTTCAGAGAAGATGTGCATTGAAATCATCTCGCTAGCCTTCTACCCAGAGGCTGAAGTGATGTCTAATGAGAGCATCAAGCAGGTGTACGTGGAGTACAGATTCTTTGATCTGCCTCTGTCAGAGACAGAGACGCCGGTGTCCCTGAGGAAGCCCCGGGCAGGAGAGGAGATTCACTTCCATTTCAGCAAAGGTGAGGCACGTGGTTCTGGGGGGAGGGGCTCATGAGTGCTTAGACTGGAGAAAGGAGCTCCCACTGGACTGCACTCATTCCATTTACTAACACTAATAATGTGTATGGTTTTAACATCCAGTAGGTCAAGAGATTTTAATGAAAAATAATGAGTCCTTTGCCCCACTAATCTCCATGAGCCATCTCCCACCACAGACGACCACAACCACGTTTAGCTTCTCTTCTGGTGTTTACCTCCGTGTTTCTCAGTGATATTTCTCTGCAGTTTCCCGACTCACCACTTTAGACATCGTCCACCCCTTCCTCTTCTGCTCTCGTTCACCACACCCCCGTCCTTCCCTCCATATAGTTTATCATAGTTTTCATTTAAACCAATTGTAACGGTTTTCCTTATTATGGAAATTTAAATATTAATTCTTCCAGAGAGTCAAGTAGTGAGACCTTGACTCTATCTTTTAAAATCAGTATTTTGTTTGCTTCGCCTTTTCGTCTTTGTTAGTTTTCCTGGTGGCGGTGGCGGCGGTTATGTGCCATCTAGGAGGTTCTGACTCACAGTGAGCCCTGTACGCAGCAGAACTCAGCACTGTCCCATTCCGTGTCATCCTCACGGTCATGACTAAGTTTGAACAAACACTGTCCATTCATCTTGTGGTGGGTCTTCCACTTTTTCACTCCCCAGCTGCTTGACCAAGCATGGAATCCTTCTCCAGAGACTGGTCCCGCCGGGTGGTGGGAGGCAACATCTTGCCATCCTTGTGTCAAAGGAGCAGTCTAGTTTTATTTCTTCCAAGACAGATTTGTGTATTTGTCAGTCCATGGCACGCTCAATGTGCGTCACCAGCCTTATAAATGCAAACGCACCAAGTCTTATTTGTTCTTCCTTAATCACTGTCCAGTTTTCCCATGCCTGTGAGGCCATCGAAAGTGCCATGGCTTGGGCCAAGTGTGCCTAGGTCCTTAAAAGTGACACCTTTGCTTTGTAACATTTTAAAACAGGACCTCGTGTAGCCGAAAGGAGCTGTGGTGGCAGAGTGGGTCCCATGCTGGGCTACTAGCCCATAGTCAGCAGCTTGATCCCCCCGGCTCTTCTGTGGGAGAAAGACAAGGTTTCTTTTGCTCCCATCAAGACTTTACAGCCTCAGAAACCCACAGGGGCAGTTCTACTCTGTCCTAAAGGGTCACCGTGAGCCAGAATCGACTCCATGTCCCTAAGTCTGGGATTGTGTGTGTATGTGTGTGTGTGTGTGTGTGTGTGTGTGTGTGTGTGCACGCGTGTGTGGAGCAGGCCTGCCCAATGCAATACATCACTTGGTTTTTTGACTGAAATACTTAACCTCAATCTGTTCTCCATTTTTCACCATGTTGCATATTGGTCCGGTTTTGAGGATTTTTGTTTTCTTTATGTTGAGGTTCTATTGGTCCCGCACCCCTTTGATCATCATCAGTAAATACTTCAAGTCCTCTTCACTTTCAGAAGCAAGGTTACGTCAGCAGCATGTCACAGCTTATGGGTGAATGAAGGCTTCAAATCCCGATGCTACATCCTCTTCATATCCTGCATATCTGACTTCGTAGATTATTTGTTCAGCGTACAGATTGAAGATGGTGGCTAAAGGGAAGAACTTGTATTCGTAGTTTTCGGATTTTAAGCCGCACGTCTTGTTCTGCTCAAACTCTTGCCCCCTGGCCTAAGTACAGATGCTTCATATGGAAAATTCAGTGGTCTGGAATTCTGTTCATCATAAGGTTGTCTGTAGCTTCTTATACTCCACAGTCAATAAAGCGCACAGGTAAACATCTTTCTAATATTCTCTGCTCTCAGCCAAGATCCATGTGATCGCAGCAATGATTTCCCTCAAGTCATGTCCCTTAAATCTCTCCTACACGGCTTTTCATCTTCTGGATTCTGTAGCAGGTTCTGTCTTCATTAATTTTCTTATGAGCGTATCATATTTTCTAGTAGCTTTTTAAAGAAACAGCACATAGGAAATAAATCTTCGGGCACGAAGTCTCTTTATTTCCCACATCTGATTACATTTTGACCAAACAAAAATCTAAGTTCAAAACATTTTCACTCTGAACATTAGAATCCTTGATTTATGGTTTCTCAGATCCAGGTGAGATAGTTAAAAGAAAAAAATGTTTTATGTGAATTGGGTGAAAGATTACACAGTGTGTTAGTGGAAGTTGACTAGCGAAACAAATGCAGAGACACTCATAAATGTGTAAGAGCGAGAGCTTCATACCAAAGAGTAATTGTATATTAAGAAAGCATCACAGCCCAGTCTAGATCAAGTCCATATGTCTGCTATTAGCCCATATATCTGATATCAGTCCATAAATTCATCTTTAGACTCAGGAAGCACATGCAATGATACTGAATGCAGGAAGATTACAGGTCAGTGGGTGGAAAGTCTTGTGGTTCCAGTGGCAGTGGAAGCATCTCAATGCTGGTGTGGGTCTCCATGTGGCTTCTCCAGCTCCAGGGCTCTAGCTCCATCAGCATAGTTCCATGTGGCTTACCATCAGGAATGTCTCGCAGGGAGACAAAGCAGAGAGAATGTGTCTGGCCTCCAGCGAGCTATTTATCTCCCTTGTGGCTCCAAATGAGGTCATCAAGCTGCAATCTGATTGACAGGCTAGATTCCGCCTCTTTACAAGTTGATAGATTATGTAACTGCCATGCACAGCAATGATCAGTTGTACATTTAAGCATTCATACATTTTATTTCATCTAATTCATTGCAATCCCCTCAAAGTACCTCCACTTATCCTAATTCCTTCTTGTGTTTCCTGTTTCCATTCCACAATGCAACCCTTTTGGTCTCAAATGGTTGATTAGTCTAAGGTGTGTGCCCTTGTAGTAGTATTGTCTTCTTTATAGATTTGTCTCCTGTTTAACTAAAAATTGAGCCACCAGGTGAGTTACTTTCCAGACCCAACGGGTAATTGAGAAGTCAACACTGAGACATGGATGGAGATAGGACTGAGACAAAGAACATGAGGTTAAGAGCGGCTTTATCAGGGTAGGGAAGGAGCTCCCAGGAGGGAAGGGAGAGCAGAGAGAGGGCCTGGAGCATCTTGAACTCCTGGGCGGTTCCAAGACCCAACGAGTTGGGTCAGGGACATCGCAGCTTGTCGGTGAGGCGGTGGGAGAGATACAGAGCTGGAGCTTGGGAGGTAAGTTGACAACAAGAAGGGAGATTTTTTTGCTTGCAGCCGCAGGACCTTGACTCAGGATGTGATCTGTGGGAAGTGCCTTTGTTGTTTGCCAACCTACTCCCTGTTGTGCCGGGACAGGGGCTGCACAACCTTGGTCTGGGGAGATCAGCTCCTTGGAAGGTTGGGGCAGAAGATGCAGACTTCATTAGGCCATTTATCCTCCTGAGAGGCTGGAAATGGGGCCTGGAAGGTCTATCCTCCTGAGGAGCTGGAGAGGAGATGGGGCTGCCTAGTCCGGACTCGGCCCAAACAGTAATAATTACAGAAGTCCACTAATTGCTATCCAATCAGTCAGCCTGTTTCTGTTTGTTTGCTTGCTTGTATTTTAACCCTATCATGCCTGCATTTTTAATTTCAGGAAAATTCTTTTTTTGTTTTTATTCTTTACTTTCATAGTTATCAATATATATGTATATATTAATGTATACATTTAATTAAATGCTACACAAATGTCGCACTCAGCGTTACAGGGTTAATGCTTTTGTGTTTTGTTCTATCTTTTTCTCTTAATCTATCCAGGACCTTCTAACATGATCCCTGATAGAGCAGTTGGTAATAGTAGCTGGATACCATCTAGTTCTCTGGGCCCAGGATCATGTATATTGATGTTGCTTGGTCCATGAGTTGCATTGGACTAATTCTTTTCGTGTGTCTTCGGTCTAAATCACTCATCTTCTTCCCAGACTGGGAGGAACCAACAGCTGTACCTTAGATGAGGTTTTAAGACCTCAGTAGCTAGTCACTTTGGTGGCTACAGGATGCAGCACATTGTCTTTGTTGACTTGGTCATGCTAATTGACTTTGGTGTCCCTGGAGAACAGGGTCCTGAGTCTCTCACAGTGTTCAGTTATGCCTTGGATGTTTTCATAAGCTCGCCCTCTGTCTACTTGACTTCCTTCATGGATGTATTTATAGGAAAGGTAAGAACGCGTATACAAATATTCTGTTTGTGGACGAAGGCACTCCCACTCTCCCTTGTACCTTTATAATGAAACTAGCTCTGTCTTCTACCTCCAGCTCCCAGGACATTCAGGGCCTCTCTGTTTGTAGCACTCTCAAGTTTGGGGGATAATGGATATCTCCGCCCTGCAGTTTTTCTTGCTGTTCCCTGGTCTCTCCCAATGTGGAAGCTCATGCCTTCCAGTTCTGGGAAAATGTATTGCATTTAAAATTTTTGGATAGTTTTGTCCCTAATATTTTCTATTTTTCTTAATGGTGCTGTTGGATCTTCCAAATTCATCTTTTAACTTATCATTTTAATCCTGAAACTCTATTTTTTAACTTCTTATCAAATTGCCTTAATGTTATCTTCTCACTAGCAGAGATTTATTTTTAATTTCAAGGAACTCTTTTATTTTGCTCTCAATTTGATTTTCAACTATATTTTGTTTTAGTACATTCTATCCTGTAAAATAGAAGCTTATTCTCCGTCGTGCTGAACATGGTCTGAGTGAGGCAGTCCAGGGCTGGCATACCATAAGGGATCCAAAGCCCTGTCCGTCCGTCCGCCCGCGCCCCCGCCCCCACCATCAAGTTTCTTCCAACTCATGGTGATTCATCTGTGCAAGCAAAACTGCACCCCATAGGTTTTGCAGGTTGTGATCATTGGGGAGCAGATTCCCAAGCCTGCCTTCTGCGTTGTCTCTGGACAGGTTTGACCCACCAACCTTTCTCTCAGCAGTCCAGCTCTGAACCCTAATGTTACCCAAGGATACCTTCTGTCGTCTTAGCACTTGCCTTAAAAGGTCACTTTTTGATCACCTCAACCCTTGATGGGGAAAGGAGAAAATCCTCGCAGCTGAGATTTTTGGTTTTTTTAAAATTGTTTTATTAGGGGCTCATACAACTCTTACCACAATCCATACACACATCAATTGTGTAAAGCATATTTGTACATCATTCTCAAAACATTTTCTCTCCACTTAAGCCCCC
>NW_022103915.1:86435755-86439628 GCF_000313985.2 Echinops telfairi | reverse complement strand
GCCATTTGTTTACCTTCAAGCCTTTAAGACCCCAGATTCTATATCTTTTGATAGCCGGGCACCATCAGCAGCTGAGTTTTTAAGCAGTGTTCCCAGAAGTTTTCCCCAGTTCAGTGGCCAGAATGTAATCACTTGGCCCCCTGTTGCTGTGAAGGAGGCTGGGAAACACCGGCTGGTTTGTTAGAGCTGCGGCATCCCCACAGTAAAATCAGGATGCCAGGGAGAATGCAGGTTGAGATAAGCATCATGAAGGAAACCCCAATCTCCAGGTGGCCCTAAAAGTCAGCCTCCTAGAATTCTTCCAGCTGTAGAGTGATGGAAGCACATTTGGTTGTGGGGGTCGGGTGGGTTGGGGGTGGGTTGAGTTTTGGTTTTTGGCAAATACAGCTTTGTTACTGGAATCAGGCTGTCTCACTGAGAGAAAGAATTGTTTTGGTCAGACATAGAGGTGATGAGTAAGGCTATTGGCATCAGGAAGATGGCTTCCCCCAAACTCTCATGGTTTGGCACTTTTAAAGGTTCTCTGGGTCTGAGGGATTGTGGTAATTGTAGTTACAATTTTTTGCTAGGAATGGGCGACAAAGAGGCTTTTTCGGGAGTCGTGGGTGCTCTGTGTCCATGGGATAGGTGCATGCGGTTCTGTCTCTGAGGTAGAACTTCTGGAAACTCGCTTAACAGCTTCTTTAAGAGTACAACAGTTTTCCATGCGGACGTTAGGGTTAATGAACTTTTTCTTCAAAGGCCAGAGAGTACATATTTAAGCTTTGTGATGTATACAGTCTCCATCACAACTCTACCACTGCAGCAGTCGTCCACAAGATGCAAACAGAAAGACGTGGTTGTGTTCCAGTAAAACTCATGGGCACCAGTCCACGAACCATAGGTTGCCAAACTCCATTTTATATCACAGTTGCTTATTGCTTATAGAGTTATAATGTGGTGGGAGGAGGACAAAGAGGAGCTGATACCAAGGGCTCACATAGAAAGTAAGTGTTTAGAAAATAATGATGGCAACATATGTACAAATGTGCTCGATACAATTCATGTCTGGATTGTTATAAGAGCTGTAAGAGGCCCCAATAAAGTGATTTAAAAAAAAGTATTAGAATGCCAAAATAGTAATTGAATATGACTCTGCTTTTTCTTTTCTGTACTTTCTCCCTCTAAAGTGATAGATCTGGATCCGCTGGAACAACAAGGGAGAAGGCATTTCCTGTTCACCATGTTGAATGGAGAAGACCCTGAGCAAGGGCAGTAAGTACCAGCTCAGCCACTTTGAAGGGAAGGAAGTATTTAGGCAGGAGTACTGGAGTTTGAATTTGGTTTTGTGTGGATGTTGAATTTTTTTAAAAATCATTTTATTGGGGGCTCATACATCCATCCATTGTGTCAAGCACATTTGTACACTTGTTGCCATCATCATTTTCAAAACGTTTGCTTTCTGCCTGAGCCCTTGGTATCTGCCTGAGTATCAGCTAACTCCCCCCCCCACCCTCCTGGATGTTGAATTTTTAAAGAACGTCTTTCAAGTAATTGGCCCTTAACAAATTTATGTTTATGACTACTTGATTAATGATATGATTTCATAGATTTACTTAAATTTTCATTTGTGTCAGCCCAGATGGGGATTATTCTCTAGCAATTATGTAATTGAATATGAACAGTCCCCTATCTGGAATGAACAAAATGTTTTGACCTAATGCAATCATTTAATTTGTTTTTCACATACTCAGTGCTGTTGCTAGCTCATCTGGTATTATGTATTAATGTTATAATTAGGTTCTTAATTACTTCCTTTAGAGCAGCGATTCTCAAGCTGTGGTTGCAACCCCTTTGGGGTCGCCTGATTCATAACAGTAGCAAAATGACAGTTATGAAGTAGCAACGAAAATGATTTTATGGTTAGGGGGTCACCACAACACGAGGAACTGCATTAAAGAGTCATGGCATTAGGAAGGTTGAGAACCACTGCTTTAGAGGAATACTCAATATTTTGACTTTGGATGGAGGAGGGAAGGGAAAAAAAGAGGAGCTGATCCCAAGGGCTCAATGGAAAGTAAAGGTCTAGAAAAGAACGATGGTATGTATGTACGAATATGTCAGTGTGTTAGACAGGGTTCTCTAAAGAGATAAGACCAAATTGCTGATAATTTAATATATTTATTTATAAAGATAATTAGATATATAACACAAGAAATGAACTGTTAAATTATATACAGATAGAGATATAATACAAGAAATGAACAGTTAAATTATAAAGCAGTACAAATGGCTTAGTGCAACTCACTCCCGTGAGAGAGTTGTGAGAGACTAGCAGTCCTTCAAGTCTAGTCTGCTGCCATGTCTTCCTCTATTTATAGAGAGAGCTAGGCTATGTCAGCACAGCAGCCAATCAGAAGGCAGGTCACCAACTGTCAGCCAGGTCACCTATCGCCAGTCCCCAACTCCAGAGATGTCTTAAAGGGACCTCAACTTACAGCGACACAGTCCACAGGCTAGTGTAGCCTTTAAATTGAGGCACAGAACAAGCAAGGCAGCCGCACACTGGTCCGATGATCAAAGAGCGAGAGACAAGAAAGGCGAGGCTCACCGAGCCATTTATCTCTCCGCCCTTCAGTTAATCCCACTTGTGTTTATCGGCCAGGCTGGCACAATAAACTATCTCAGTCAGATACAATTGATGTGTGAATTGTAACAAGAGTTGTAAGAGTCCCCAGTAAATGATTATTTTTAAAAAAAATTGACTTTGGCATACCTGAAGTAAATTCTAAATCTTAAAAAAAGTTTTTTTGATCTTTAATTTTTAGTAAAGTCAATTACCTTTTTAAGTACTTGTAATCTGAGAAGGCTTCAGATGCAGTGCATGGGACTTACTTATTAACACCAGCAACTTCAAATTTAACTAATCCTCCTAGATTCATTTTGTTTCCATAAAGGTAGTTGCTTTCTGTGTGTATGGGTAAGACAGGAGGACTGTGGCTTTAATGCATTACTTTTTTAAAAAAAAAAGGTTTTATTGGCACTTTCAATAGTTCAATCATGTCAAAAAGAGTTGTATCATCATTACCACAATTTATTTTAGAACATTTTTTTCTTTCTTGTACTCATCATTTGTTTGATTATTTTTAAATTGTGGCATAAATATGCACAGCATCACACAGCAACTTCCTCAGGTTCACTTCAGGGCCATTGATGACACTCTGTTGTGCGACCATTGTTAATATCCTTCCAGGTTCTTCCCCTGCCCGTGCGCACCACGGCCAACTTTGTTTTCTTTTTTAGGAGTTTTCATTTTTGTTTGTTTTTTATTTTAAGAAATCATTTTATCGGGGGCTCTTACAACTCTGTAACAATCCATGCATCAATTGTATCAAGCACATTCGTTGCCATCATCATTTCCAAAACATTTTCTTTCTCTTAGTAGTTTTCTTGATATAATGTTCATATGCCATACACGTCCATAGTAAGAGTCACTTTTGAAAGAGCTGGATACACATCGTCCTGACCAGTTCTCCCTCCCCGCTCTGGCATTCCCTGTTTGCTCCCAGTGAATGCAGTGCTTTTCTCAGACTTGCTCCATCTGCCTTTTCTTTGTTTCCCGCTCAGCTGAGGGAGGACTGACAAAGAGCCAGGGGAAGCAGCTGGCGAGTCTGATTTCAGTAGCACTGGGGCATAAAGCTTACAGTGGCTGCTAACTGCAAGGTCAGCGGCTTGAAACCGCCAGCCGCTCAGCGGGAGAAAAACAGGCTTTCTACTCCTGTAAAGAGTTACCTCCCAGAGCCCCCCCAGGCAGACCCTGTACAATAAGGTGTCTGTGAGTCAGCACTGACTGTGTGGCAGTGAGTGGACAGATTATCCCCGCCCCCAGAACTT
>NW_022103915.1:86433779-86434733 GCF_000313985.2 Echinops telfairi | reverse complement strand
GGGACAGGTCTCTCCTGATAATTTGTCCAAAGTGGAGGAAGTCTCGCCATCCTTTCTTCTAAGGAGATGCTCCTTGTGTTTCTTCCTGGACGCATCTGTTGGTTCCTTGGGCTTTCTGTGGTACTTTGAATACTTTTCGCCAGTACCGGAATTCAAATGCACATATTATTCTTCCAACTTTCTCATCCAGTGCACATGCAGACGGGAAGACTGCAAAGAGCAAGGCTTAGCTCAGGATAACTTCCTTGCCTTGGGACACTTGAAAGAGGTTTTGTACACCAGATCTACCCCGTGCAATACTCGGCTGATCTCTTGGCTGCGGGTCCCATGGGCATTGATTGTGGACCCCGGCGAGATCCTGTCCTTGAAAACTTCAGTCTTATCTCAAGTTTATCATGATGTTACGTGAGCGCAACTGATGGTCTGTTTCACAGTTGGTTCCTGGCCTGGTGGTACCTGCTGATGTGGAGCTGCTCCATCGTGCCTTCCCACAGACGCAGTCAATTTGATTTCTGTTGTTCCCTCTGGAGATGTCCACGTGTAGCTCCGTAGATGTCCTCTGGAGACTTGTGTTGTTGAGAAGTTCTTGGTCTTGAAAAACTCTCATGGGATCTCCAGCTGTGTTTCTATCACCAAGACCATGTTCTCCAGCTCATGCTCCATCCTCTTTCTCATTTTTGCATTCCCATTGCCAGTAATTATTCATGCATCTTGATTCTATGTTTGATCAATATCAAACTGAAGACGTGGATAGAATTCTTCAATTTCTGCATCACTAGCTTTAATGGTTGACTAATAAATTTGAATAATAGTTGTATTAACTTCATTTCCTTGTATGCAGATAGTGATTATGCCGTCATAGACAGCATTATACTTTAAGGTTGATCTTGAAATGTCCTTTTGGATGATGAAAGCAATGCCCTTTCTACGGTCATCCGCAGATAGTAAGTCATA
>NW_022103915.1:86389984-86428042 GCF_000313985.2 Echinops telfairi | reverse complement strand
ATTTGTTGGCCTTTAGAAGTGTTTTTCAGTCCAGTCTGTTGGGGCACCATGCCCTGGCCTCAAAGTCCACCTTCAGCATTCCCTGGGGACCTCACTGCTCCATTCTCTTGATGTTCTGTTGCACCCCTTTAGTGTTTTGCCTCGGTATGGTGGGGAAAAATCATTTTATTGGGGGCTCTTAGAGTTCTTATAACATTCCATACACCAATTGTATCTAGCACATTTGTACATATGTTGCCATCATCATTTCCAAAACATTTTCTACTTAAGCCCTTGGTATCAATCAGCTCCTTGTTTCCCCCTCCTTTGGGTGAAGTTCCTGTCGGACAGTTTCTGCACAGGATGTGCAGGGACAGTGCAGAAACATTCTTATGCTTTCCACATGGGGGTTTCCTGTCCTTCCAACTCGTGTCCTTGTCCCTTTCCACTCTCATCTTTGTTTTTAAGCAATTGTTGACGGTTTGGGAATTTCATCTCAATTCTTAAAATTACATAATCTTAAAATTAACCTTTTAAATTGGAAAATTTGTGTGTACATGTATAAAACACCAAGTTAAAAACAGAACAAGCAGTTGGTCAGATTTGGCCCAACAGGTTATAGCTTGCCAATCTTTGGCTTAAAACAATACTTTATTTTAATTAAAAAAAATAAAACTAGCAATAGGTTTCTTACAGTTGTTCCGTGTTTGCTAGACTCAGTCCAGGTCATCACCATGTTTACTGACCACTCACTCGCTGTAAGGCTCTATGCAGCACACCCGACCACCCCATTTGTCAAGACTCAAAGCACTGCAAGGACTAAGTTTTATATTGGCTTTGCAATTCTGCATTCTTTGTTTCCCTTAAGTATTGACATCCAACTATTTTAGGTTTAAAACCTCCTCTTCAAATTTATTTTAGAACATTGGTTTTTGTGCTATATATATGAAACCTTTTCAACATTATAAATGATCTTACTAGGGATTTATCTCGACAGCCTGAGACAACTGAACTCAACTCTATTACCTTAAGAGTCTCTTCAGAAACACACACACACACACACACAAACAAACAAAAACCCAAAAAACAAATTCACTGCCATCGAGTTGACGCCGACCCGCAGTGATGCTGTAGAACAGGTCAGAACTGGACCTGTGGATCTGAGGCTCTCTTCACTGGAGTAGAAAGTCCTTTCTCCTGCGAACAGCTGGCATTTCTAACTCGGGGATCTTACGGTTCTCAGTCCAAAGCATAACCACGACACCACCCTCAGTTCCCTCTTGAAAGGCTCTTGTTGCTTCAGAGAACATCGATTCTTCCCTCTTCTGCTACCCTCAACTCACGCAATCCACGGCCATCGAGTGGAATCCAACTCAGTAATCCTAGAGGACAGAGCAGAACCACCTGTGGATTTCTGAGGTGGTAAATCTTTACAGCAGCTGAAAGCCCCATCTTTCTCCTTCAGAATGGCTGGTGAGCTGGTTTGAACTGCTGACCTGTGGGAGTAGGCCAACTCATAACCCACTATACTGTAGTCTTGTAAATGGAAGCAAAGCCATTGTATCATATGATTGCTTTTATCTTTGTCTTACTTTCATAGCCGAAGAGTATCAGTCAATTGAGTTAAAAGAATTTTGTTTTTATTTTGTCTTGTTTTTTAGTTTAAAGTTTATAGTGGTCAGTGACCCCGAGGATGCCGAAAATGAAGAATGTCAAGAAGTAGGATATGCCTATCTTGAACTGTGGCAAATCCTGGAGTCGGGAAATGACATTCTGCAGCAAGAGCTAGACAGTGAGTAGTACGTCCTTGCTCAAAGTTATTGTTTCTTTCTTACATTAAGAAAATCAACTTAGTGTTTTGTTGCTATTCTACCTTTAGGGTTTAATTACCACTATAAAGTTGAGGTGAGACTGACCACATTATGACTGATAAACAAGTGGCGGGCTCTTCACTAGCTGGTCTCCAATATTTGCTTTTACAAAATTAATAGCAATAGGAAATGTCCAGACTAGGCAAATTCTGAGAGACAGAAAATGGATCAGTGGTTGTCAGGGGCTAGAGGAGAGACAAGAATGGGGAATTAATGCAGACTGTGATTCTCCAATGTTTGAGATACAGAAATTTAAAGACAGTTCTTTTAATTTCACAGAAACTTTAAACATCAGAATTGTTGGATTCTCTTCCACAACCAAACTCACTGCCCTGGAGTCAATGCTGGCTCACAGTGACCCTCTGTGGGTTTCTGAGACTATAACTGTCTCTGATAGTAGAAAGTCCTGTCCTTCTCCCCAGGAGCTGCTGGAGGTTTCGAACTGCTGACCTTGTGGATTGCAGCCCAATGTGTAACCACAATACACTTCTCTGCCCTCAGTTTCTTAAACTATCCACTCAAATCGCCTTTCTTCATACCCATGGGTCACTCGGTTTTAAACTTTGTCAGAAATGCCTAGCATATGTCCCCACTACTGGAATCATTTTCTAAACGAGCCTCCCTTTCATCCTATTTCCATAAAGAGAGCTCTCCTGATCATGTGATCAGCACATTCTCATTACAGTCTCTTAATGACTGCTGTAGCCCAAAGACGTGCTTTTGAATGCCTTTAGGTGGGCCCTGCTCTGTTCACACCTGATCATTCTCTATACGCCTATGCACTTGGGACATCACATAAATATGTTCTCCTTGGTTCCAATAGACACTTGGGATCATTAGACTAACTAAGGTGTCCAACATCTAGTCACAACCCAGTACTGAAAGAGGAAATCAAATTAGTAAGTCAGAACCAGAAACTGAGAACAAAAAAAGTTGTAGAATAGAAAACATCAGAGTACACTGCGTATCGGTATTTTGAAGCTTGTTTTATGTAAACTTAAGTTTACTGTTATAATAAAAAAAGATAATTTGGTTGTAATTAAAAAACCTTTGAGGGACACTCTTTAGATCAAATTATTGAGTCCCTTGAATCTTGAAAACAAGATTATTTGCTTGGGCAAGCTATTTAATGTCTTCATGTCTGTTTCAAGTACCCAGCGGTGCCCACCTCATGGTCCGCTGGGAGGGCAAAAGGAGCTAATACAAGTAAGGGGACTAGGACAGTGCCCAGCAGTTCCTGCTCCCGGTGCCCATTCCCTTGCCACGCTCTGCTCGCCCATGCCTTTTGTACGTTTCTAGTCACCTCAGACTCACTGAGCCAATGAGTGTTTCTCAATTTTCACGTTCATGCTTTAATCAAAAGAAAAACACCGTTTCCTAATTATGACCTCCCTGTCACACAGCTTTTCAACATGCGTCCTCTGATCTTCAAAACAAACTCTCTTGCTCTGCACCTGCCTTTTCTCCTGTCCTTAAAATGTTTGCTGAATGATTAATTCCCTCTGTATTACTACTATTACTTTTAATCATCTTATTGGGGCCTCTTACAGCTCTTTTTACATTCCATACATTAACTGTATCAAGCATATTTGTATATATGTTGCCATCATTTTTTTAATACTTTTTTGGGGGGCTCTTACATCTCTTATCACAAACTATACATTCCTCCAATGTGTCAAGCACATTTACACATGTGCTGCCACCATCATTTTCAAAGCATTCTCTTCCCCTTTGAGCCCGATATCAGCTCATTTCTTCCCCCTCCCTCCGTCCCCCACCTGCCCTCCCTCGAGTCCTTGGTAAGTTATGTTATTTTTCCCCTATCTTACATCTTCCTCCGTCACCCCTCACTCACTTTTCCGTTATTCATCCCCTTGGGAGGGGGTTCTAGGTTGATCCTTGTGACCTATTCCCCCTTTCTCCCCCCACCCTCCTGGTATCTCTACTCTCCTTGTTGACCCTGAGGGGTTTATTTATCCTGCATTCCCTGTGTTGCAGGCTCTTATCTGTAGCAGTGTGCACGTTCTGGTCTATTCCGATTTGTAAGGTAGAATGAGGTCATGATAGTGGGGCGAAGGAAGCACCAAAGAACTAGAGGGAAGTTGTGTTTCATCTGTGCTATACTGCACCCTGACTAGCTCATCTTTTCCCTGTGACCCCTCTGTGAGGGGATGTCCAATTGTCTACAGATGGGCAGTGGGTCTCCACTCCAAGCCCGTCTACCCCTATTCACCTTGGGTATTGTTTTATTCTGGATCCTACATGCCTGATCCCTGATCAAATCGACACCTCATGATCACACACAGGCTGGTGTGCTTCTCCCATGTGAGCTTTGTTGCTTCTGAACTAGATGGCTGCTTGTTTATCTTTAAGCCTTTAAGACCCCAGACACTGTATCTTTTGATGGCCGAGTACCATCAGCTTTCTTCACATTTGCTTATGCACCCATTTTGTCTTCAGCAATCATGTGGGAAAGGTGAGCATCACAGAATGGTGGACTGTTAGAACAAAGTGTTCTGTGTTAAGGGAGTACTTGAGTTGAGGCCCAATATACATCTGCAACCTTAATTCTTAACACACAAATATGAGTACATAGTTCTATTCCCCACCATCTTCATTTTCTCAGTGGTGGTTATGTGTCAACCATTGTAATACACTATTTCATTTCTGTTTGTGCTCCACCTAAGAAAACAGTAAGGAACCCTGGTGGCATAGTGGTCAGCAGTTTGAGACCACCAGCCACTAAGACGGAGAAAGATGGGGCTTTCTACTCCAGTGGTCTGGGAAACTCACGGGTAAGTCCTCCCCTGCTCTACAGGGTCAATGAGGCAGAACTGACTTGATGGCGGTGAGTTTGGCTTGAAGACCACACTTTCACAAGTACTTTTTTTTCACTTTCCTCCTATTTTACCTAACTTCCATATTCAGGACATTCTAAATCAGCAGTTCTCAACCTGTGGGTCGTGACCCCTGGGGGGGGCCGGAATGACCCTTTCACAGGGGTCACCCAATTCATAACAGTAGCAAAATTAGTTACGAAACAGCAACAAAAATAATCTTACGGTTGGGAGGTCACCACAACTTGAACAGGTGGCGGCATTAGGAAGGTTGAGAACCACTGGTCTAAATCTTTGTTTCCACTATTCTTTTTGGGGCTATTCCTTCGAATGCTGGATTTTCCTAGTTCAGTCTAGTCGGACACCCACCCCTCCTTGTATTTTCTTCCGAGGTGACTGCATCTGCCCTAGGGCCTTATAAATTTATAAGTTTCCTGGCCAGAATAAAATCGGACACTGCGCAAATTAACATGTCACTACATGTATGCCCCACTGGTACCTCAAACTCCAATAGTCTTTGCTCCACATAATGCCTTAGTGCAGGCATCCTCAAACTACGGCCCACATGCGGGCCCGCTGAGGACATTTATCTGGCCAGGTGGGTTTTTTGCCCTGCTTTGTTTTTTACTTCAAAATAAGATATGTGCAGTGTGCATAGGAATTAGTTGTTTTTTTTTCTATAGTCCGGCCCTCCAACGGGACTGAGGGACAGCGAACAGGGAACTGGCCCCGTTTAAAAAGTTTGAGGACCCCTGGGGCTTAGTGAACATGATCCACCATCTACCTTGTTGTCTTAAGCCAAAATTAACCAATCTTTTCCTTACTCCTGACATTCAATCACAGAACTCCACTAATTTTACCTCTTGCATCTGTCCCCATCTCTATACCCCATTACACTTTCACCCCTTTTCCTTTCTGCTCTGAATTCCTACAAGAGCTTCATAAGCACGCCCTCATATGCTTGTGCCTGCTTCCCACTCTAGAACCCAAATGAGCAAGGTCAGTACTAACACCTGGAGTTCCAGCTAAGGAGCCCTGCTGGTGCCGTGGGTAAGCACCGGATTGCTAAGCGACAGATGAGCAGTGTAACCCCGCCTGTGTGGGAGAGAAATGAGGCTGCTTCCATAGATGGTCGCATCCCAGCCACCCAAAGGGGCGGTTCTAGTCTGTCCTTCACGGTCACAAGGTGTCAGAATCGACTCCACTGCAGTGGGTTTGGTTTAGCTCAGCAGTTCTCAACCTGTGGGTCGTGACCCCTTTGGGGGCCGATGGACCCTTTCACAGGGGTCACCTAAGACCATCGGAAAACAAATATTTCACGATATATAATTACATATTGGCTTGTGAATCTCTATGCTTTAATTATGTTCAATTTGTTAACAATGAAAACACATCCTGCATATCAGATATTTACATGACGATGCCTACCAGTAGCAAAATTACAGTTACAAAGTAAGCAACGATGCTATGGTTGGGGTCACCACCACGAGGCGCTGTATCAAAGGGTCGCGGCATGAGGAAGGGTGAGAACCATGCTCTCGCAGCGGTTTCCCTCCTGAGACACGGCCCTTCACGGCCCGCCCAGCTGCACTTGTCCTTTTCCAAACTGGCACTGCGTAGGGTTGTCTTTGACACATACTTTTAAAAACTCAAAAATAAATATAAATTCCTTTTGGGGATTGTCTCCAGAAAGTCTTTTCTAATTCGGATCCCTCCACTCTCAGTCTTCCTCTCCCACTAGACTGGAAGTCTCTTAGAGGGAGGGGCAGTAGTTCAGGTAATAGCTCAAACACCTAGCATGGCAGACAGCAGGTTCTCAAGTGTTTTCTAATTGGCTGACTTTCCCCCACAGTTGTTAGCCCTGAGGACTGCGTGACCCCCATAGGAAGGCTGACGGTGTCCCTTCAGGCTGCCGCTGCCCTCCACGCTATTTACCAGGAGATGGCTGGAGATGTGTGTATGTGAGGGAGTGTGCTCCGTCCTCAAAGCGGAGGGAACCAGAGGAAAGTCTCTTATAAAGTAACTTGCTACACCACGAATTTGTCTGCTGTGATGTTTCGGTATATTCGGCTCTCTCGGTAACTACAGCTTGGACTGATGTTATGTTCTCTTAGTGATAGGTTTTAACTCGATAAGAGGTGAGGCCTGCCTTCGCAGCTACCATGTGAGGAGGCAGCTCGTTCTCAGGAGCTACGAACCCCCCACATAAGGTGAGGTTACAAAAACAAAACAGGAACGACAACAACAAAAAAAACCCATTTATTTATCTTTTAGTTCTTCCAAAATTGAAAATATCAAGTCCTACAGCTAAGGAGAAAAAAAACAAACAAACAAAAACCAAGACCCCTGCCCCCTCCCCCTTTTCTTAGTCACAGAACACAGAAGGAGCTGCAATGGGACAGGTGGGCACAGAGAACCGGGAGGGGGAGGAGGGCAGGATAAACTCCCCCAGTACTTAGAAAAGCTGTTCAACAGAGACCGGTAACTACAGGACAGTGCACGACGAGTCAGAACAAGGAGCAGCGGTGACGAGAGGCTCGGTTGAAGACATGGCCTCCCTTCCTCTTCTCTCGCTTCCTCATCAGGGCATTCCAGGCCCAGGGCATGACTTGGCCCTTCCCGATCTAACTGTGGCCTCCTTTGAACGACCTCTAGATTTTCACTAGCAGCACCACACGAGGTACACCCACCCTTCCTCAGACAACGCGTCAGAGGAGGAGACAGGGGTAGTCTGTCTTCCACCACTGTCGTGTGAATTTGTGAGGATGAAACCAGGCTCAGGGGAGTCACTGCTTCTTGCGTCTTCCAAGGCGGCGGCGGCACTTCAGAGTCTGCACAAGGCAAGAACGCAGGCCAGCTCGGATGGAGGCACCAGCCCAATCGGCTTCACTAACTCAAGCTGCCGGAAGTAGCCAAATCATTAGCAACCAAGAGCCTTTTCTTGCAAGATGGAACGTAAAGAGATCTGAGGAAAAGTCGCGACAGTAGGGCAGGCTGAAGGGCTGAATCTGCTGGTCAAGAATGATGGTATAGGCAGCTCGAGGTCACCGTGTACCAATGTCTTTAAAGAAAGCTTTAGGACACCAGAGACGATGCCTTAAGCCACCGGTGTCCTGGCAGATGACAGGAAGAGTGAGGAAGGAAACAACGTTTGTCAACAGCGGAAGCCTCTGCCCTTCTTCAAGAACACCTCCTCCTCCCTTGCCGTCTGGATGGGCCATCGGCACGTGTCCTGGTGGGCCTGGAATTCCCCGAGTAGATTGGTCCACACAAATGGGCCCCTAAACCCATAAACACAAATGGCAAAACTTCAAAAGAAAACAAAAGAAAAAAATACAGTTTCTATGTATGTCATGTAAAATTCTCAGGGGGCTGGCTGGAGGAAGAGTGGAGCTCAGGGCTACAGTTCCGAGGTTACTTCCTCTTTTTCTTGGGCGGCGCAGAGCTGTGTCTGGAGCCCCGGTTAGAGCCACGGCCCGAACTGTGCACAGATGCCTTCCTCTTCCGGCTCATACTGCGACTCTGTTCTTCTTCTTCCTCGTAACGGCTTTCCCGGTCCGCTGCACGGGGAGGAGAGAGGGTTTCAGTTGGCTGTAAAACCCCAACAGGCCCGGCCTGGCACAAGGTGGTGAAGGGCATGCATTCTGGAATCGGATCAGGTGCCGTTCATCATTAGCTAGGCAGCTTTCAAAAAGTTGTTACCTTTTCTGAGTCTTGCTTTATTTTTAAGATGGAGAAACTACTTTAGGGTTAGATAAGGTAACTTCAGCAAAGCACTTATCACAGTGCTTAGGATATAGAAGACAATACTGTTTTCATCCATAACTTATGTTTCAGGCTGTGCTACCATGATTGCTATCCTTCCCCCAAATAGTCTATCACCCATAACATAAACTCAGCATCGCCCCCCAAAAGAACTCTTCTTCCCCTTCTCCCACCCCAGTATTACTAATCATCTTGGGTTTCTAAGTACTTGCTTATTTCATGTACGTGAAAGCGTACAGCTCAGTCATTTTCTTTTTCACCGAGCATGGGTAGAAGGTGACGAGGCAAATTCGTTTTCTGCCCAACAATGCACATACATTGTCTGTGACGTTCTTTGTAACCCGACCCATGTATAGTTCTCTTAGGGTCCCCCCTTTGGTCTCCTAGGTCAACTGTTCTGAGGAGTGTGTGTGCCATGCGCATTACTGCTCACTTCATAGGCTTGTGTGTGGTTAGGTTACAGGGTGACCCCTGGAGTGTGGTTAGTTGCAGGTTTGAAGGGCCTAGCAAGGCCAATGTCACCGGGGCTACAACAGTCTCTACTAGACCAGTAAGTCTGGGCGTCTCTTATAATTTTGAGTTTTGTCTCCAGTTTTCTCTGGAGGACCTTCTGGCCAGGACCTTCTGGTGGTGCCAGAGGCTGCGGTTTGCTGGCCCACGAGTCCTCGCGATGAACTGGTTCCTGAAGCCCCTCCTCTCCTCCCGAGAGCTGCTGCTTACCTCAGCTGGCCGCGCACTACTCGCCGCAGCATGAGCGGCAGTCGTGTGGACTACGCTGTGTCAATTGACAAGGTTGTGGTCCTTCCCGGTCGGCATGTTTGCAAAGTCCACCGCGTTGTGGGTGCACCAAAACCTCCCTTCTCTTTCCTGCTGCACAATACTCCCTGTCCCCCAAACAACAATTTTAAAAATTACCCTTTCGGGCCTCCTCCTCCAGCTCGTCCCAGTCCTTTCCACTCTCCTCCTCACTGCCCAACGACTCCTTGGAGTAGTCTGGAACGCAACGAACAAAGGGTTAGTTAGTCCGCACTCTGGATCAGTGGTTCTCAATCTTCCTGCGGCCACGGCCCTTTAATACAAGTCCTCATAAGATTATTTTCATTGCTACTTCATAACGCTAATTGTTCTACTGTTCTGAATCGGGCGACCCCTGTGAAAGGGTCGTTTGACTCCCAAAGAGGTCGTGACCCGCAGGTTGAGAACCGCTGCACTAGATGGAATGAAATGAAACCGGCTCCTTCTCTGAAAACAAAGAAGTTTCTAGAAATGATGTATGAGGAAGCCATGACATTTTCTGAAGAGGATTAACCTGATTCTTCTGCTTCAGATGAATAATCTTCATCACTATCTTCTTCTTCCTCTTCATAGTCATCTTCTGAAGGGTTAAACGTCTCATCTTCAATTTCGGATTCGGAATCCCCTTCCTCAGCATCACTTCCCTGGGGAATCAGAGAGCAGATTACGGTTTACACTTGTTTGTTTCTTCTGGGGGGTTCGGGGTGGTAGTGTTTACACTCATTTTATTAAGGAAATTAATCCAATTCACTTCACATCAGCATTATTCAAATTTTACATGGAATAAATCTGAGTGGCTACACTATATATTGAAGTAGCACCCCTTTGTTACCTTCCCAATTCATTTATTTCTGGTTCACTTCACCCTTCTGTATCCAGAGCAAGAACCCTCAGAAACACTCTTGGTAATAATGCATTACGTAGAGGTAGGAGGACTTTTTTAGGAAACAATTCTTGCCAACCTGCCCTGAAGGATTTTTCCCCAATGCTGAGAAACGGGCCGAGAACAGTTTTTTATAACTTCAAGGAGACTTTTCCAATGGTGCCCACGGTCAACCCATCTATCCTTTTCCTCCCAGACTAACTGGGAAAAGCACAATACAAGCTGATCTCTGGCGTGCTGCTTGCCTGTGTTTTCTCCGGCTTGCGCACACGAGAGCAGCCACGGTACCAGACCGAAGGGGAGCCCGCCCGCACGCACCTCACCCTCAGGCTCGAGGAAGGACCAGCCGCCTTGCTCGAAGAAGCCCTCAGGGTCGTCAACAATGGTCTTCATGATCTTAGTCCAGTTGAGGGACTGCACCCCTTCGGTGTACTTCAGGTCACAGGAACTGAGAGAAGTGACAGTACAACGTCAACACCACACTGCTCTTCTCCCACACGCCCAATGTCACCTTGCTGGACCACGTTTTCCTGCCGGTGGGAGCAGGCACACTTTGCCGTGCCAGGGGAGCACACCTAAAGGGCTGCAGCTGCTCTCCCAGAGCACTCGCGCTAAGCCCTGCCAGACAAGAGCAGTCTCGTACCTGAAGCACACCTCACCTCTCCCTCAACCAGCTGCCTTCCCCTCCTTCCACTTTCCTCCTCAGGCGCCGATTTCCCAGCTCCTCACTCACAACAAGGCTTCCTTCCTCTCTCATCATTAGCAAGTGGTTTCAACTCATAACTGCTTCTGTACCTCCCATTACCCCCGCTCTCCTCATTCACTCCGCGTACTGCAACTCAGAACAAGGGACGCCTGCGCCTGGACCTTCCACTGCGTCCCAATGTCTTACTTGATGCAAGACCTACTGTAAAGTGGGAATGGGTTTGTAGTGACTCTGAAATGGCCTGTATGTAGAAGGCGTGCAAATGACTTTCATTATCTTTCTGCTACTCGTTTTTGTTCAGAGTCAGATCAATTACAGTGAGGAGGTAAGAAGAAACAGAAGATCAGCAACAATAAGGATAACAACCACAACATTCCGGTATAGAAGCTGCCTGAGAACCCTGCACAAACGCAGATAGGCACTACCGCACATATGGAAACATCTGCTTCCAGCTTTGGTGAAATAGCAGGGACGAATTTGCTTTCCACCTTGAACAACTCCAACAACAGGCAAAATGGCAAACAAGGGTTTTCAAACATTGGCTAAAAGTCTGTGCAAGAGCGTAGGGCAACAAACAGGGTTTCATTTTACAGCTGCCCAGCTTTGTCTAGAGGCAGACTGTGCAGGAGGGACCGACCACAATCTGGTGGCCACTCAAAGGCGAGAGCAGCATTCAGGGTGGCTGAGATGGCTAGACTGTGGGCAGAGTACTGGAGGAGGAGTTACACAGCGAGAACGTCCTGCAGGTCTGCCAAAGGGTCCCTGCAAGCAGTCCACTACAGACTCAGCTCCACACACAGGAAGGGAAACGAGCCAAAGCTGGGGAAAGCAGCACTGGGAAACTGCAGGCCAAACAAGCGCACAGAACTGGAAATAATTCCCCCTCCCACCAGAGAGAGCGGAGAGACAACCTCCTCATGCAGAAGGAGGGGCAGGGTCCTCAGAAGACTACTGCTTCAGTAGCAGGGCCAAATCAGCCCTTACCTAGAGCAGTTCTGAACTTGCACCAGTGAAACGTGAATAATTAAATGAGGCTAAGCAGCTTAACCATATTCTAGAATAAAACCTTAAAATTAAGTTACATAACAAAACCCAGTACCCAATAATGTAGGGTCATACTGTCTGCCCGTCAATCAGAAATGTTGCCAGGCTCGCACAGAAGCCAGAGAAAACCAGTCCATAGAAATGGCTCCCCTATTCCCTGGTGAATGGATAAACGAAATGTGGAATGTGGTGGATCTAATAAAGGCTGCTGCTGTTGTGAGGGGTCGTTCTGAGTCACAGCGACGCTATGTGAGAGAGCAGCGCTGACCGAGAGGGGCAGATAGAGTGCCAGGGCTTCCTCCCTCCTGATGGGTGATGGGTGGGTGAGAACTGCCTACCTTGTGCTAAGCAACCAATATTCAACTGTTGTTCACCAAGGCTCCTTAGGGGAATACTAATTCGTATTAACACAGGATATGGTAACTGAAGCACATAATTTGAGTAACTTTCACAAGCATTACACTCAGCTAAGGGAAAAGGTTACATAGGAGGGAGCTTTAAAAAGTTCATGGAAAAATGAAATGGAATTTCCCCATGGACTTTTTAAACCCCCTGAATATGATGTGGACAGTCACATCCGCCAGGAGGGAAGAGGGTCTGGAGAGAGACCAGGAACGGCACTGGTAACTTGAAAGGACAAACAGGAGCGGTCTGAAAGCATGAGAACATTCGATATCTGGATTACCACCTGACGATTTTTGACCCTACCTCACTAACTTAGGTGCACTTCAGACAAAAAGTCTTATAGAAACTATAGATTCTCCGTTTATTTCTCAGCTCTCATCAATTTCTGAAGATGAGAGTTATAGTACCTCCCAGCTCCCAATGATGGGCGGGGTAAAAGGGAACCACACTCATGGCTACCCAAGCCTCACCTTTTCTCCACTGGGTGAAATGTCCCTGCTTATTGGGGTTCTGGGACACCGAGGAAAAATTCATCTCAAACCTACAGATGTCAAAGCAAAGCCTCGGAAATGTTAACATATTCATTCTAAACATTTCCAAATCTTTTCATACGTGTATCAAGTCACATCAGAAGGTCAGCTGTTTAAGTTTCATTACGAAGTACTGCTGGGTACTCAAGGTGACAGTGGGGGCCCAAGATACATCTGTGGGATCTATGCACGACACAAGCCTCTGGTGACTTCCCTCTATCCATCATAGAGGGACGGACGGGAGAGTGGCCACCAAATCGAGTGCGCTGGAGAGATGATCATGTAAGATCAAAGGGGGTAGAACCTTGTCAGTTGATCCCCTTCCGGAAGCACATTTAGGCTTGATCTGGTCTTCAACATTTTCTGTATTTTTATTTGTTCATATTTGGGTTTATCTCAGATGTGTTACGCCATTGGGAGTCATCCTCCTGAGTTGTTTTTTTTAAATTACGGGCTCGTACAACTCTTACCACAATCCATACATACATCAATTGTGTAAAGCACAATTCACTGCCCTCATCATTCTCAAAACACTTGCTCTCCACTTAAGCCCCTGCCTCCTGAGTTTCTGTTTATACATTTTCACTGCATGGAACCTAGGATCGATGACCCTAAAGGGACAGCAAGGAGCATACGGGGTCTGGGCATCCAGTAGTGCTGGTAAAACGGAGCTGATGTCAACAACGTCTAGGAGTTCAAGAAAGAAAAGGATGTTTTGAAACTGATTGCGGCAGCAACTGTACAACACTGCTTGACGTGATACAGCTATGGAATAATATAATATTTGAACTAACTCCCAGTAAAATGGTCTTGGGAAATACAAAAAAAAGGTCAACCATTAACGGGTCCTCAAATGTCTGTCCTGGTCTATAACTCAATCTACAGACAGTCTCACCTAGGGGACACCAGTAGAGCTTATGTACACTACACCACACTTGGAAGATGGCAACAGAGACAAATTCTGCGATCGAAGGCTCCAAAAGAATGGGAGACTGCAGGCAGGCAGGTTTACTTACTTCAACCATTCCTTGATGGGGTCGAGAGAGGCCACGGGAATGGCATTGATCATGGTAACTTTCTTGCTGTAGTCCTTGTAGACTATCACCATATCAAAGTTCTTCAGGTGAAACTGCACCCTCTCAAAGTGGATCAGCTCGACCTCATCCAAGGTCACCACAAACGGGGGCTGTCAGGGAAGAAGGGAAGCATTGTCGCAGCACGTTCATGTACGCGGAGGAAACAAAGGGGCTCTGGGTTATGTGGTGGCTCGCTAGCTACAAGGCCAGCAGTTGGCAGCCACGGGAGAGCGACGAGGCTTTCTGTCCCCATATTCACAGCCTCAGAAACGCACGGGGCAACCTGGTCTGCTCCTAGGCTTGCCATGAGTCAGAAGTGACCCCATGGCGATGAGTTTGTTTCTCAGGAAACAAATTACTACACCAGATAACAAACCTGTTCTCTCTTTTTTTTTTTCCAGAAAAAGGGATACAGCATATAGATAAGACCCCCCGTAATTCTTCCCTCAAGGAACATAAATTCAAGGCATCTAATGTGAAGAAACGATTACAAGAAAAACTTAACATTTTCACGAATAATTTTTCAGTGAGTTGTAATTCTAAGAAAAATAATGATCAAAAATGAACATCAGAAAATATAGTTAAGTTCTTTATTTTCCCAACACCTGCCCTCTTGCTTTCTTTTCTCTTAACAATTTTCTTATTAAAAGGAGAAAAGAAACACTCACCCATTCTGTAGCATTGACCAGTGCACTACTAGTAGGCTGAAGGAGGCAGGTACTCCTGTAGGGAGCACCATTAAACCTGCAAGAGTAAGGCCAGAAAGTCCCATCAGGCAGGGCTCATGACAAGACAAACTGCTGCCACCACCGCAGACAGAATCCTCTCCCTTCCCCAGGCCAAGACAGCCGCAGCACATGCGCTGGAGCTTGAGAAGGACCCTCAGTTTAGTCACCCAGCTAACCCGCAGCAATTTTCAAGAGGGAGCGAACATCTCGGAGGAAAAAGGACATCATTCTTACTAATGGAATATTCAAAGAAGAACCCAAAAGGCACAAAGAAGAGCGGTTACCCCAAGTCCCTAAAAGGCACTTCAAATTCCAGTTCCTCCTTCGTCAGAGCTTCTACTTTCTCAATGAAATTTTTAAAGGCGGTTTTCAGTTTGTGCCTCATTTCTCGTTCCATCTGTTAAAATAATAAGTACACAGATAGCCATCCCTTCATTTGTTAACACACCCCTCTAAAAAGGTCCGAAGTGCCTATGTAACCTTTAATTCTTACCGACGTGCCACTAATCTAGCCAACAATAATTTGGATAGAATACATCCAAATGCACTGCAGCACAGAGGCTGCAACAATGGGCTCGGATGTAACAAGGGATGGAGGGCTGTGCTTCACGCGGCTGTGCAGCTCGCTGTGAGTTGCAACCGACACGATGGCACCGCACACAATATCTAATGTGTCCGGGGCCCCGGAGCATTAACTGGAGAGCGGAGCCTGCAGCCGGTGTCTAGTCCATAAACTGTTGTTCTGCACGCTCTGTTCAGGACTCGCTTCTAGAATGTCACAGTTCCCGAGCTCAAATTTAGTGCTCACGCGACCCCTTATTCTGCAAGCGACGCGACTGGACTTCACTGGCCTGCTCAGCGTAGAGGTCGTCTCGGTCATGCATGTGTTGGTGCTTCCCCAGGTCTGTGGTGATCTCTCCCACTTCCGTGTAGAACTGCACATCCGTGTGCCGCTTCTTCCCAAACATGATGGCATTCTGGGGACAGGACGCAGAAAGAATAAGGACGATGTCAGAGGACGCGGGCTGCACAGCAACCAAACACCAAAGTACGCCAATACCTATGTTGGAAATGGCGGGGATTCAGATTGGGGTCTCATGGCATATACGTAAACACTAACATTATCCACCATGTCATTACAATGACCTTTGGGATTGAGCGAGAATGCTAGGTTTTGTAAAGTACTTTGATTTCTTCTAACGGACTTGGGGTACTATGCTGCTAACTGTACCTAGAGGAAACAGTTTCTATTTCAGAAATCAGAGTCTGGAGAAGAGCTTGTATGTTCGGTAGTCAGTAGAGGCAACAGCAAAAGAACACTCATACTGAACAGCACCCCTGACGTGCTCGACAGTGTGGACCTGATAGACTTCTATTCAACCCTCATAGTCTTATGTGATAGGTAACGCCAGGAAAACACCACCAGAAACAGTTTGTGGCCCTGTCACAAGACCAGCTGGCAGAAAGAGATACCTTGAGGTGGAAGTGCAAGACAATGATCATTTCCCCATCACAGGGCTGGAACAGAGCGTGCTTGATGTTATTGTATAGGATGTCCACCTTGTCTCCTCGAACCGAGGTGAAGCGAAAGCCTGGGAGAAGAGAAAGGGCGTCAGGACTGCTCGGCAGCATCGCTGGGTCCGGCAGAGACGCGGCATCTTCTCTGGGGCACTCCACCAGGGCCGGAGGAACAGGCAACCCCTGTGCAGAGAACCCGTATCTGTGAGCAGACGCCTGGCAACATGTTCCTGCTCTGCGACACGATCTGGCTTCTTATGTGTGCAGCTGTGGCTCTAGAGGAGAATGGTGGGCACACGAGAGCGCATACCATTGACATGCGCCTCCAGGGAACCCTGCATCCTCTTCTGGGCAATATTTGGGCGAATGTAGAGATCTTTCAGCTTGGGATTACTCCGGTTGAGATTGATCACCAGTGAGTCTTGTTTCACAATGCCCTGAGAAGAAAGACCATTAATGTGACCCCTCATATAACCCAACCGGTCCCCAAAGCCCACCCCACGGTGTCCTTGTGCACACAGGTACTCTTTGTTGGTGTTCAGGCTCACCTCTTTTTCTTTCTCCTCTGCTTCCCGAGTCTTATACCGTTTCTGGACTTCCTTGATGATTCGAAACGCATTCTGCAGGTTCAGGGCGGGCACCGTCTGCTCTCCGGGTGCCTTCATGTTCGAAGCTCGGTATGTGCTATAGAGAAGACAAGTTTCTTTACCAGGCCAGGTCCCTAGTCCTGGATTCTTTTAAAAAATCATTTTATCGGGGGCTCTTACAGCTTTTCACAATCCATCCATCGTGTCAAGCACATTTGTACATTTGTTGCCATCATCATTTTCTTCTACTTGAGTCCTTGGTATCAGGTCTTTTTCCCTCCCTTCCCCACAAACACTTAACAATCTATAAACTTATTTTTTCATGTCTTACACTGACCGATGTCTCCCTTCACCCACTTTTCTGTTGTCTGTCTCCCTGGGAGGGGGCTCTAAATGTAGATCATTGTGATCCGTTCCCCTTACTGGCCCCACCTCTCTTTACCCTCCTAGTATCGCTACTTTCATTATTGGTCCTGAGAAGTTTATATATCCTGGATTCCCTGTGCTGCGAGCTCTTATCTGTACCAGTGTAAATGTTCTGGTCTACCTGGATTTGTAAGGTATAATTGTGGTCATGATGGCGGGGAGGGGAAGGGGAAGGGAAGGAGCACTAAAGAATTAGAGGAAAATTGTGTTTCAATGGTGCTATACTGTACCCTGACTGGTTCGTCTCTTCCTTGTGACCCCTCTGGAAGGGGATGTCCAATTGTCTACAGAAGGTCTCCACTCTGCCCTCCTTCATTCATATCCATGATTTTTAAAATTTTGTTTTGTGTCTTTGATGCTGATACCTGATCTCACTGATATCTCATGATCACACAGGCTGGTGTGCTACTTCCATGTGGGCTTTGTTGCTTCTCAGCTAGATGGCCAAAGACCCCAGACACTTTATTTTTTGATAGCCGGAAACCATCAGCTTTCTTCACCACATTTGCTTATGTACCCATTTTGGCTTCCGCGTGACAGTGAGCATCAGAGTGTCAGGTTAGTAGAGCAAAGTGTTCTGCGTTGGAGTAGTACTTAAGTGGAAGCCCAATGTCCTTCTGCTGCTTTAATACTAAAAAAACAAATATATGTACGTAGATCTATTCCCCTATTGTTATACAGATATGTATCGTCACATATGGAAATATATATGCCTGTATTTAGACCTCTATAAATGTCCTTTGCCTCCTAGTTCTTTCCTTTATTTCCTTTTACTTTCCTCTTGTCCCACTATTATACTCAGCCTTCATTCAGGTTTTAGTAATTCCGCTCAGCTACACTGCCCTTGATCAAGTGCCACCGGCTCCCCCCCAATCCTATGCCCTCCTCACCATCGATTTTAGATCACTTGTTGTTCCCTTGTTCTTGGGTTTCTTGGCACCCCCCTTCCTTTCCTCTACTCCCCCTCTCCTGTGTCCCCCTGAAACCGTTGGTCCCGTTGTTTTATCCTCTGGACTGTTTATCCCGCCTACCTTACCTAGATAGACATGCAGAGACATTAATAAGCACAAAAACAAGAGGAACATAGCAAAAGGAAGCAAAACAAAACAAGAGAAACATTAACAAAACAACAAAACCAACAGAAAAAAAAAAAGCCAATAAATAGTTCCAGGTCTGTCTGTTGACCTTTACTGAATGTTTTCCAGTCGAGGCTGATGGTGTACCACACCCTGGCCCCAAAGTCTATTTTTCATATTCCTCAGGGACTTGTTGCTTTGCTCCCCCTGCTGCTACACTACACACCCTTAGTGTTTCGCCCCGGTATGGTGGGGTCAGATCGTGCACAACTCCCATACTGTGCTGTCCCCTGTAGCACTATGGGTCAATGAGGGACATCATGTCTCGTGATTGGGGCGGCCCTATGGTCCTCTCTATGCACTGGCTGCTCTGAGCCAGAATGTTGTCCTCGGGGCTTGGAGGGCCAGGTTTTTTTAGTAGATCAAGTTTCTATTCAATAATTCAATCTATTTTGTTCCTTGCCACTGGTTGCAATCCTCAAAATATGATATCACTTACTCCACGTTCTCCTAATCCTTCTGCACTTGGTCCTTCAGTGAATGTGGCCGTTTGGATCTCAAATGGGTGACCTGTCTCAGGGGCGTGCGCAAACCTCACTCCAAAACTCCACGGCTATTGAGTTGGTTCTGACCCATGCCACCTTGGCTTTCTGAGGCTGCAGATTTCTACAGAAACAGAGAGCCTCGTCCTTCTTCCTGCGAGCCGTCAGTGAGTCTGAACTGCCCACTGTTGGTTGTTAGCTCCTTGTTTTGCTGTTCTGTAGAGCTAACTTAATATTTTCCCAGAGAAAAAGGCAGCAGTGAGAAAAGCCTAGAAAGCTTTAAAATAATAATAAAACTCCCACTTTTCTCTTAAATGGAAACTGCTTCAACTGGCTAAACCGCTGAAACCTGGCTGAATGTTCCCAAGAAACACGTTTGACATCATGAAGGCAATAGAATCCAACAGAGCAAACATTTACAAAATGTGAGCGCTCTGTGACAAAATGTGTACAGTCAGCACAGTGTTTTCACGAGGCTCTACATTAGGTTACACCCTTCAAGATAGCAGAAAGCCAGAACTACAAGAAGTGCCAGTAGGGAAACTGTGTCTCCTCAATCGCTAGGAGGGAACAGCACACAGCACAAAGTGCTTCTGAGGGTGCCGCCCCAGCTGGGAAGGATTTAGGAATAGTGGGTTTCCTGGGGACTCACATTTCCTTCACAAAAGTGGCTTCTGGGTTAGGAAAAATGTTGCCTTCATTCCTGCCAAGAGCACTGCCCGGACAATAGAAGTTGATTCGCAGGTAGGTGTAGTCTCCTTCCACGGACATGCTTATGTTCTGTTCAGAGGAAGGAAGCAAGAGAATAAAACAATGCTTCCGCAGTCAAAGCAGGCTTCGTGATACTGAAGGAAGCTAGGAGTGCATCGCTCTTCATGTGAAACTGAATGCACACCTAACAAACTGTCTAGCTCAGTCTGCCCCAAATCATTTAATTCCCAAATATTGTTGTGCTATGTCTACAGCTATAGGTTAAATGACGCTAAGGAAGACAAGCAAGCTGTGTCTCTAGGTGGAATACTCAGCTTGCTAGAAAGGGAGAAGAAGGGGGAGAAGGGCAGGCGGTGAAGTTGAAGAGAGGAAGGCGATACAGTGAAGCACAGTGACTAGTCTATGAGATCGCTTGGATAAGGCTTAATGCAATGAGGTCTGAGTACCTTGATTGTAGCAATGTGGAAAGGTGTCGCAATGCCAAACACAGGCATTATTACAGTTTCATATTTCTTGTCAATATAGATCTTCATTTCTCGAATATGTGGCTCCTTAGGCATCAGAGATGGGTTTTTATAGGACACATTCGATTTGCGAGCTCTGGAGTGGGACAGAGAGGAGGGTCAACAGCGGACTAAGCAGCACCTGGAGTCCCCGTCGCCCCAGTGGTCTCACTGCGAGCAGTCTGACTCACTTCTGGATCTGCTGCTCGCCTTTCTGCTCCGTCAGCCGCCTCTTGGCTTCCTCATTGAGCTGAGCTGCCAGCTCTTTCTGATGCGCTCTCCGCTTCTCCTCGGCGGTCATCTCGTTCTAGCGAAGGCAAGACCGTTACCAGAACACGTGAAGCATCTGATGGCCCTGAGATCGACGTCACTTAAAAGCGAACTTACACAAAAAGCGAACTTACTCGCGTTCTTTCTGTAAGTAATGCTGCCCGAGAACCTCTTCCCAGAAGATCTTCAGCCTCGTCTTTCTCCTCCTCCTCCTCCTCCTCGTCTTCATTCTATGGCAAAAAGTTATATTCAAAAAGTCTAGTTTTAATTTTTTAGCCAACATGATTCAATCCCTCCACTGTGCCAATCTTCCTTCATCACTCATTCTTCAGGGACCCTCTCACCTTTAGAAAAATCCCCACATTCTTCACTTTCTTCTTCATAGACGTGAGAACAGTGGCCGGGCCATCCTGGAAGAAAGGGAGGAGTCACTCAACGGTTAGAAGCTGAAAGGAAGTGCATTAGCCTGTCTAACTTAGAAGTTAGCTGGGCAAGCCTGTGCGCTTCCCGGACGCGGACCCCCGGGACCACAGACACACGGAGTTTTACCCTCCTCATCTCTCACTTGGAAAAGGCGGCAGCAACCTTGAGTAATGCTCAAACTGCATGCTGGATTTGAATCCCAGCTCATTTTCTGTCCAAGTTACATTTGGCAAGTTACTTTCAACCTCTCTGTTCCTTAGTGTTTTTATCTGTAGAACAGGGATACTAAGAAAACACACTTCAGATGGACACGAGTAAAAAACAAGGAAACAGGACAAACCAGAGGGGAAGGAGCATTAGGGAATTTTGTGATGACGTATGTACAACTCTTTCTAAAAGCAGCTCAACTGTGGAAGGGTATGATATGTGAACACTCTATCAAGAAAATGACGAAGAGAGAGAGACCAACTTGACCAAGAGTTACCACGGTGAGAGGAGGCGCGCTGCTGCTCTGGGGCACTGAGTTCATGGTGATGGTGGTGGAACAATTGGAAAAAGGTATCAATAACGGTTGTACAACATGAAGAGGACAGTCAATGGCACTGAATTATACATGTAGACGTTAGTGAATTGGAGAATGTTGTGGATATTTTTGCCACACACTCAAAAGTTCACATGAATAACAATGAGTACAAGGAAGAAGAAAATGTTCTAGAGTTGATGCTGGTGATGATTGTGCCACTCTTCTTGATAGGACTGAGTTATTGAGTTAGTTGTATGACGTGGCAATGAAACTGTTAAAAAAAGAAACAGCAAACCACTGAGACGTTCGGTAAGTTTCTAAAGGCAAAAATGTTCTCATCTGTAAACGCCTACTCAATTCACAATGAAAAAGATAAAAAATAAAGAGAATATATACTTCATATGCTTATAATAAGGATTCAATGAAGTATTGCATAAAAGTCCTTATTAGCTTATAATAAAAGCACCTAAAAAAATAATAAAAGCACCAAGCCATTCATGACAAAATGTGGAGTAGGCAAATTCAACGGCAGAAAGTAGTCTAGGGGCTAGAATGGAAGATTTGCGGAGAAAATGGGGTGTGACTGCTAATGAGTATGAGATGTTTTCTGGACAGAAGAAAATGTTCTTAAATTAAGGCAGAAGTGATGCTGTAAAACTAGGAAACTATTAAAACCCCTGAACTAGTGTGTGAGTGGATGAACTGTATATGAGAACTGTATTTCAGTAAAGCTGTTCCACAAAGGACATAATTCCACTACTAATCTCGGGATCAAGGTTCAAGTCCTCCCTGCACATGGACGAACAGTAACAAGCTCTACTTGTGGCTGCAGGAGGTCCATCTGTTACACGGATCTCCACAACCTTAGCTGGCATGTACTGATGGCAAGAAAACAGAGTCTGAAATGTGGCTCAAACGTTAGTTATGAGCACGCAAATGATTAAAAGGTAATAATACACACCTCATCCACAAGCACTGTGTCACCGATGAATAGGGCATAGGTTTTCTCTTCTGGTTTCTTCCCTTCCTTATTGGTCAAGTCTGAGAATCCCAAATTAATGCTGAAAACCATTCCTAAAACAGTAACACAGGGATCAGCTTGTGGCTGTGTAAACAAATAAACACACAAAAACTCCCAACTCACTGCCACTGAGTCTCTGCTGACTCATAGTAACTCTACAGGACGGGGCAGAACCACCCCTGTGCGTGTCTGAGACCATCACTCTCGACGGAAACAGAAAGCCTAGTCTTTCACCCACAGAGCGGCTAGTAGTTTCAAACTGCCAACGTTGCAGATCACAGCCCATCAGGGCTCCTCAAAGGATGGGTAAAATATAAGATTTTAACCAAAAAAGAGATGATTAGAAAGAAAAAAAAAATCCTATAATATGCCTGCACTCACCTTTTTTTAATTTATACTGATTTTTACTGTTGATTACTAGAGAGCCTTCACGGAATTCAATTCCCATTCCAAATCTGAAAAGGAATAAAGAATCACTTCAGCAGTAGGCTATAAGGTCTTGTAGATGGGTAAAGCATAATGTATTCTATAAAATTTTCCAGATGAGACAGGCAAAATACATTGTTGTGATCTATCTGACTAATTAGTCAGTTAAGAACTAGGCTCAAGGGCAACCTTTGGGCTCTAATGTGTTGTATAATCCTATTTTGAAAAACAACTTCCAAAGTATTATTGTTATATATCGTATTAGGCCCTCTTTATTTCAACTCACTTAAAATATTTACATCTTCATCTTCTCCCATGAAATCAAATGAGGAGTGCTCCTAGGAAGAGCTAGCAGGCGTTGTTAAAGGACACACAAGGTAGTCCTAATGGCTACAGAGAGGCAGTCTTCAGTGCCGGATGGCTAACTAGATGCATGTCAACTGGTCTAGGACTTGATACTGGAAAAGCAAAGCACCAAGCTTGTTGCGGTGAAGCCACTCTACCTTGGGGTGACCCAGTGTGCAGAGAAGAACTGCCCCATGGTGTCCAGGCTGTGCCCTCTGCCAGACCCTCTGAAGGCTTTCCGCCACCTACCTTTTGGGTTCAGAGTAGCACATTTTACCATTTAATCATTGTACCACCAGAAACTAGGTCAACATCACTTTCTCTTATTAATCAGAAAAGCCCGGAAACCATGGACTCATCCAAGGAGACTGTCCGAGTTTTCTCTCTTTAAAATGGCTTTATTTTGTTTTGTTTTTAAATCATTTTATTGGTGGCTCATACAACTCTTATCACAATCCATACATACATACATTGTGTCAAGCACATTTGCACATTCGTTGCCATCATTCTAAAAATATTTGCTCTCTACTTAAGCCCTTGGTGTCAGCTCATTTCCCCCACTCTCATCTAGTCTCTATTTCCCAAAATGTCCTTTGTTCTGTAAGCTGTCACATTAGGTATTTCTTAGTCAAATAGGTTTGAGAAGTCCTGGGTTAAACAAAAAGTTTATGTTTTCGGCTGAAATGTTTTGTTTGTTTTCAGCAGATATGTCCTAAGGGGGAAAATACTTCAAGAGTTTTCCTAATATTTAAAAAGTGATGCCAGGTCACTTCAGGACTCCCCACCCCAGCTCTTAGCGCATTTTCTGAAAACACCGTTTGGCACACAGGAAGCTTGATACAGTGCATCAACTGTTGGTTGAATTAATCAACTGATGTAAGACTGTGTCTCCTGAGCACTGCCAGGCCTGGAAACACACTCCAAGGGCCAACGTACGTCACCGTATCTTACCCCAGGTTTTTGGTAATTTTGTTCAGCAGTTCTGGCTTTTGTTTCTTAACCACATCCATGACAGCACTGTACACATCACATAGCTTCACACCTAAAAACAAGACACAAAGGTTTTTGTTTTTGGGGGGTGGGGTGGAGGTGGTGGTAGTGAAGGGGCACAGGGGAGCGGCAGAAATAGTTTTGAAATAAATGTTTCCCCCACCACTAAAGCAGTTTCTCAGTAGTCTGTGAATTATAGGACGTAGAGTCTTACGAGTGGTAGGGCGCAGAATATGTGTGTCTCTCAGTGTGTGTGTGTATACATATATATAAACCCCTCTACTTATTCCTAATTATACTACTTGAGACTCACCGAGCCAAGGGAATGGTGAATTACCTGGTCTCAATGAAATAATTTTTTTAAGAATTGGGCTAGATGGCATCAATTAAACTTCTATTAGGGCCACTGAATGTTAATTGTCAGATGCTGAGACTCTGTCTGGCTTTAGTTTTTCAAGATCTAGAAAATGAATGGATATTACAAGCCATATTTAGATATGGTGACCTCAGAGGAGGCCCTAAATGATCTACGATATGACTTCTAACTTCTCGAGGCTGACTTGGCAGTATTCTGCAGGACTGGTACCTGGGAGATCTGGGCATCAAGGCCTGAACAATGGTTTAAAGATGGCAAACTCACCATGTCGTAATTCCTTTAACAGCTCCTCTTGAAGCTGTAGCAAAAAGTTGTAATTCTCTTGAACTTCCGGAGAAGGATCAACCATCAAGGTACGAACGAGGTTGGAGCAGTAAGATTTAAAGCGAATACCCATGGCACAAGTGATGGCCCCAAAATGCATGTGATTCTTGTCACTGGGACGAAAACACAGCGTTACCACACAGTGGAGTCCTTACTATCACTGGCACATGAAAGCTGTAATTGCTACTCCCCCTGCAATACATCAGAGCTGCAGTGGAATAATGACCTGAAACTTTTGGAAAATAAATAAATGATGACTTATTTAGGTTCTGGAGTAAAAATTGAATTTCTACCCCAAACTTCGGGGTAGAAATCCAGTGAAAAGTTTGAATTACTATAGAATGAAGAGGCAAAGAATATAACGAGTTATACTCATTGTAGCTTAACAGTATGCCTTGAGAAGTCATGTACCCACCACTACACTATGAACTGCAAAATTAAATTTAAAATTAAAATTGATTCCATCAAAATGATAAGGAGAAACAGCATGCTTTAGAGAGTCTTTAAAAATTTGAAGTAGGTATTATGAGAAATCTAATTTCTGAACGGGTTTGGGATTTTCCCCCAGAATAGTAGTTTGCTTTTTACTAGCATTCACAATAACTTGGAAAAATACACTCAAATGCTAACAAAACTAAGAAATATGTGAAAAAGTGATGTGTGGGAAAAATAAAAATGCCAAACTCACTATTCTCTCAGTTTTCTACAAGGAGCATGTCTTACCATTTGTACTCTAAGAGGAGACTCAAAGAAAGATACACTCGAAAGGCAGAACTCTAGTTGCAGTTTAGAAATGCTCATATTTACCTCACCACACTGAACTTGAGGTTATAGTTGCCCCCGCTCTGGATGATCGGAGGATAACACATTTCCACAGTAGAAGGGTCTGCCCCGGCTAAGTATTTCTTCTCCTCAATGGCCTTTTCCACAGACTCGGCCAGTTTGCTGTGCCTAACTTTCTGAAAGACCAGAAACAAAGTATCACTTAGGGGAGGGTGGCTAAGAGAGGTGTCAGCTTTGGGACATCCTTCTCTATGGTAACACCCTTTCTGACCTCATTCTACATTAGAGTCTCACAGCATGGCTCATGGGCCAGATGACATTTTGGCACACATGCAAAGCAAGTCAGAGGATAGTAGTGTAACTTAATACTCATCGTGGGTATCTCTTTGAAGACTAAGTGTGCCTGAACCAAGTCATGTATTCATAATCGCCTACTATGCATGTGAAAGCTGGACAATGAACACGGAAAATCAGAGTAGAATTGATGTCTCCGAATTATAGTGTTGGCGAAGAATATTAAATATATTAAATATACCAACGACGGCCAGCTGAATAAACACATCTGTCTTGGAAGAAACACAGCCAGAATGCTGGTAAGAGGGGAGGATGGCGAGACTTTGTCGCCTATACACTGCACTGTTGTCAGAAGGGATCAGTCCCTGGAGAAGGACGTCGTGCTCGGTAAAGTAGGTCTTCAATGAGACAGACGGACGGACGGACGCAGGGGCTGCCACGCTGCGCTCAGCACCGCAACCCTTGCGGGGAGGGGGCAGGGCCAGGTGGTGTTTGGACCTGCTGTGCAGAGGTGGGTGACCGCCTGGATGGCACCCACAGCAACAGTGGGATTGATCAGGGTTCCCAAGAACTATTATAGGGAGAAAAAAAAGGGTTCCTCGGGGGCAGGGCGGGGCAGGGAGGGGACAAAGGGGAGCTGATATCAAGGAGTTCCAGAAAGAAAATGTTTCAAAACTGACTGTGGTAGCGATTGTACAGTACTGCTTGACGTGACTGAACTACGGAATGTTCTATCTGTGATTTCCCAATAAAACGATTCAAATACTGGGCAACCTCCAGAAATCACACTAGAGCTTTAGTCATTTTGAAAGAGATACAATAGTAACACACCACCAACTTAGGTTATCGACTTAATTTCAAAACAGCAAACAAATGAAAAAAGCACCCCCGAAAGTTTGCGGGAAGGGACTTCTCCCTCCCCATTTACCTCGTCTGCATCAACGATCTCCATGACTCGCTCCTTGAAGAACTTGCTGAACACCTCGGAGGTGATGCTGGCTGCCTTCTTCATGAGCAGGAGCTCCCCGTCCTCCTTCACCGCGATCGTGTACGCTACCACTGCACTGATGTCTATCTGCAACCAGAGCAGGACGAGTTTCCAACAGACACACCTCCACGGAATTACTAAAGAAACCTAGCTCTTCCCCTTTGAACATGGCAACATTTTTCGGTTGTTGTGGAACGAGTCATCACTAGTTAGTGGAGTATTTTGAAAAGAGTGGAAGCAGAAAGCATTGCTCCTAGGGGTCACACAGTCCATACACACGCTTGTTTACTCTAAACCAGATGTTTCCACAACCAGGCGATGGCTGCAGACAAGCTCTCTCAGTAATACGCGTGTCTTACTGCACTTAATTCGGGGTCTTCCATCAGTGGCTCCTGAGGGGTCCACTGGGTCAGTTAAATTCAAGGCAGAAAGAGGTCATTCAGGTTTCTTTTAGGTTCTGAAAGGGAGTAATCTGGAACCACTTTCTTGAAAGACAAAGGCTGATCACGGAGACGTACTGAGAAGTAGTTTCAAGAAAATGGGAAAACTGCACTGGGAAGTGAAAGGCTGGGAAAGCGGAGTAATTTTCCCATCGCAACAGTGCACCTGCTCATTTCTTCAAGGGCTGCCCTCAGGGCTTACCACCCACCGCACAACCCTAATCTGCCCCATCAGACCTCTTTCTGTCCCCGAAGTTCAAAGAACATGTCAAAGGAACATGGTGGATGCTCGAGTATGCCCAAATGGGTCTTTTGATGTGGTGTACACCAGGAGGGCAGATTCTCCACAGAAGGGCAAGCGATGAAACCATCAGCCTCCGAAGCGGCCACACAGGGAAAGCACTCCAAGGAGCACGGGCTCTGCACTTTGAGATTTTTGATTAATGTAAGTGCCCGTGGTTTTGCAGCAGCACTTTCTGACTTACCCTCACATTTTTTCTTGGATTCAGGAAGCATGAAACTAGTCTTCCTAGTTCTGTGGAGTAAGTTAGGTAAAGTCCCTTCTTAGAGGTTTTCTAAAGGCTGAAGGACGTAGACAGGCAGACAGGCAGGGTGGTGGTGTGTGTGTGAATGGCTGGGTTTCCCCCAGTGTCCCTGACCGAATCCCTGACTGGTCTATTCCTGACTGACGAGGATCAGTAGCTAACTGTCCAGCCAAGGGGGGTTAAAAAATGGAAAAGCAAAAAACATGGTTCTCTCAAGACAAACTCCCTTGGCTTCCTGCTCTGGAACCGCGCCGCCCGTGTGTGTGTGTGTGTGTGTGTGTGTGTGTGTGTGTGTGCTGAACTCCCGATGTGCGCCAGCTCTTACTTTCTCGAAGCCCTCCTTGTGGAGGCAGTCGTTCCAGCTCTTCATGAACTCTCCAGGGAATTTGTCTTTGCTGAACACCCCAATCTTCTTGCCGTTCTTGCTTTCTTTAATGGCGTCCACCATTTTGTCAAAGCTGCTCTTATTGCTCTCATTCTATCAGTGCCGAGAGAAAGAAAAGGGGTTTGTGAATTAGTTTTACACGAGACATCAAGATCAACTGCTAACAGAGAAGGGCACATTCTAAACTGTAAAAATAATACATCACCCACCTAGTTCTCTAGGGCTGACTGCAGAACACCAAAAGGTATGAACATTTATTTGGATAGTTTCATCTACTTCAGTGAAAATGTCATAAAAGGTAACAAAACTATTCATCTTTCTCCCCCACCTCCAACCCTCACCAGGTACAGCTAAGAAATTCAAGTCCTTGAAAAATATTCTGAGAAAATTTTCAAGTAGGCAATATGACCAAAAAAAGGGCGTAGTTAATAAAAACTGGAATCAGGAGTGAATGAAGACGTATTAACCGCCTGTAATACGGGGACAGAACAATTGTGCTTGCTAAAAGAAGAGAGCTTGAAGCACTTACTGATGAAGCTTAAAGTCTACCGCTTTCAGTACGGATGCTTAGAAAACAAAAACTCTCACAACTGAACAATAGACAACATCACGATTGATGACGGAAAAATGAAGTTTTGAATTGACTTCAATCCATACTCAACACCAATGGATGCAGCCGTTAGGAGATCAAATGACATTGCATTGGGCAAATTTGCCACAAAGATTTCTTTTAAGCACTAAAGAGTAAAGATGTCACTTTGAGGACTACTGTGCGCTTAACCCAAGCCATGTTCTTTTCAATCACCTCACAGGCATGAAGGTGAAAGGTGGATCATAAACGAGGCCGACTGGAGCAGAACTGACTCGAATAATGATGTGAATAATGGTGCTAACCAACGACACTAAAAAAGGACCATATACAACACACACACAAATCTGTCTTGGAGACAGTACAGCAAGAACGCTCCTGAGAAGAGAGGCAGGTGGGACGTGTGTCACGAATTTTAGACATGCTATTGGCAAGGGCTAGTCCTGGGAGTAAAGGGCCAGAGAAACAAAGGGAGCCCCTCAATGAGACAGACTGACACCGTGGCTGCAATACAGGGCTCACAGAGCGACAATTGCGGGGAGGTCCCAGCACTAGGCAGTGTCTCACTCTATTTCACAGACGGTTCTGTGAGTCAGAACAACAACATCAGAAATGAGATATGGCCAAGTTATTTTTAAGAATACCTAAGTTTATATGCTCTAATTAAGGCACTCTGATGAAAAAGAAACAAATTGCCAACGTTTCTGTGAGTGGACTGAAATTGCTACAGCATACCTCAGATACTGGGGGTTCAGCTCCAGACCACCACGATAAAGCAATGATGACAATGAAGCAAGTCATACAAATTTTTTGGTTCCCTCCTCAGAACACATAAAATCATGTTTACACTAGACCATAGCTTACTTAGTAAGCGTGCAATAGCACTATGAAAATGTCTGAAATGTCACGAGTCTCCCACGGTGACGAGACACACAAAACGAGCACGTTCTGTTGGAAAAAGTATGCCTACAGATTTGTTCAATGCAGGGCTGCCACAATCCTTCAAGCTGTTAAAAACAGTATCTACAAAGCAAAACTCAATATAACGAGGGGTGCAGGTAATGAACTCGTTTCTCACAGTGATGATATAGGGCACCTTGTGATCACAACCACCATAACTTGCTAAACGCTTTCCCTCGCACTCGCTGAAATTTCAAGAAGTCAGATGTTGATCACATTTAAACATTCTCTCCCACTTTAGATGTAGTCTTCCCTTAGTCCTGACCTTTTCTCGTACTAGCAGTGTGATGGCAGGCGCCCCGTTAGCATTCTCATTGCCCTTAGTGTTGGCAATCTGTTTCAGGAACTCCACCTTCTTCTTGCTAGCCATAAAGATGATTTTCTCATCACAGAAGACCATGATTGTATCAGTCAGTTCATAACCAAAGAGCCAGGTCTGTGGGAAAAGACAACAAGAACTACAGTATTTATAGGTAAAGAAAATTACGGACTCACTCTGAAATTTGTAGATAAATTATGGTATCCGGTGCTGGCTTCCAATATCTGGATGCCTACTTATTAAAATGAGATCGACCAGGAGTTGGTTTCTTATCAGAACTCAATGTTGGCACATAGGGTAGAATATGCTACTTGATCTAATTTTATAGGTATGAGATATTCTATAATAAAAAATAACACATCATTTGCATGGTTTCTATCGATCTGAATCATGTCAAAGATTAACAGAGTAGAAATACATAAAAGAAAGGCTAGAGTAACATTCTAAGAGAACTGTACATTCCACTTCACAAGAGATTACTCGTTGCCTACCAATTATTCTCTAAGAGACTTGCGATTTTTAGCTGGCATATTAGAGAGCAAAAAGACCATTTCCTATCTTTTCCTGAAGCAGTTATTTCTAAACTAAATTTTCACAATAAGATCCAAGTGGGAAATTTATGTGGAACCTCAGTCCCCTTAAAAGGAGGTCTTCCGTTTTCATCCCTTCTCTATCTTTGTCCTTGAAATGCAGACAGGAAAGCTAGAACTCTAGCAAATGTCTACTCTGTCAGGGCAGAGCAGACTTGAACAGGGCCTGGATCCCTGAATGCATGAAAGAAAAAGAAATAATTCTGTTTAAGCAACTGTTATGTAGGGCTTTCAGGCATATGCTGTTAAATATTTTCATCAATATGCTTTACTTCTTGTTTCCTTAGTTTCAAATCAGCCTGTCCATATGAAATTTATATGATGACGGTAATCTCCCATTAATACTCTTGAGCCGATATGGTATTGGGATGGCTACATTGAATCTTTTAGTGTGACTAGAGGCTACTCTACCAGCCAGTACAAAAGGTGCTTCAATGACTCCTAGAGTTAAAAACTGCTGAAATCTTACCTGTAAGGCCGTTGATTTGGCATAAACAATTTCTTCATCAACACCCACTGACACAACAATGGCATCAACATTGGCATACTCATCTTCTCCTTTCTGAAAAATAAAAAGTAAATTTGGTCACTTCCCTTTTCCGCTAGCAAAATAGAAACACTATATACTAATAAAAGTGCTAAATTTGAAGCTAAGATAGCTTGGCAACCTCGTAGCTACTTTTTTTTTTCCAGGCAGCATATCACTTTATTTAGCATAGTCAGTGGAGTGATCACTCATAATATTCATAGATTTCAGGGGTCTCTCGGGTGGCATAATGGTTGTGTATTAGGATGTTAACTGCAAACTCAGAAGTTCAAAACCACCAGTTACATCTCTTTTGATGGCTTCACCAAGCCTCATGTCCTTTTCCAGGGACTAGTCTCTTCTGATAACATGTCCACAGTTCTTGTGACAAAGTCTGGCTGTCCATCTTCCAAGACAGATTTATGTCTTGATGCCGACCACGATGATTACAATTATTCTTAAATAACTACACCAGTTAAGAAGTCTGAGCTCTGTGTTTTGCAAACAGCAAAATGTTATTCATTTGGATACATTAATTTGAATGTACTTTTTGCTTCCTGAGAAACAGCATCATTACTTCTACAGTCTTCCGTCGAAATCAATAACCAGCCTTGTAAAGCCAACTTGACAGACATAAAGGGTGCACTGTAAGGAAATGCCTGGGGGACGGAAGCACAATGAATGTTCCACATAAGGGAACTCTAGATTCTAGAATGCCTGAATGACTACAGGTCCAAAATTGGTGGCTTGGAATGTCAGCTATCCATCAGCATACGTGTTTTCAGTTATTTTTCACTTGGATTCTTTTTGAACTTGCAGAGTTTGTTCTGATGAACTGCAAGGTTCCACACATTCACCATCTTCAATGCCACATCCCTGTGGTTTTTCACATAAACGTAGCACTTTTACATTTACAAAGCGTATTTCCGGGCCTTACCTCTTTGCTCTCGCTCTCCATAGCTACTTTAAAAAACAGCTTTGAGACTTAGCTCACAAATTACACAAAGTGTATAATCCAATAGTTCTTAGCATATTCAGAATTGTTCATTATCACTCCATCAAGTTTCATAACATTTCCATCACCCCAAAGAGAAACCCTGTGGCCATTGCTATCATTTCTCATCTTTCTTTACTTTACTTGCTCGAGGCCCTAGAAACCAGATTCCTAAGAATTTGATAATCCTTGACATTTTATATAAATGCAGTCACATAACATGTGGCCTGCTGTGTTTGGCTTTTCAATAAGTTTTCAGGGTTAATCCACAGTATAGTATACACTAGTACTTCATTGCTGTTTACTGTTGAATAATATTTCATTGTATAACTATCACTATATTTATCTACTCAGCAATCAGCTGACAGTGGGGTGTCTCTTTTATATTTTGGTAGACTGCTACTATAGTATGCACAAGTACTTCATTGCTGTTTACTGTTGAATAATATTTCATTGCATAGCTATCATTATATTTATCTACTCAGCAAGCGGCTGACAGTGGGGTGTCTGTAGATTGCGAGGTCAGAGTGTACCCATGCTTCACCTTGAGGACCTGTCCGACGGTTTTCCAGAGTCTACTATGCTACATTCCCAACAGCAGTGAACGAGGAGCACATCTTTCCATCCCTTTGTCATGATCTATCTATTTGACTATGGACATTCTGGTGCAGTGGTAGAATTCTCATGGTTATCACGTGGGGAACACAAGTTTAATTCCACCACTACCAGTCATGAGTTGCGACCACCTTCAGGGGAAGTTTATGCGCTATGATGCTGAAGGCCACAATTACAGCTGTCTGATCTCTAACCAAACGTAGGTAGGACAGCACCAGGCAGCGCCTGCATGATTTCATTACAGTGTGCATGGGTCACTGTGCGATGGCAGCTAACAACAATGTTGGGTATCTTGGCTGTCTCAGTGTAGTCTTCATTTGTAATTTTTTGATCATTAACAATGTAGAGCATCTTTTAAAATGCTTGCTGAACATCTTCATACCTTTTTTTTGGAAGGACTGTATATTCATATCCATTGCCCCACTTTTAATGAGCAACTGTCTTACTAAGTTGTAAAATAACCTTTTATCTCCTAGATATACTTCAGATATAAGTCCCTTATCAGATACAATTTGCAAATAATTTCTCCCATTTAGTGAAGCCGTCTTTTCACTGTCTTGATGGTTGGTGTCCTGTGAACCAAGTGTTTTCAATCCTGACCATGCCCAAATGACCTATTATGTTGCGCCTTTAGGGGCATGTCTGAGGAGGCTTTCCCAACCCAAGGTCACAAAGATTTACAAGTTTTATGCTTTTAGCTATTACATTTAGACCTATAATTCATCATGAGTATATTTTTTGTATGGTGCCAGGGAGGGATTCAACTTCATTCTTTTGCATGTGAATATACAGCTGTTCCAGCACTATTTGTGGAAAGGACTCCCCCCTCCCCTCACTGAAATGCCTTTGCATCCTTGTTGAATATAAGTGCTCATAAACTTGAGGGTTGACTATTGGACTCCAATTGCACGGATCTACAAGCCTATCCTTATGCTACAGTTTTGGTTACTCTGCTTAAAAAAATGTTGAAAATAGAGAACACACACCAATCCAACAATTTCTACATGCAAATTCAGTGACATTAATTGCATTTTCTAGGCTATGCAAACACCCTCCCTCCTCCCCCCATTGTCCTTTCCTGATTAACAGGAAAGCACTATCCCCTTCCTTTCTAATCTTCCAGTTGCAGTTAGTCCCTGTGCAGCTCTTTCTACAAGAGCACAATGGTCAGAGCAGACACCCCTAACCAGTTAAGCGAACCCACTGTTGGTTTTCAAGAACACTTCAGGGGGTATTTTTGGTTTAAGGTTTAAAGATGATCTCAGAGCAATAATTTCAGGGGTCCATCTAGCTCCCACGGGGCCAGAAATTCTGAATCCCATGAGGATTTGAAACTTTATTCTCGATCCCATCCACTTTGATCCAGAACCTTTTAAAAATTCTTTGACCAAAATTTTCAGTCATGGTAGCCTGGCACCAACCAGTTCTGGTCTCCTGGCAAAGGAGTCCCATCAGCTACTCATTAAGACCCAAACACTGGTAATTCTACATATAAAGTCAAATTTCTGGCTTCTTCTATTTAGTCAAGAAACACACAAAATATTCTCCCACATTAAAAATTCTGGTTGGTAATAAGAATATAACTACTGTTACGCTGCGGTGAGCGTGGCTACCGAAGGCTCCATTTCTTTACTACAACCAAGTCTGTACCACAGGAAGGGTTGTATGCAGAAATTGTATGTATTACCCATCAATCTGCAGGGAGAAAAATGAATTCCTTTAGGTTGGTAAAAATACATAGTGTCAGTCCTCGGTGTTGACGCAAAGGCAGTAATAGTTAAAAATGCTAGGGCCTGCCTTAGCACAGATCAAGGCTGGGATACCCAGTGTACTTCACGATCACATACTGACATAAAGAAAACAAGCTTCACTTAAGAATATTGTCAACACTGCTAAAATGATTTAATATTGTGAAATCTTAGCTCCCTAATACAGAATTTTAAAATACTGTGGGGAAAGCAATGGGATGTCCACAAAGCACTTCCGTTACATCCAGAAGTGTGATGATCATCAATGAGAAACACTAGTCTCACTGAGTAGAAGCTGAACTAAGCACACTAAGACTTTGGTATCTGGAAGAATTTCCTGAAAATGGAGTGAGCCTGCCTCTCACGCTGAGGAAAACTCATGTTTGTTGTCAATGATAAAATTTTGTGGAAAAAAAAAAAAAAATTTTGTGGTTCAGAGTGTCGACAGTTCAAAATCACAAGCAACTCCACAGGATAAAGACAGGGCCTTTTACTCCTGTAGGCAGTCTTGGTAACTGGGAAGGGCGCTTCTACCTTGTCCTGCAGGTCTCTCTGAGTCGGTCAGTAATACCTCGACAGCAGTGAGGTCATTGTGAATCTGACACAGTGGTGACATTAATGTCTATGGTTCTTTGATGGTGGAAAATGTATAACTAGAATGAACTGTGAGACTATATAGAAGATATGAAACACTCGGGGAAGACTGGGGAAACTCAGTATTTTTCAAATATGTAATTCATGAAGCTACAAAGTGGTAAAAGACCCCAAGTGTATGAGACCAGTAAACAGACTTCAATATAACTAAATTGTAAAAAGCTCACTACTGTGGTTACCTAGTGTACATCTCAAGCACTACTTTTCAGTGTGGTTAAAAAATATCCACAATTATCTGGAAAAGTTATTAAAATATTCCCCACCTTCCTCAGCTTAATATACGTAAACTTTCGCAGTCATTGAGTTAATGCTGATTCATAGCAACCTCCTGCGAGTTTCCGAGATGGTAATTGCTTATGGGAGTGGAAACTAGCCTTTATCCTGGTGGTTTCAATCTGCCCAACATCTGGATCACAGCCCAACGCATAACCACTACACCATCAGGACTCCTGTAGAGACCATAATTGCTATGTATGTCTGATATAAACCACATCAACGAATATGCTTTTATGTCCTGAGTCACTGAAGAATGTACAAGAACCCTGATCCAAAGTTCGAGGACCACTGTGCTGCGATTCCCAAGAAACATATTAACTTTAGCATCATTCTCCTCCATCCAATTGTTTTGCTAAATATTATATTCCAGTTTTTCAGAAAGCACGGGATTTTGTGGCAGTTATACAGCTACAACCACAATAACCGCCCCAAATTACCAACAAGCACTTCCCTATATATTTAATGCCATTCTGTGTTCTGGATGCAAATATAGGAAGGGGCTTCAGAAGTTCCTGAAAAACTCCAATATCGCATAATTCCATGTTTTCACAAAAATTTAAAACCCTTTTTATAATTTTATTCTTAAACACGTGTCTGTAAAAAAAACCCCACCAAATTAATAAAATCCCATTTAGTGTTTTTTGGTACTTGAAATTTGGTCCAGGTAAAAAAATAACAATGTATAAAGGATCAACTTGTATAAAATTCAAAATAGACACAAACCCAAACCTACTGTCATTGAATGAATTCTGACTCAGAGGGATATATGGTAGCACGTATAGAGCACAATTATGTAACTCTATCATTGGTATGAGACAATTATCCATTAAAATAGGAACAAAGCATACCAAGGGCTCAAGTAGAAAGAAAATGTTTTCAGGATGATGGCAACAAATGTACAAATGTGCTTGACACAATGGATGGATGGATGGATTGTGATGAGTTGTACAAGCCCCTAGTAAAATGATTTTAAAAAGGAACAGAGAGGAGAAAAAGACACGTAGACCTTTCTATGACGCGATGGGAAACAAATCCAACAGATTTGGAGGATTTCAGTTCACAAAAACTCACAGGACCAGACAGTCTTTCCTTCTTCATTCTTGGTACCCGGGCCACTGTCAGTCAGCACTGACGATGGCTCTGTACTCTGCTCAACCTCATGCTTAAATGCTATATGAGAATTTCAAAAAACTCCAAACTCATTGCCATCAAGTCAGTTCCAACCCACAACAACCTCATTGGACAGAACAGAGTTTAACTGCCCGTGTGGGCTTCTCAGACTGTAAATCTTCATGGGAGTAAAAAGCCTCATCTTTCTCCCAAGGAGCGACAGGTCATTTCAAACTGCTGACCTTGCAATTAGCAGCCCAATGCATAACCCACTATGCCTCCAGGGCTCATGAGAATTCAAAAAACACATACAAATGAAACACCCCAAATTCACTGCCATTGAGTTGCTTCCAATTCATAGGAGAGGGTAAAACCCTTGTGGGTTTCCAGGACTAACTCTCTACAGGAGTAGAAAACCTTATCTCTACTCTCTCACAGTGGCCAGTGGTTTTGAACTGCTGACATTTCGGTGAGCTAATGTGGAAGAAGTGAACAGTGCATCCTATTAAGTCAGGGTTTACATTAGTATTATTACTTTTAAGTGTGGTTGGGTACAGGTTTATGTAGCAAGTTAGTTTTCTATTCAGCAGTTTACTGACATTTTGTGTTGTGGCATGAGATGCAGTTTCTTCAGTCTAATGGAACTCTTGCCATTTTCTCCTTGGGCTACCTTATTCCCATTCACTTGTCTTTTGCATCTCTTTCTGCCTTCTTGACTGTTATTGGATAAATGGCCCTTTTGGTCTGTAAGCTTGCTTGTTCTGAGAAACACATTCTGCAGGGGCATTGCTGTTTACAGGCCATTCTATTGCTTGGCTGGCAGGTGTGTCTTTATGATTAATGACTGCAATGGCAAAGGTGTTAAAAACATACTGATACCATGCCCCGATTGTCACTTGTTAAATACTAGCCGCTGACTGCAGCGTCAGAGCAGAATGGATGCAGCAGCACAATGTCCACACAGATGATTGTAGGAGTTGAGTTGGCTGTGGCTTTAAGTACTCAACCACAAAGCAAGAATGTCAGACTCTCACTATTCTTTCCAATGTTTTGATATATTGACAATATACCTGTGTTGGTGCTAGTCCTTAACATCTGCTACGATTTAACACATAGTTGTGCTCATGTACACTTACTTGTGAGAAAGATGTGAGTATTTAAGCTTAGAGCTCCACAGTGCTGAGAAGATTAAAAGAGGATGGCGAATATCAGCGGAGTGAGCAGAGCTGTATCTGAAATGCGTACTAAGCACTCTCACTGCGGTGATATTGATGAGAACTGTGTCGTCTTTGTAAAACCCCGATGTGCTTAGAGTGCAAGAGACACCACCGACTGGGAAAGGGAATGGAGTATGTATATATATGTTTGTACATTTCATTTTATTGGGGCTCGCACAACTCTTATCACAATCCATCCATCCATTGTGTCAAGCACATATGTTGCCATCATCATTCTCAAAACATTTGCCTTCTGCTTGAGCCCTTGGTATAAGCGCCTCATTTTTCTCTCCCTCCCTCTCCGCTCCCTCATGAATCCTTGATAATTTATATATTATTATTTTG
>NW_022103915.1:86385298-86388363 GCF_000313985.2 Echinops telfairi | reverse complement strand
AGAAAGCAAATGTTTTGAGAATGATAATGGCAACAAATGTACAAATGTGTTTGACACAATGGATGGATGTATGGATTGTGATAAGAATTGTATAAGCTCCCAGTAAAATGATTAAAATAAATAAATAAAAAGAAAAAAACCCAAACAAAACAAAAAACAAATAAAGGATGCAGGTGTTGAGACTAAAAAGGCAACTCTAGTGCTCTACTCAAGGTTTCCAGGTGGCTTAGCAGGTTCACAAGGTCTGAGGTTTTAACCACCAGCTGCTCCACAGGAGAAAGATGAGGCTGTCTATTCCTGTAGATAGAGTCTTCAAAACACACAGGGGCAGCTCTACCCCATAGGGTCGCTATGAGTTGGGATGAGTGAGTTTTCAAGTCAATGCAAGAGAAAAAAAAAAAGACTCATACCAAGGAACAGTACTGCGGAATTTCAAAACATATTAAAGATCTTCTTAAAAAGTAATACGGAAAGCTTGAAAAACAACACAGCTTCAAAATTCTGAGTGGAAAAATTTCAACTCGGAATTTTATACCCATTGAATTAAGCTACTGACATACAAAGGTTCCAGAAATTTATATTCTGAGCATCCTTTGTTAAGTCCTTTGAGAAGAGCAATCTAGGAAACACGAGAAGAACAAGACCTGGGTTCTAGAATCGAGGGAACTGCCACATTGGGAAGCAACATATAAAATATAAAGCTGAACAACGTAAGTCTGGGTGGCTAGACCAAACATAGAATCAATAAACAAGCTATGGGCGTGAGAATTTAGGAGTAAAAGACAGATGAGATCAGAATAAATTGGCTGGAAAAATTAAGGTTAGATAGCAGAAAAACCGAGGCAACTAATTATGCCAGAAAAAATTAAAAACTGTAGGGAAAAGAAAAACGCACTCTCTTTAGCCGAGCATCAACACTGAATATTGCTTTCACAGAAACAAAACACTTAGCAGGAAGGATATTTCATAAATGAGAAGTATATAGATGATAAATTATATATGAGAAAGTATAATTAATAAAATGCTAATTGTAAAATCTGGTTGATGTATATGAATGTTCATCTTAAAATATTTTTTTTTGGTGTTTTGTTTTGTTTTATAATCATTTTATTGGGGGCTTGTACAACTCTTATCACAATCCACCCATCCATCCATCCATAATGTCAAGCACATTTGTACATTTGTTGCCATCATCATTCTCAAAACATTTGCTTTCTGACTGAACCCTTGGTATCAGCTCATTTCCCCCCTACCTCATGAACCCTCGATAATTTATAAATTATTATTGTTTTGTCATATCTTACAATGTCCGATGTCTCCCTTCACCCACTTTTCATCTTAAAATATTTTCAACTTTTCTGTATGCTTTAAACTTTTCACATATTGAGAAAGTTTTCAAACTGTTATCAGATGATGAGAAGGACAATACAGGAGACCATGTAACATTAAATTTAAACCTTAATCTGTATAAGCCCCCAATAAAATGACTTAAAAAAAATCGGGGGAATATTGTAGCAGAGGATCAACTATCTCCCTTTGAACAGAAAAGGAACTATCTTAAAATTAGAGATATTTCTTAAGTTTCTGGCTATAATAAAGAGTATCCATATAATTGACCAGCCAGAGAGAATTTTGAGAATAAAAGGGTGTATGTACCATTAAAAATTATACAGGGAAAATACATGAACAGTTCAGAGAAAGGCAGATCTTAAGAGCACCATAATTTTAACCTGGACAGAAATTTCTTGGAACCACGAAAGAAATGTATGCACTTCTCAGTAATCATGCCACCACCATTCACTGAGCGACTACTACTTGTGTAGCACAGCATTTGGTAATAAAATACAGACAGATATGCAAAACAGATAACTAGATTGTCCTCCACAAGTTGAGTAAGTCAGAATAAATGCAACCCAATTGATTCATTTCCATTTATTTCCAACTGTGCATCAGAATCCACTTGATAGCAGTGAATTTAAGAGTTTGAACCCCTTTTCACAGCAGCCAAAACCCAACTCATGCTGCAAGTCAACCCTGGCTGCTAGTGGCCACGAGACGGCAGAACTGAACTGCTCTGAGGAGTTAGCCTGTAATTCCTTACGGGAGCAGAAAGCTCCACTTTTCTCCTGTGGGGTTGACTGGTGGTTTCCAACAGCTGACCCTGAGGTTGGCTAGCAGCAGCCCAACTCAAAACCCAGTGCACTGCCTGGGCACCCTCTGATGCCATCTCAAAAAACTCACTGCCATCAAGCCGATGCCAACTCACAGTAACCCGCTAGGACAGGGTCCTAGGAGTTTCTGAAACTGCAACTGTTCCCTGGGGTAGAAAACTCCATCTTTCTCCGGCCTGAGGCCAAACATTATTTAAACCTTTCTCTGTCCTACTCCAGAGCTAACGGTGCTAAATGAGGAGTAGAGCAATAAAGAACTGCTTAGAAGTCATCCTCTTAGAAATAGAATGGAAAGTGGACATCTGCCCCTCCCCCCAGAATTTATTTCAAAAGAGGGCACTGAACCTGCAGCTCGGGGAGAGGGACATAATCTGATCGGAGCACACCGGAGCAGATGAAGGGGGAAGAGAGAGATGAGCACACCCTGGCCCACCAGGCCTTGAGGACAATGTTCCCGATTAGAGCAGCCAGTCCACAGAGAGGACCACACGGCCAGCCCCCCTATGAGACATGACGCCCCTCAATGACCCATAGCCCTACAGGGGACAACACCGGAGACACTGTGGGAATTGCACCCGATCTGATCCCGCCAAACCCAGGCAAAACACTAAGTGGGTGCAACAGAACAGCAAGGGAATGGAGCGGTGAGGTCCCCAGGGAATGCTGAAGGTATACTTTGGGGCCAGGGCGTGGTGCCCCAACAGACTGGACTGGAAAACACTCCTAAAGGCCAACAAACGATCCTTGAATTAACTAAAAGCTTTTTTTTCTTGTTGTGTTTTGTTTTTTGTCACTGGTTCATTGTTGTTTTGTTGTATATTGTTGCTTGTTTTTGCTCTGTCTTGTTTTTGTGGATGTTGTTATCTCCGCAGGTCTGTCTAAATAAGATAGGCT
>NW_022103915.1:86379276-86383942 GCF_000313985.2 Echinops telfairi | reverse complement strand
AACACACACACACACACACACACACACACACACACACACAAACCCAAACCCCAAACTCATGTCATCAAGTTGATTCTGACTCATAGCAACCCTACAGGATTGACCTGCCCCCGTAAGTTTCTGAGACGATTCACTCTTTACAGTAGAAAGTTCCATCTTTCTTCCAAGGGGCCGCTGGGTGGTTTCAAACCACTGACTTGGTGGTTAGCAGTCAACAGGTAATCACTACGCCACCAGGATCCTCGTATAGACCGATTAAGCCACCATTCTATCAGAAAAGGGCCAGAAAGTAGCAGTGAAGAGAAGTACTGACACTATAAGCTCATTAACTTTCTGCACCAAAGCAAACTTTTTCTAGGGGTTGCACCCACCTACCACTCCAGTCACAACCCAGTTGGCTTAGACTCATGAATGCATTGGATCAGCATTCTTCAAAACAGCTGTTATTCTGACATCTGACTGAATTCTTCAGCGATAAAAGGCAGATATAACAGATAAAGGCTCACCACCAGCAAGTTGTCTTAATATGTGGGTCTCAAAGTTATAGAGTGATTGAATACTTGCTCATCAGTCCTTGTAACAGCTAGAACCACTAGATAAGTTTGTAGTTGTTCTTCCCCACCCAGTGAGCAGGGCTAATTATATTAGTGAATAAAAAATAATCGTAACTGGGAAAAAAGTATTGGTAAGGTACGGAGAAACTGGTATCCTCCTCCTTTGCTAGAGATCAGGTAAACTAGTACAGCTTTTGTAGAAAAGTTTGGCAGTTCCTTAAAAAGTTGAACATGGAATTACCATGTGACCCAGTAATTCCAGAAGAGAAGGTAGGAACCAGGAGACACCTGTCCACAAATATTCCCTGTAACACTTTTTACAACAGGCTGATGGTTCGAACAACTGAAATGTCCATCAATAAACAGGTAAACAAAATGTGGTATGCCCCTACAATGGAATATCACGCAGCTATTAAAAGAAATAAATCAGCAGCAAATGGACAAATATACCATGTCCTCACATATGAAATTAGCAAATATCCAGAAATCAAAGATTATTAATGGTTACCAGAGGAGGTGTGGGGCAGGAAAAAGGGAAGTGGGTATTGCATCACATTAATTGAAGTTAATGATGGGGGGATATTTTGGAAAAGGATACCATTCATGGTGGCATGAGCTGAACAGTGTACTCAATGCCACTCAATTATAAATGCGAAAGTTGTAATAGAAAATGTCTTGCTGTATTTTCCTAATTCAACAACAACAAAATCCATCATCTTGCAAAGTCTGGCGAGTTTTGAATAACGACCCAGTAGAGAGGAGAAGCCAGAGCCCCTTCTTCTTCCCTACCACTAATCCCTACGGTTTTCGAACACAGGTAAGGGTGAGGCACTGTAAACCCTTTCTGCTGAACATCTGTAACTTGAAAAGGGGGCAGGAATAAACCAAATCCAAAGCTTTAAGGAGTTCTAGTCACTCTCCCTAAACCCACTGCCTTCATAGGGTTTCTAGGCTGTACATCTTCAGTGGTGCAGTAGAGACTCATCTTTCTCCAGTGAAGAGCCGGCAGGTTTAAGAGGAGTCCAATATTCACCCAGGGATGCCACCAGGGCTCCTTTATGGTCACTGTAGAGGTCTACCGTGTGGGTGAGGTCAGAAGTCACATTAATCCCTACAAGGAGGGGAGGGGGAGACTTAGTAGCTTTGTAACTCAATATAGATGAAGACCTGAAAGTTACCAGTTTTAAATGACCTACATACAATGAAGGGTATCCAAAAGTGGGTATGCATCCAAAACTAGATGATATTTAAAGAAATTTCTTTGGAAATGTGAGCTGATAGCACAAGGCTTGGGAGTTATACACTTAAAATCAAATAATTACCTCATTTCAATCCCATTTTCCTTATTGGAATCGTATAAACATTTAACCACCTGGCTGCTAATTGAAAGGGTGAAGGTTCAGGCCAACCCAGAGGTGCCCTGAAAAGAAAGGCTAGACAATCCACTTCTGGAAAATCAACCACTGAAAATGCTCTGAAGCAGTTCTACTCTGACACACATGAAGTTGCCTACAGTCGAAACGGGTTCAAATGCAAGCATGGGACATTTCTTATTCGGCAATGAGTACACATAAAGGAATGAAGAATTTCAAATAAGCTTATATATATTCCAGTATCATTCTGCTACAAGCAACTAAAGTGTACCCTCAGAAAACAATGCTCTTTGCTGAAGCAGATCTGAGTAAAAGTACTGGGCACAGAGACTCTGCAGGTAGGTACTGAGCTTCATTAAAACTCAGTTATCAAAAAGTAGTCTAGTCAATTTACCTGGTCACAACTTTTTCTGACCTGGCAATTAATGTCTAGAATTGACTTATAACTTGTCAATACTTAACAAGCCCCTACCTCCTGAATTATGTTATTAAGAGGGCCGACATAATTTCTTTTTCATTTAAGTTTTCTTGTACGTTTTTTATTAGACTTGTATGTCACATGCTAATTATATATAAAGTTGTGAACACTACCAGGATTTTAATTCTCATAAGGAAAATGCACCCTGCATGGAATTCAGGAGGACAGTGCTAGGACCAGACAAACTAGATTCCAGACTTCCAGGTTTCATGCAATTTCTATTATATCATGACTGCCAACAAATGTGGCTCAAGTTTCAAATAAATTGACATTATTACTGTGCTTCAGGGAACTGGTCCTGGAGGAAACAGTCTGCAAGTAATTTTAAAGAACAGTTGCTATCAAGTTGGATCCCATTCAGTGTTCTGGGAATTGTGCTCCATACTAACATACATTCTAATGATTTGCAGGAACAAAACATGGGTGCTGGGGAAGAGGGCAAACCAATAACCTAACATCTGTTTCCCCTCGCTGATTTAAAGACTGTCATTTGGTAATATGTTGATCTGTCTGCATGCCACAGTGGTTCCTCCAGAGGCTGGTTTCATGCTTTGAATTTTCCTATTATGTAGGGAACCTTGAGCTCTAAATGAATCTTAATTTTTGTGACTGGTTTAGAGCAGAAGAATAATAAACTGGGTAAACGGAATTACTGGTGCTAGAAACAACTCCCTTACCAATAGTGTGTACTTTGGGGGGAGTGTGGGTGGAGAAGAGGACTGCTGATGTTAACAGCACACTAGCAATTACTACTCTTTGGAAAACATCAGGCTTGTAATGGACTTTTTTGGTAACAGATCACGTTCAAATATAAATATGTGACAGTGAGAAACTAACATCATGTGGCTGATATTTATCTAATACAGAGCTCTTTTTACTTCCATAAAATGCCAGATACTCCACTTTACTTTCAATTAGATAATGCACTGAACTCCAAATGTTGACATATGTACAGGTAAATTTAATATGAGGAGCAGGGAAATGATACAATTTTAGTATAGGATTAATTTGAAAGGTTATTTACAATGCTGAAATCAGAATCGATCATTCTGTCGGTCAGTGCGCCCCTAGCTCCACCCCCGTTTTAGAAAAGTCCTTTATTAGTTATTTCTTCCCTGAGGGCAGGATTCAGAGGCCAGACTTAAAGTAGACAGGTCAGGCTGCATCTCATAATGCAATCTAATGTTGTTGATCAATGATTATTTCCTACATAAATTTTATCCATGGACGTTTTAAAGCAGCAAAACAACCCCATCTTTAAAAGACTGGGAACTACAAGAGCTCTTTTTTCTGAACACGTGTATGTATGGTCACTCCACTGATGAGGCTTTTAAGCTTCGCATCAGGTGTTTTTGGTTTTTTCCCCTGCAGATTTTCAGTATTAGAAAATCTAATTTTGCCCACGACCGGGCCTAGAATGAGGCGCTGCTCGTGAGCAGTATTTCTTTTAACTCCAGCAACAGCCCTGCACACGATGCAGTCCTCAATCCCAATTTACATCCTCTCTCTGGCCTTCTACCCCTTCTTCAGGAAGATGACTGGATTCTGGCGGGACCTGGGCGAACGCTGTGGTTCTGGAAGGGCAGCGGGGAGTGCGTGGGTGGGTGTGATCACTGCAAGAGGGGCAGCAAGATGCGATCTCGGAGTGGGAGGGAAGGCTGGGGAGGGCGGGAAGAAGCGGGCAGCGGCTGTTTTGCATGACGGGGTCTAGCACGCGGGGATGAGGGCCGCGGGGCAGGGAGATTGCGGGATAGTCCCAGTTACAGAGCGGCACCCGCTGCCGCTTGCGGTGCATGATTCAGGAGCAACGAAAGGGGCGCAACACAGAACCGGGGAAGTCCCGACGGAAAGGGGGGAAAAGGGCGCCGAGAAGCAGGGTTATCATGGGATGGTGGAGGGGGGCTCCCTAAGGAAAATAAGGGATCTTCCTCACCCGCCAATTGCTGTACAGTCTCTTCACTCGCCGGTAATAAGCGTCTTTGTCCAGAGTAACAGCCATAGCCCCAGACGCCGCTTCTCGGGTTCCGAGAATCACGCGAGGTCCCGGCTCCACCACCCGCTCTCGGCCCCGGAATCCTGCACTCCCCCAGTGACCCGGAAGTTTCGACCTCAAAAACTGTCTTTTCCGCTTCCGGGTTCCTACAGTTTGGGGTGTTTTTTTTCTTAAAAAAAAAATATATATATCTCTCCCACTGGAGACTAAGGGGACAGAAAGAGAGTAATGAAATCGGCAAAATGTGCAATGCCAAAAAAAAAAAAAA
>NW_022103915.1:86370693-86378623 GCF_000313985.2 Echinops telfairi | reverse complement strand
TGATTCCTCCTCATGGGTCTCTTCCAAAAACCTAAGCGTTTGACTATGGGACATTTTTGCCTACAACTCAACCCAAATTATTCTTCCCTTTATACACACTGTAGAGTACACGACTGGTCCGCCTTAACCAAGATAACATAAAATGAACAAGATTATAGTTTTAGGGGAAATGGTATAGAAATTACCCACCATGAACATTGGTTCTTAAAATTAATATTTATATTGAATTTGAGCAAATATAGAAGGGAAGAGTGGAAAAGGATTAACTTAAATTTATTAATGCCAAGGGGAAGGAAGGTAACAGTTCCTGACCCTCCAGCTGCATCCACAGTTCGGCCAGGAACAGGCTCTGCCATGAGGCTCGGGCCAGCGCTACAGTCTGTGGTTAATGGAGGTGTCTAGGGAGGGGTGAGCGCACCAGCTGCTCGGCTCCTTTCCTTCCCCAGAAATGAGGAAGTAGTCTGTATTTTAGGAGTTCCCCTGCCCACCCAATCCTCTCAAATTTGGGAGCAATCAGGTACAAGGTTTTGTTTCTTTTTTTCTTCCTTCCACCTCTTGGAGTCCCAGGTCTCCCCACTTCTTCCCTGCCCCTCCCACTTTTCCAAAGTCCAAGGGCCAGAGTGAATGAAAACACGGCAGCCACCCAAGCAATGGGAGTAACGCTGGGGCTTCAGTCATCAGCATCATCACTGGAGTCTGAGTTGGCTGGCATCATAGGATCATCAATGAGTGAGAAGTCCCTTTCTGAGCTATCGTAGCCCTGAGATAAATCATCATCTTCCTCATCGTCATCATCGTCCTCAGGTTGCAGTGGTGGCAACCGCAAGGCAGCGCCAGAGGTGGTAGTAGCTGGTGAAGAAGGGTAGCCAGTGGCTCTCAGGCTTGGATGGTGATGGTGGTGAGGGTGATGAAGCATGGTGCTAGAGTCTACATGAGGGGATGATGCTGCACCACCCATCACAAACGGCATAAAAGGCAAAGATGCAGAAGTAGCACTGCTGTGACCCAGAGATGACACCGACTGCAGGCCACTACTGCTGTGCTGGAAGGTGTTATGCAGAGATAGGGACCCAGTGCCTCCACCTTGCATGAGGGCCATCATCTTCGAAAGGTCTGGTCGCATCCTGCGGGCCCTTTTCTTACTGCTCTCTGGTGCAATAGGCCCAGGCAAAACCCGGTTGAAAACAGTTTCAGCGTGGTGACCCTGAGAGAAGGGAATAAAGGAAGAAAGTAAAAAAGGAAAGAAAAAGGAAAGCTAGCCAAACAAGTCAACAGAGTTCTAGTTTAGACTTTTCAAACCACTTCTTAGGTATTTGAGACTGTTAATGTTTACAGGAACAGATAAGCCTCACCCCCCCCACCCCACCCCCACCCCCATCCTTTGCAGGAAGATTTGTGAGTTTGAATCACTGATCCTGGGGGTTTGCAGCCCAACACATTACCCACTCTGCCATCCTGGCTCCTGAAGGCACAACAAGTATGACCAGACTAGGTGTGAAGGTGGTCATAGGGTGCAGAGCTGGATTCTCAGCTGGTTGAAGCACTCTATTGTTGTGTGATAGTGATCTCAGGTAACAAGGAGTTTTTGCTTTTTCCATGACTATATTGGAACCCTTACTCCAGATCACCATCTTACAAATGCTTGCTGCCTTGGTTAATAAGGGGTTTGGGTAAGAGCACAGAAAAGAATTCACTAAAATGTATACTGTCAACAGTCTGCTTATGTGATCTTGCCATATGAAATTCATCAACACTACACTGGCATCCATAGTCTTAGTCCCCATTGTTATATCAGAGAACTCAGATTATGACTTTCGAATATCGAGAACACTGAAATGACTCACCAAATTTAATATTTTTCATAATGATGAAAGACTTAAGCCAGTTTGTTTTTTTTTAATTGCTTCTTTTAGATCAGCAGTTCTCAATCTGTGGATTGCAACCCCTTTGGGGGTTGAACAACCCTTTCACAGGGGTTGCCCGATTCACAACAGGAGCAAAATTACAGTGATGAAGTAGCCAAGAAAACAATGTTATGGTTGGGGATCACCACCACATGAACTGTATTAAAGGGTCGCGACATTAGGAAGGTTGAGAACCACTGCTTTAGATGTTCTGATGACGAATTCTGGTTAAATTCATGGAACCAAATGGAACCTTTCCCATTATTTTTAGGGCGTGTTTTCTTATTGGCCTAAGCCTAACACTAAAGACACGCATTGAAAGTCAAACAATGGGTAACTGAGTCTCTGGATCCTGTCTTAAACCTAACACTTGACATGAGAATAAGCCATTTTGACCGGGAAAATTTTTCTATATTGACAAGCTTTTAGAATAAAAGTATGAACTATAAAAGCACCTAAGCTTCTGTAGGTCCAAGTAGTAATGCAGTGCTAAATTCAAGTTAACGTTGCATTAAGAATTCTGTATTTGTCATGCTACGAGTTCTTATCATTCTCATCAAAGTAAAATTAGGTAATATTTGAAGAGTACCCTTTTTTTGATGCTAAATTCAAGACAGGGCACCAGCCTTGCCTTCTAGCCATCAGCGTCCCCATCCCAACTTTTTGCTTATTACACAATTGGTTCCATGGAGCCTAAAAGGGGTTTTAGGATTTTTTCAGTGGTAACATATGACAGCTACTTTCATCAACATAACAATAATATATAAGCCTTGTAAACTCACATAGCATATGCAAAATAATTTTATCCTTGGAATTTGTTAAACACAAAAGATAATGTTCATCGGAACTTAGTTTTAAGAGATAATATCATTTGGTTTAAAAAATGATTTAGGTAAAACTATAAAGGAATGATTAAATAATTCAGTATACATAAAGTACTAATCCATCCTAAGTGACTGCCTTACTAAAACCAAACCATAATTCATATACATTTAAAAACATACAACTATATATAACCAACGAAAAGGCAGCTAAGAGAAACTTCTGCACTTCTATTTTGGGAGAAAAAGGAAGCAACTGAGAACCTAATATATACAAAATCGTCTTTAACCATGGTGAAAACATTAACTACATTTGAAATTTATAGAATAAAGAGCTAAATTGTCAGTAGAAATTATAAAATAAGCCTTTTCTTGTTATTTTTACTGGCATGCTATTAGTGCTCAACTCTCAACATGTTGGGAAATCCCATGGCTGTTTTCCTTTTTAGCCCCCCCCCCCCATCAGTCCTAAAATAAATAAGAATCATAAAAATCATACGAGACTAAAATTTTAATTTTGCAGAATGTGAAAACAAAGGTTAAAGAATTGACCCAAAATTTCTTATTCAGGAGAAAAGCTTGGTAAGGCCTAAAGGTTCTTTCCAATATATTTTATATTTTAGTATGATAGCATTAAGTGTATTAAAGTTAGTTTTAAGAATTTTATGTTCTGGAGATGAAGGTACCATAGGGCTGGAAAAACACCAACAAAATACTGAAGTTTTAAAAAAACAAAACAAAAACTTAAGTTTCGTATTTGTGAATTGCTCTCAAAAACATACACTGAAAGATCAATAGTATTAAATTCCACTTATATCTAGGATGAAAAGCCTTGTAATATCATATGAAGGAAGGGAAGCAAGTAGTAATGTTTCACTCACCTTTTTTCCATTCCTAGAGTTAGTTCTCTGTACTGGTTCCATTCCCAAACAGTTCAACTCTGCCTTATTATTTTTTTTACATCTCTGCCATTTCTGTTTTCTGCGATCCTCCATGTACTACAATAGAACAGTGTTAGTTATTCTACAGGAGGCATTAAAAGCTTCTCTAAAGTAATCAAGTTACATGTATATTTTCTTTGGTAAAAAGTGCTTACTCCAAAGGTCCTAGTGGAAAAATGCTAACAAGTGGGTCTTTAAAAAAACAACAACTAGGTGGTTTATTTAATATCTTAATGGTAAATATATACATAGCTTTTAAGAATTGCTTTTAATATTTATTCTGATTCTCACAAGTGTGTGAGGCAGGAAAATGGGGCATTAAACCCTTATTTTGCAGGCGTAGAAACAACAATGTAACATGGCATGCTTTCTTCCTTTTGCACAGCGTAAATACCTAGAGAATGACTGCTGGATGGAACCGCCACTCACCGCTAGAAATCGGGGATCGACAGCAAACTCTGGATGACCCTGTAACCACATCTCCAGTTCAGCCCGGCGAGGGGCATCCTCACCCACCAGCAAAGTACCATCCACCTTATTGATGACAGGGATCCGAGTCTCCAGGTCCACAGCAAGGTGATTAGGCTCTTCCATGCACTCCACCTCCAGCTGCAAACCCAGAATCCACCCCCATGAGCACAGACTCTTCTTTGGGGCAGGGAGGGAGAGGGAGCAGAGTGCCATTGGGAGCTATAAAGTAACTCTGGTATCTTCTAGTCCCTGATCCCAACTGCCTTTATCAATTACTGGGAATAAGAAGAATATCTAATCAGCATGTTAAAAAACTTCCCACTACTCACCTCCACTAGCTTCTTTCTGCTTCCCTTCTTCTTATGAAATAGTGGATGTCCATCTCCCATTACGCCATTAGCCATTAACTTGTGCTTCTGGAATGTTAGCTTCAACCCTTCCTCCTAGAAAGATGCCGCACATACCCACATTCATCATCGTGCGGCACAGGTTTTTAAAGTGCTGAGTAAATCTTGGGCTACTAGTGATCCTCTTGGATCAATGATGGTGAGAAGGAAAGCCACCTGACTTAAGAAGGGTAGAAGTAAGAAATTAATGAGCCTTGCATACATTTTCCTTAGACTTTTTTAACCTAATGCCCCTCAGAGAGATGCAAGAGAAGTAGAATGTACCTCAATAACACCCAATGCAGGGTAAACCACCCCCACATGGTGTCTCAGTATTAGCATGGCAACTCATCACAGGGGCAAATTCTTGATATTGCTGTCATACTACTTTAAGTACATAGCCAGTTAACAGGGCCCAGCAGGCCACAGTCCTGGGGAGGTAAAAGAGGTGGCCTTGTGGGTTAGGCATCAGACTGCTATCTGTAAGGTCAGGGGCTCAAACCCACCAACTGTTCCTTGGAAGCAAGATGAAACTGTCTGATTTAGGGACTCAGAAACCTTATATAGGGTCCCTACGAGTTGGAATCAAACTGATGGCGTGATTTGTTGTGTTTTTTTTACACACAGGTACGTGAGAAGCAAACACAAGTGGGGGCACTTTGGTTCGACCACAGATGTGAATCATTTTGTCCTCTGAATACACTGGGAAGGGGATTACTATAGATGGTTAGATTAAAATTGAACACCTTCCCACCTGTTTTCCCCTTTGACTTGTTGTTCTTCTAGTTGTGAAAGTTTCCATCTTTTTATATAAAATTTTTCAAAAGTAAGACTGATGTGTTTCCAGTAGGAATGACTTTAAAAAAAATTTAATATGGCCCACAATACGTAAATAACATGATTTTTAATAACTTGATTTTAGTTTTTATCCTTCAGTGTTTTTTCAAAACTAATCTCTGCCTATTAAAAAACCTGTGCTCTCCCCTTCACAGTTCCACGGACATTTAAAGGCCACCATGAATTAGAGCTGACTTGATAGCAACTGTTTGGTGAGGTATCATTTGTAAATTTAGCTAGCCAAATTAGTTTGGTATGCTCCATCCTTCCTTCCCAATGCCTAAATGCTGTTCTTACGTCTTTGATCTGCACGGTAAACTCCTTCTCATCCATGCCTCGGCGAAGTTTGGTGAACTGGGCTGCTGCTGTGCTAACTGCAGACGCTTCCTCCTCTGCCATGGAAGCTGCACTGCTACTTCGTGGTGTGGGGACTGGAGAGTCCCCATATTCTCCTGGGGTCACTGAGGGACTGTCTAGCAAGTGGTTGGTTGGCCCCAAGATTCCTCCAGTTGCCATTTCCTGGCTCCGACGACTGGAAGGCCACTTCCCTGAGAGTACAGCCTGGCAGACAAGGTCAATGCGGTTTATCAGGACACGATCCTGGATTGGGAAAGAGAAATAATACTGGTGTTAGGGCCTGAGAACCAGAGATCCTGTAACAAACAATACTGCGAATGTTACCAGTATGGGTAAGATTCCTAAGATAAAAAGGACGGATAATCTAAACTATCAAGTAACTGGGAAGAATTCTATGGAAAAGCATATAGCACTAAGCACCTTGACTACAGAAAACCAGAATTTACTGTTCCTTGGTCCTTCTGTGTACTGTTACATTACATTTCTGGATTCTCAAGTTTCCAGGAATGAGGCTATTACCTTGGGCCACTCAGAGGCTCGTTGTCTTTCCTGAAGCAACAGAAGCTCTGGAGTCATTTGCTCTCCGTCTTCATTTGGGAATCCATCTTGGGACATAGTGAGGGACAAGAGACTCTCTTCATCATAGAGCTTTGTGCGGGGCCGGTCAGCAGCTGGAGATCACACAGAAACGGAACAATGAAGTTAACATAGGAACGGTATTACATGGGTTACGAGTGAAGGCCCCCAAAATAGCGTAACTTTTTGGACATTCTATCAAATCAAAATCTTGGGTCTCAGAGGATGCATTTAAAAAATAAAGGAAAGAGCACAGAAGAGGAAAACAGGTAAGAGGGCCAACTGCTTGTCACATGCACTCACTTAGCTTTGCTTCTTTCTCGTCCTCACTCTCATCAGTGCTGGAGCTGGAGCTGGATGAGGATGAGGAAGAAGAGGATGATGGTGACAGCTTGCTCAAGTCCAGCTCAGAGTCTGAATCATCCTCGTCTTCCAGTTTGACTGGAGGAACACTCCGGGAGACCAGAGGTGTAGTATCAGAGGAGGTTACTCGCATCTCATAGTCTTGTGGGGTTGGCTGGCTCCTGGCCACCACCTCGTGCTCTAGCTTTAAGGTCAGACTCTCCAGACTGGGGACCTGGGCAGCTGTTTCCTCAGGTAGCTTTTCAACAAGAGCATCTTGGCGCAGGGGCAGTGGTGAGGCAGTGCGCGAGGTATATTGCTGCTGCAGCAGTGGAGTAGAGCAGCGTGACAGGGATGGAGCAGGTGCTCCTGCCTGCTGGTTCTGCATATAACTCATACGGGCAGCCAGAAAAGAGAAGTCTGGGTCCTGCATGATGTTGCAGTCTGTTTGGCTCACCCCATGGCGGGCTGCGCCTTGTAGAAGCTCCCCATCATGTCGAATAGGCTCCCACCATTTGGGCAATTCAGGACCTGGAGGCTGACATAAAGACAGCCTGTCTTCCAAAAGAGGATGACACAAAACCTGTTCCCGTAACCGCCGAAGCAATTCAATACGGTAGAGAGTCCGTGAGGCTCTCTCTTCAGTGATGGGCTCAATAAACAGATTAGGATCTGGGGGTTCTGTAAGACACAGAGATGAAAGGAAAAATGAACAAAGAGTTGGTTCTAGTGTTGGTTTTGTTACCATCCGTTCCCAGTCCTAAAATCTCCAAGTCTTGCTTACCATCACCAGCTGCTGGGGGAAGACGGCACACCTGGCGGCACATGGCCACAAAACCATGGAAGTACTTGGTAAGGCTTTCATCTGTTTTTTTATCCAGTCGAGCAAAAGTGCGGAAACGATCCCAATGAAACTGCATGGTGTCAGGGTCATATTCCACACCAAAGGTAGACACAACTCTATAGAAATCAGTTTGTTCACGCCTTGTCCATCTAAAAAGCAAAGAATATTAAATGAAAGCAGTGATCAGGAGACCACAGGATAACGGGCTACTCAGTAGCGTTGCTTGGAATATACATGACCCAAGAATAACAAAATTGAATGTAGACAAAAACAACCCAGAAAAACCTAAGGCACTAAAAAGTAGCAAGTTTAGGAAGAAAATAATACAAATAATGAGAACTACATAGGAGACCTAGCTTCCTAGATATTTTGGTTGTGCACCTTAAGTGAGGTTTTGTCTTAAAGGATAACACTTCGTGGAGCACATCCTGGCCCACCAGGCCTTGAGGAC
>NW_022103915.1:86346425-86368925 GCF_000313985.2 Echinops telfairi | reverse complement strand
GATTACAAGGATCTACATGTGACCTCCTCCCTGGGGGACGGACAACAGAAAAATGGGTGAAGGGAGATGTCGGACAGGGAAATATATAACAAAATAATTTACAAATTATCAAGGGTTCGTAGGGAGTGGGGAGCAGGGAGGGAGGGGGAAAACGTGAGGAGCTGATGCCAGGGGCTTAGGTGGAGAGCAAATGTTTTGAGAATGATGCGGGCAATGAATGTACAAATGTGCTTTACACAATTGATGTATGTATGGATTGTGATAAAAGTTGTATGAGCTCCTAATAAAATGACTAAAAAACAAACAAAAAAAGGATAACACTTCAAGACAGAAAAAAAAAATTTACCTGTAGGGAATTCTAAATAAATTCTGTCCAAGATGTTTTTAAATATAAGGGGCTTCCAAAAGTTTATGGACAATGGAATGATAAGACAATGGTACTTTCCATGAACTTTTTGAAGCCCTTTCGTACAGAGCTCGTTCGTGGTGGATGGAAGGCAAACCTCCACTCAAACCAAATTCTCAATACTGTACCGTTGCTGTTTTTCCCGACGTGCGATTTCTTTTAGCTTAAAGGCTGCCTCACAGCGTCGCCGCCGCCGGTCCCCACGTTCTGCAGCTTCTATCTTCATTTGTTCTCTCTTATAACTGCGCTGATAGGCTGTTACGAGTCGCCGGAGCCTAGCAGTCAGGGCAGAGCCTGGAGGCCAGAATAAATGGCCTGGTTGTTGGGTCACCTGGGCTATAGGATGCAAAGAAAAACCTATTTTAACTCACCCAAAGGCAGAACTCTTAGAGATCACAGGGTAAGAACGAATCCAGTCAAAATTTCCCCAATCCCACCACCCCATATGAAAGTATACTAATTGACCTAGAACTTTACCTTCTTCGGCATCAATCACTGAGATCTCCTCATCCATCATCATCAAGGGATCACCCTAGAGAAGGAGATCCACCCCAAGGGATGGAGGGGGAAGGGTAAGGGGGGAAGCTGGCAATCAAATCACATCTTTGTGTGTCCGTTTATGGTACCACGGGGTAAAGAAAAATTTCCAATAAAAGAAACCTCACCAAAAGTTGGAACCAACCAAATAAAGTTACAATAAGAAGTAGATCCTGAAATGTCAATCTCTACTAAAAGTTCAAAGACAGTAAGACTCGGGAACTCAGCAGTCACATACTACCCTTCAGACTCCAGTTTAGGCTCCAGCTCCTTCCCCTCTTAGCACTGGTTTCCCCTGGCGGGCACTGCAACTCCTTCAACCAAGAACTTGTATTCTCCATTGGTGGTTATTGCATCATGAATGTATCAGGAATTATTGAGATAGGTCAATGTACTTCAAGATTCAGAGAATGAGAAAAAGACCTAATTGGGAAAATTCGGAAAAGTTCAACTAAAATGAGAATCACTTACCTCATCATCTTGGTCCTTCGGGGGACCCTGCAGGGGCTTATATTCAGGATCTTCACAATCCTTATCAAAGTCGACCCTAAAATTACCCAGAAGTACAAGAATATGTGAGTGATATATCTTACATTATTAAGAGAAACCTAAGAACCTAGTCAAGCACACAATCCAGCAAGGGAACAGCCTTTTCTCTCCTGTCCCATGAATGGCAGGACAGGGTAAGCTCTCAGGTACAACATCTAACGGAACAAAAAGTTATAATAAAGTAACTAAGTGCCATTATAAATTGCTTGAAAATGAGACACTTCTCTTTCTCTTGTTAGTTTGGGGGGAGGGGGCCTTAATATTTTGTCCCCACCCCTATCACTATTAACTTACTAAAATTATTTCACTTGAAGGATCTGTGTATTCTTGTGTGTGTATTTTGACTAGCTTGATGTATTGAACAAAAGGTGAGAGAATTCAGGATTTGCAATGAATAAATGATTCAATTTTCTCTGAGAACTACAAGTGGTCCCTACATCAAGTAAACTGAAGTGATTATCAGAGACATGTCTTAATCATGAAGGAGTAAACCGAGACAACTATGTTACACGCCCTTCAGGTCTCCACATGAGAAGTTTTGTTAAACTCACTGGCACCCAAACCAGGGCAATAATGCCCTACCTGGTGGCTCAGTATTAGCATGGCAACTCATCATGAGGGCATGTATCCAAGGCACTGTAAATGTTTTCAAGAACTACTGGGAAAAGAGAATACAAGGCTACCCGTCTACCAAGTAAGCTCTCTCTGAAAGCTGCCTGGCTGTCATTTTTCAAGAGGCCCAGTTATCTGCTCAGCTACTGTGGCTGTACAGAGAGCTCTGTAAGACAAATGGAATGCAACACCAAGCTAGCCATTTGGGAGTAACTCTCAGTGTCATGTTTAGATGTGCGGTTTTTAGGGTCCTTCTGTTGTATTTGCTAAAGATTTATCATTTATGGCAAATAATAGCCACCACTAAGAATCTCAATGGGTTCTGTCAAGTCTAAAGTTATCTTTTCACACAAATTACTAATAAGCTTTTATACGTTGGGTTTAGTCCTTCAAGGGATTTAAAAACCAATGATTACCCTTCTACAAGGTCAGAGAAATTATCCAACACTCGATGCTCTGCTGCAATGGCCTTGTCATCTGGTCGGCCAGCCTTTTCCAGGAAGCACAAGGCTGGGTCTGCCCTCATAGTATTATATTTCTCATAGCCTAGAAGAGAACCATGTTGAAGAACATCAGAGAATCATTTTGCTCATTTGTACACCCCTAGAATGATAAAATTACGTAGGCTACTTTGCCCTAATACAAAATATATTTTAAATGTTGTACTACTGTTGGGTTACATTACTATATTTCACATTTTAATAGCAATTAAAGGCACAAAGCCTCATAACTGAATTTCATCTAAAAATCTATAAATTAAAGCAAAACATTTACACAGCCATTTAAATAGAAATCTTACTACCATCATTTAACTGCTAAGTAAAAGAGAACACTAAGAAAATCAAATCGTTTAGGCCCAGCCCCCTAATTTTCAGATGAAGGTTAGGAAACCTGGACTTACAAGCAAATCGGCACACTTAATGACCATTGGATAAATGAACTTATCATACTTCAGGAAGTTTGGATTCTTCTAAACCTGTCTCACTGTGCATCAGGACACAGTAAATCTAAAACTGCAAATACTCAAGGAGTTTTCCTCATCCCACACATACGTGTGTCCCAAGGATCATGAAAGAAGATGTGTCCTAATTATCTGGGTTGGAAGTTAGCACTCACTACCTGTCGTGCCTGGGGTTTAATATCAGGCAAAATTGCAAGGGGAATGTCTCCCTTTTAATACTCAATTTTTGCATCACTCACTTGCTTACACCTATATCAGAGTAAAAGCTGAGCATATCAGACACGGAGGACATTTAGATAAGTGGACACTTTCAGCAAGCACAAGAAAGTCATACACAGTAAGTGTGACTAATGCCCCGGATTTGTGGAATCTTTGTGGGAACTGTGATTAGAAACCAGATTAGATTCCTACCTCAGGATTTAATGTTATCCATTTGCTCTTTCTTGAACATCTATTTATAGGAACTGCTCTGTTCTAGAGATTTAAGAACTAGTTTTACAGTCAAACAAAGAACAACCAGAACTCATTTATCAGTTGTGAGTATTTTGCTAAATGTATTATTTGTAGACATAAATCTTCATTGGGGAAATATAAGGCAAGGAGAAGATACTTACCATGCTTAAAAACTCCAATGAGCAAGGATTTATCCGCCTCACTATCCCACCATGTGGTTGGAACCTCCAACTGATCCACTACTGGGAACCATATGTCAATCTCACTAAAGGGAAAAGCAGGCAGAGTTAGCGTAGTCATGCAGGAAATTTAAAAAAATGACCTTTGGAAAAAATTTTCATCGCTTATGCAGCTTTCCTATGTCCTTCAATTGGTGGACTAAAGAATGACACATAGGTTTTAATTATCAGATATCCTAAAAATAGAAAACAAAATAAGCACAATTCTCTTCCTGAATAAGGCAGGGTATAGAGAAAACTATTGCATAATTTTACCTGGCAATGGTACCCCCTAACACCTTCTCTGCTTGGTCTCCAATAACCTCCTGTCTTAAGTAGTAAAGCATTCGTACTCGCAATAGCACCCTGGAAGGGAAGAAGAGCAGGTTCAATAACAACACACAAAGTGTGAGATGGAAATGTGTTAGCCTTTGCTAAACTTCATCCTTACTTATTACACTGGTGTTTCAAGTGCTTCTTATAACTCTCATCTTGGAACAGAGTGTCAGGATTATATTTTCGGATCCAATCTGCCTTATGGATATCAAAAGTGCTCTGTGACTTTACTTTTTTACCCTTGCGTCCACGGGGCACAGGGATAGAGAGACCTGGAGATGGGGTGACATCAAAGACTTGAATTGAGAAAAACTCTTGGACCTGAAAAGGATGACAGAACCCAAAGAAAGATGAAAAGTAATGGGTTGATAATTACCTGAATGATTCTGCAATTCTTTTGTCTTGCCATTTTCAGCAGGGCTAATCAAGTCCCAAATAAAACCTTTGATATTTTCATCCCCACGATAGTGTAGAAGACAGTACACAAGAATAGCTCGGCAAATTGTCTCCACGTCTCGCTCTGTCATACGTCGCTTGAAGCGTCCATGAGACAAGATATCTCGCCACCGTCCCCAGCTAGAGAAAAGGGATTGGTTTTCACTCAATGATGTCCTCCTGACTCAAAATTCAAGAATTAACAGATCTTAGAAATACATTGTAACAGAATAAACTTTCTCAAAGTTTCTCATATTAGCCCTCTCATTGGTCACAGCCTCCATTTTGAAAGTCACTCAGCAATCTAGCAAGAAGGAGCGTCACTGTCTCGGATTGCACATATGTTCTTACCCGTATACCAGGAGGTGCTTTTCCACCCGAAAGCAGTCTGTGCGCCCGTAAGCATGATGGCGGTCATGTCGACGGGAGCGCGGTCGTTCATCATCCTCACTTTCCAAATCGGAGAATTCCACAAGATCGTCATCTTTCAGAGTACTGAAGTGACGCGTCTGTTTTCGTACTCTCGGTGTGTCAATCACTAGGTTATTCTACACAGAGAATGGGAAAAGTAACTCGCTTTATGATGTGTTTCATGGGCTAGTCCTTAAGACAATCATAGATTGAAATTGCCTTGAATGCAACATATTCAGATACCCAGAATTTACTTAGGACTTCAAAGCTAACCTGCATTTTACGTTAAAACTTAAACTAATAGCCATCTAAGGCAGGAAAACTGGTATCTTGTTTGTCTGGAGCAACAGAGGAAGAGTTAGGAATAAGAAATATGTAATGTGTGGCTAATTGCCCTCCAACAACCAATGCCTTCTTTGCTCTGAGATCAGAAGAACTAGATGCTGCACAGCTACCACTTGGACCCAACACTGGGATGAGAAGACTCTATAGCAAAATGATCAAAAGGGAGGAAATACACAACAGACTTCATGTCCTCATGGACTGCCGACTCTCTGAGCCACAGTGACTGGATGACTTCCTGAACTCATGGCCGTGAGGTGCTCTCTAAAACGTAAATATATCCCCTCAAGTTGCTTAAAATGCCAAACAGTAGTGCAGCTACGCAAGTGAAAAATACCTACCTTGAGCATTACTGTCTTCTAAGAATGATGTGGGCTAAAAGTAGGAGCTCTGGTGGCACTGTTTGGCAAATATTAGAATGGTAATTTCAAGATTGGCAGTTCAAACCCACCAATCAGAAAGCTTGTAATTTTGCCACAATTTGACAAAAAAATCAGTACATGAATAACAATGAGTACAAAACAGAAAATGTTCTAGAATTGACAATGGTGATAATTGCACAACTCTTCTTGATAGGATTGAGTTATTGAACTGTATGACATGTGGATGAAATGCTAATAAAACTTTACATTTTATTATTATTTTTTATTATTTTTAATAAAACTTTTTAAAAGACTCTTAGAAGCCGTTTGTCTTTGTAACAATTCCTTAAAAAAAAAAAGAATAAAAGGTAAGCTCACCTTGCTATTGAGTAGATCCATGTCTAGGTCAGCCTTTTTAGCCCACTTTTGCCAAAAGTTGGGGTCATCCAAAGAAATATCTGTCCTATTTTCAGAAGCAACAAAGCTGGCCTATTGAAGAACAAAGGCATAGAGGGAAATTGACCATAATATTTTTTAAGGCAATGGGTAACCAATAACTACAGTTAACAAATATTTGAGCTTTAGAAATTACTATCTGCCTTTCAGTCTAGTTTCTGGCATGAACCTACCTTAGCAAAGGTAGAACCTTTTCCTTCAGACTCAATGGTGATGGTTGTAGTTCGTCTCAACAAGATCTGGTCAATGTCCTCTTCACAAAACTTAGAGCCTTCATCATCTTCTTCCATGATGGCTGCATATGCACCTTTTCTTAATAAATCCTCAATCTCCTTCTTAGAGAACTGTTGGATCTAAACACAAAAATGAAAAGATGACAAGGGTACCAAGAGTATAGCCACATCCTATTATTTTAGTTATCTTATTTTAAGAAATAATAATTGAGATATTCCTAAGCAAAAGCAGCTTCTGTCTTCCTCCATCCATCACTATGCTGTATTATGAAGTTTATATAGACGAGGAGGACTCACTCCAGTGATGTTGCCATCTCGACCACTCATAGACTGTAGCACAGCCTTATCCAATCCCAACTTGAGGCTAGCCTTATCAAACATCTCTCTCTCATAAGAATTACGAGTTATGAGACGATATACTTTCACAGCTTTGCTTTGCCCAATTCGATGACACCGTGCCTGAGCCTAGTTAAAAAGGAAAGGAAAGGAAAGGAAAAGTGAGAGACTGTAAAATTAATTTGGGGAAAGGGGGGGGGGTGATACAAAATACCAAGGGAGATCAGCTAAAAATAAAATTTTAAAATATGGTTCAAGATGAAATTATTGTCTTATTATGTTAGAACTGGGGCCAGAAAATTGTGTAGTGACAGCATCCATTTGTTGTTATGTGCGGTCTATAACAGCTTTTGTGCTAGAGCAAAGGAAAATACATATCCTCTTCCCTTACTGCCATGGGAAATTTGAAAGTACAAATCATCATGAAAAAAGTCAGTTTATGAGCCACTGGAGGATGACCACCACACTATTACATAGCTGCCAAGTTAAATACTTCTTTAACTGCCAAACCACTGAGAATTACAGTCCAGCCAAGTTGACCATTTATAAAACCATTTACAGTCAGATGATACACTGCTTAGGTATCTTAAAGGATTCACACCCTGGTTTTGTTACTGTTAGATGTGTGTCATCAATGTGTCGAGAGACTTTTTAGTATTATCATAAATGTGAAATGTCAGCTAATGATAATCGACAAGTAAGAAAGGGTGTAGTTAAAACAGAAATCACATGGACTGAAATGCAAATATTTACCTATTTGGATCCTTATAAAATAAATGTGCTAATCCCTGATCTAGACTGTCACCCCTCATTAAGTAATTAAGTCCATACTATCTGAAAAACAAGTTTTTCTAAGACATCCTGATTATGGTGAAAAGATTCTGGTACCTACCAAGTTAGGTAATCCCTAAGACAATGTCTTCCTTTACCTGTAGGTCATTTTGAGGATTCCAATCTGAATCAAAGATGATACATGTATCAGCAGCTGTGAGATTAATACCAAGCCCACCAGCCCGGGTGCACAGCAAGAAGACAAAGCGGTCTGAGTCAGGCTTGCTAAAGCGGTCAATAGCAGCCTGTCGAAGATTGCCTCTAACTCGCCCATCAATCCGCTCATAAAAGTACCTGTACAGAAATGACAGAAGAAGGGGAATAGGTTAGAAATAGCAGACTACAAGCAATATCAGTACAGCCATTATTCTTAGGGGACAAAAACTTTTTTAAAAGATTGAGAGTGAAGTTTAAATACTTGTTCCACACCTGGGCTAATGAGAATGCAAAGCTAAAAAAGATTCGTTTCTCACCTCCTCTGGATTAGATAATCCTCTAAGATATCTAGGCAGCGCACCATCTGGGAGAAGATCAGAACCTTATGGCCGCCTGCTCTGAGCTTGGGCAGTAATTTGTCAATCAGAACCAGTTTGCCAGCTGAACGAACCATGGCCTGCAGGTGGAAGTCGTGAGGTATAATATGGCAAGCTTCCCGAAATTCTGTGAGGATTTTTTCTTCGGCACCTGTTAGAACAAAACACAAACCTGATGTTGAGACCCAAAAAAGCACAGTTGATGGAATTTAGATAAAGAAACAAAGGAAAAAATAATCTGTTTTGAGATCAACATGATATACAAAAGTATACAAGTTTATCACCAAGAAATCATAAATCATCTCTGTGTTACCCAAAATGTGCCCAGTAAGGTAGGTCTAAGATTATAATTGGGAGACAAGCCTGTCAAACTGTGGACACAGATTACCACGGAACATGCACATCACTGTCACCAAACCAATGCACTCAAAATAATGACAAAATGGAGCATCAGTGAGGACATGTAGTCAGAGAAACAGCCTTCGTTCTTTTTTACAAATTTCTAAATACTAAACCTCATTTAATTTTGGAGATTATGCAACTACCAGGGTAGGAAAAAATAGAGACAGCTATTCCACAGAAGAATTTTTCTGAAAGGAGACCCCGCCCTTGAAATTAGGCTGAATCAGCCAGAATACAGTTCTGAGGAAGATAATTTCAGAAAACAATACAAATAGTTAAAAAATCCAGGAAATGTCCAGGAATTGTCTCACCATTGATGAGATATGGATGGTTGCAGCATTTTCGCAACTCCATCATTGTGTTGAGCAGATTAGGCATATTGGTGTGACCTGCTCCTTTGGAAAGGAAAGAGAAATTCTTCTCTAAAATAGCCCGGTAGTATTTCTTCTGGATGTTTGTCAGCTCTACTTCAATAATAGTTTCCTGTTTGGGTGCTAGGTTTTTCTCGACATCTTCTTTGAGTCTTCTCAGCATCATTGGCTTGAGAATAGCCTGTAGCTGTTGAACCTGGTCCAACACAGAGCAAAAGTACGTTAATAACACGGAGACCAATGTTCTCACATGTGGAAATAGGGAGAGATAAAATTAAGCATTTTCTAGCATCCGAAAATCCGGATTTTTGGACATACCACCAGTGATGTAGCACATGGTTATACAAGGACGTCAGACAGGCTCTTGTCTTGATGCATATGGCAATAGATGCCTGCCTGGTACCAACTTCCAACTGTTCTGTCCTGGGCTAGTATATCATCGGGTATACTTCCTACCTGCTCTTCGGTCTTGAGATCTCCAAAGTCCTTGAGGAACTCCGATTCTGAAGGAAACTGTGAAGGTTCCAGGAAATGAAGCAAGCTGAACAGTTCCTCCACAGTATTTTGTAGCGGAGTTCCTGTGAGTAGCACTTTATGTTCCTAGAAGAGGAGAAAACATAGAATGGAAGGATGCGAGCACAAAAGAAATGCTGGGATTTTCAATCAACTACATAATCTTTAGCTTTAATTTCTTTATCTGTAAAATTTTGGGAAATAGTCCATAGTGCTGTCTTATCTATCACTTTGATAAGCATAAAACATTTCCAAGATTCCCCTTGGTATTATTTTGAAAATGATAATAACATAAGACACTAATAATTAGAAGTAATTGAGAAAATGGTAATTCAGATTACGGTTTTGGGGTTTTTTTTGGGGGGTGTGTGTGATAATTTTATTGAAGGCTCTTACAATTCTTATTATAATCCACACATCAATTGTATCAGGCATATTTGTTCCTATGTTGCCATCTTTTCTAGACACTTTCTATTGAGACCTTGGTGTTGGCTTCCCCACCCTCATGACCCCTTGATAGATCATAAACTATTATTTTCATATCTCACACCAACCACTGTGTTCCTTCCCCCATGGTTTCCGTTGTTCTTCCCCCTAGAGGGGTGTGTGGTTGTGTATAAATCATTATGATCGATTCCCCCCTTTTCCCCTCCCCCCCGCCCTTCTTCCTACCCATCTGGTATCACTGCTCCTGGGTTGCGTGTGTCGTGAGCTCTTCTTATCTCTTATCTACACCTGTGTACATGCTCTGGTCTAGTCCAAAATGAGAGGCATCACTGGGGGCATGGTAGTGGGGGGTGAGGAAGCCTCAAGGAGCCAGAGGAATATTGTGTGTTTCATTGGTGCTTTACGGCACCCTGGTTGACTCATCCCTTCCCTGTGACCCCTCTGTGGGGGATATTCCATTGTCTGCAGTTGGGCTTTGGGTCTCTGCTCCGACCCCCCTCGTTCTCAACCATATGGTTTTGTTTTGTTGTTAAAGGGTCTTCTGATGCCTGTTACCTGGTCCCGATGACACCTCATGATTGCACAGGCTGGTGTGCTTCTTCCATGTGGGCTTGTTGTTTCTCTGATGGATGGCTGCTTGTTTTACTTCAAGCCTTTAACACCACAGCCGCTTTATTTTTTAATAGCCAGGCACCATCCTCCTCCTTCACCTCATTTGCTTATGCACCTGTTTTGTCTTCAGTGATTGTGCCGGGAGGGTGAGCATCTCAGATTGCCAATTTGTTAGAACAAAGTGTTCTTGTATTGAGGGAGGATATGAGCAGAAGTCTAAAGTCTGTCTACTACCTCAATGTACTGCCATATAAATTTATGTACATAGGCTAATACCACTATTTCTATGGATTAATGTATTTACATATGGACACACCTATGCTTGTACCTCTATCCATAGCTTTGCTTCCTAGATCATGTTTCCTTTTACCTTCCTTCTGCCCCACCATCACGCTTGCCCTTCTGCCTCATAGTGCTTCCTCTCAGCTAGATTGCTGTTGTGCCAGCACCCCCAGGATCTCTATATCCTCACTGATTTTTATTCCCTGGTTGTTCCCTGTCTGTGGCGTTGTTTGCCCACCGCCCCTTCCCTTCTCCCTGCCAAGTCCCCTCAGGACCACCGGTCCCATTGCTTTCTCAAGCTTCTTCCCAGGCCTGTCTTATGTAAGCAGTCGCATGTGGTATCATTGTTAATTACTTATGTCTCTCCACACTCACTCCTCACAGAGGGCCGAGTATGTCCCCTACGAGGGAAAGTACCTGTGCTGGGTTAAATATGGCCATTAATTCTTTGTAGTTCCTCCTATCAAGTTTCACCCTTTGATTCTGGGTTTGCCTTGTGATTTGATCTGACAAAGAGAATGTAGCAGAGGGGATACTTTTAAAATTTCAAAGCCTACACCTCAAGCGGCCTTGCAGTTTCTACTTTTGCCCCCTGGAAGCACTGACCAAGACTCCCATGGAGAGAAGCCCAGTTGGGCCCACTGGAGGATGAAAAGACACAGGGAAGCTAGTCGAGGTGGTGCATGTGTCACTAATTGTCCCAGGTAAGAGAAGCAGCAAAACACAGCCTAGCAGAGCCCAACTAAAGCCGCCGCACTAAGGAATCATGGGAAAAAATAATGGATTTGTTTTACATATTGGGTAAGCTTGGGACAGTGTATTTTGTTCTGGAGCATTAGTTAGAATACAGAAACTCCACCTGGATGAGGACACTGAGCAGCTATTCTTTCTCAGTTCTGAAACGTATGATTTTTACATGACTTTCAGGTCACCACTCACCACAGACCACACACCACTCAACAGGAAGACGACGCTTTTCCTTCTCTGCTACATCACAACTGACTTAATTGCACAGAGAATTCGTTCCTTGGAGTCAGAGTTTTGTTAACAAGTTAGTGTGGAGGACTCACCAGGTCCATGTGCTTGAGACTATCAAGCAGCTTGCAGTTACGGTTCTTAAGTCGATGGGCCTCATCAATGATGACGCACCGCCACTCAATTTCACGAAGCTCAGGGCAGTCTGACAATATCATCTCAAAAGTGGTGATCAAGGCATCAAATTTGTATGCCCCAGGAATGAGGCGCCCCTAAGCACAAGGGCAATACAGTTATAAAAAGCCTAAGATGTACCTAGAGACTTTAAAAAAATTTTAAATCATTTTATTGGGCGCTCTTACAATTATCTTAACAATTTATTGTTCAATCACATCAAGCAATATTGAAAAATTGCTACCACAATCAGTTTCAATACACTAGAAATTTTTTTGAACTGTCATTTTCTTTTCTATATTTAGGCAAGTGTAGGTTTAATAAAAAAATATGAACTGTATCCTGTCCCCATTGCCTATCATCCAAATCACTGCATGTAAGTTACATTACTTCTTCAACATATTCAGCTTTTTAGAATAAGGACATACTTCACTGAATGAAGTTATATATTTTTGAACCTGCTCATGTATTTCTGACCTAAATCTTTCCTTAGTTATCATAGTCCACAAATGCTGGACAAAGCTGAAGCAAGCAAAATAAAAATTAAAGTGAAAATAGTTAATAAAGTACATGCAAATAAAAGTTATTGCTTAAAAATGGACAGAGCTAACCAATTAATAAAATTGAGCCATAAAATGGGATTTCATAGATTTTGACTTGGCAGAAATAAAGCTACTAAGAGAAACTAATGGTATAAAAACATTCATACAATTCAATTTGATAGAAGTAACTGATTATTCTAATTTTTATCCTAAAATTTATATAACAAGGAATAATCTTGGTAAATTTTTCTGCACACTAAGAAAGAAGAGGCTTAAGGTTACCACTATATAATATGGAAAATTGACCAAAGAATGAAAAGCGGTTAAATAAACATACCTTATTAATAAAAATTCTTCAGTACTGCTAAAATCACTTTTAAGTTTATTTTTTAAATCTGTAGTGTCTCACACACACACACACACACACACACACACACACACTTCAGAATTCTACTGATCCAAAATGTCCAGTATGTGAAAACAGCTGAGAAAAGGCCTGTAAACTGCTGCATAAAAAAGCCTTAAATCATCGTTTTGTTTTTAATTTCTGAGGAGCCTATGAAATTCTAGGTATGCGTGCTTGCTTTCTCCAAATGACAGCACTTCTAGGACATAGAGCTCACCCGTGAATCTTTGCAGTACATCTCATACTGCTGAATCATCTGCCGGCTGGCCAGACTGCCATGGTACACAATAGTGTTCATCTCTGTCCACGTATTGAATTCCCGCTCCCAGTTAGTAATGGTGGACAGTGGGGCAATGACCAGAAAGGGGCCATGGATGCCCACGTTATAGACCTCCTGTAAGAAGGCAATGGATTGAATAGTTTTGCCCAATCCCATTTCATCAGCCAGGATGCAGTTCTGCCTGCAGATTCAACAAGAAAGGCATGTTAAAAGATACGACTTTGAAAAAAAAAAGTAGGTATGAGAAACTGTTTCAATAATTAAAAGATAATCCTCAGACGGAGCCTAAATCTTATGGATACACTGTTCTCCTTACCTGTTATACCAATTAAAAAGCAGCCAGTTGACCCCTTCCAACTGATACTCCCTTAACTGGTTTCTGTTTTTATATTCATGTGACAGCTCCAACTTCTTCCAGGAACTTGCCTGTGGCCGATTCTTAAAAATAAAATATACGAATAAACGGGGAAAAGACAGAAGCAGAATTACACTAGATACTGGGTAATTCTGGTAGTGGTAGTAAATTTAAAAATATTATTGTACAGATTAAACCATATCAAATAATTTTAATTATGAGTTTATAGCAATACTGTTTTTAAAAAGGCATGGAAAGAAAAAAGTTCATACAACGCTCTTAAAAAAAACCCCAAAACAACCTCACTGCCACCCATTCAATTCCAGCTCTGTAAATGTTAGGAAACTACTTCATTAGTTTTGAAAATTGGCTAAAAAATAAAGAACTCCTTTATCTTATCTTTTCCAATAAAAGGAGTTCTGCTGGCTTGTTGCAGTATGGGCTAGAATTTGGGCTGCTAACCACAAGGTTAGTGGTTCAAATTCACCAGCCACTGCAAAGGACAAAGATGAGACTGTCTGCGTCTATAAAAACTTAGTTTTGGAGACTATATACTATGAATGGGAATCAGCTCAGTAGCAAAGGGGTGTTTTTGGTTCCTTATTTAAGGAGGGTATCAAAAAAGTTAGTGGAAAATCATATGGTTGACTTTAGCAGGCATGACAAATTAAGTAGGAATAATATCACAGTCATCACCAAAAAAAATACTTAAAGTTCTGCCTTGAAGTACAATGCTATATGTGACAGATAATACTTTCTTATACATACAAGGAAATCCAGTTAATACAACTATGGAATCTTTTTTTTTTTTTTTTTTTTAAACATTTTATTAGGGGCTCATACAACTGTTATCCCAATCCATACACACATCAATTGTGTAAAGCGTATTTGTACATCATTTCTCAAAACATTTTCTCTCCATTTAAACCCCCGACATTAGGTCCTCATTTTTCCCCTCCTTCCCCGCTCCCCCCTCCCACATGAGCCCTTGATAGTTTATAAATGGGTATTTTGTCATATCTTGCCCTGTCCGACTTCTCCCTTCATCCACTTTTCGGTTGTCTGTCCCCCAGGGAGGAGGCCACACACAGTTCCATGCAATCGGTTCCCTCTTTCCTACCCACTCTCCCTTTATCCTCCCTGTTTTGCCACTCACACCACTGGTCCCATAGGGCTCATCCATCCTGGATTCCCTGTATTCTCAGTTCCTATCTGTACCAGTGTACCTCCTCTGGTCCAGCCAGTCTTGCAAGACAGAATTCGAGTCATGGTAGTGGGAGCGGGGAGGAAACCTTTGGGAACTAGAGGAAGGTTGTATTTCTCATCATTGTTACATCGCACCCTGACTGGCTCATCTCCTCCCCGAGACCCCTCTGCAAGGGGATCTCCAGTGGCCTACTAATGGGCTTTGGATCTCCACTCCGCACTGCCCCCATCATTCACTATGGTAAGATTTTTCGTTCTGATGATGCCTTACACCTGATCCCTTCGACACCTCGTGGTTGCATAGGCTGGTGTGCTTTTTCCATGTGGGCTTTGTTGCTTCTGCAACTATGGAATCTTATGCTTACCAACCACTAAAGGTAGTGAGAAGAAATGCAAAGTTGAAAACAAAGAGGAAGAAACAATAATGGGAAAATATGGCCTTGGGAACAGAAATAAAGCTGGAAAGCTCATGACAGAACTTGTTAAGACCAACAACTTCATTGAGAACACTTTTTTTCCAACAACATAAAGCGTGACTAAACATGTACTTCATCAGATAGAATACATAGGAATTCATTGGACTACATCTGTAGAGATAATGGAGCAGCTCACTATCAGGAGCTGAAGCAAGGCAAGGGACTAACTATGGAACAGACCATCAATTGCTCATTTATAAGTTAAGGTTGAAGTTATAGCAAAATGAAAAAAAAGTTCACGAGAGTCAAACTATGACCTTGGGTATACCTCATCTGAATTTACAAACCAACTCAAATACAGATTTGATTCACTGAACATTCGTTACAGAACACTTGACAAGATGCAAGATGACATCAAGATCATCACACATGAAGAAAGTAAAAGGTCATTAGAAAGATAAAAAATAAAAGATCAAAGTCAATGTCAAAAGACACACTCAACCTAGTTATTGATTGTACAGCAGCTAAAGCAAATAGAAAAAATGATGAAGTAAAAAAACTGCAAAGGAAATATCAAAGGACAGTCTGAGAAGACATATTATAACGAAATGTGCAAAGACATCAAGTTTGGAAACCAAAATGGAAGACAGTTCAGCATATATGAAGCTGAATTGAAAATGAAATTCAAGCCAATATTGAAATGGAAAATTCAGTTCCAATATTGAAAGATTCTGTGGGCGAAGCACTGAATGATACAGGAAACAACTAAAGAAGATGAAAGGAATACAGAGTCACTGCACCGAAAACAACTAGTCGACACCCAGCCATTTGCAGAGTCGGCATTAGAATCAGTGGCATTTAGGGAAGACATCCCAACTGTACGGAATATACTAGCAAAAAGTAAGGCATCAGGGAGTGATGGAATACCAATAGAAATGTTTCAGCAAGCTGAAGAAGCACTGAAGCACTGACTCAGGTATGGCAAGAAGACAGCTGTAAGAGAACCATATTTGTACCCATTTTAAAAAGAGGTAACCCATCAGAATGGAGAAATTAATGTCATTAATATCACATGCAAGTAAAATTTGCATCACTCAAAAATTGTTGCAGCAGTACACTGACAGGGAGCAGTCAGAAATTCAAGCTGGATTCAGAAAAGGCCATGGAATGAAGCCTGTCACTGCTGATGTCAGATGGATCTTGGCCAAAAGCAGAGAATACAAGATGTTTACTTGTGCTTTATTGACAAGGCAAAAGCATTCATTTGGGTAGATCATAACATGGACAGAACTGAGAAAAATGGGGATTTCAAAACACTTGTGCTCATGCAGACCCATTCATGAGTCAAAGGCAGTCATTCAAACAGAACAAAGGAATACTTGGTTTAAAGTCAGGAGAGGCGTGTTTAGCGTTTTAGGCTTTCACCACGCTTCTGCAGTTTGTATGTGGGACAAATGATCAGAGGAACTAGACTATGTGTAGAATGGACTGGATGAAGCTTACCAACTTGTAAGTGACATAACCTTGCTCGCTGAAAGCTAGGAGAACTGGAAGCACTTGATAATCTGTAGCCTACACTATGGATTACAATTCAATGTTGAAAAAGCCCCAAATCCTCACAATTTGGACCAAAAGACAGCATCATGATAAACAGACTGAAGTTGTCAAGAATTTTATCTTGCTTGGATGCACAATCAATGCTCATGGAATCACCAGTCAAGAAATCATACGATGTATTACATTGGTAAATCTGCTGCACAAGATGTCTTTAAAGTGCTGAAGAGCAAATATGTCATTTTGAAGACTAAGGAGTGCTTCACTCAAGCCATGGTATTCTCAATCATCTCATACACAGGTGAAAGTTGACACTGACTAAGGATGACTGAAGAACAATGAATATATTTGAATTGTGGTGTGCAAAACATATTCAAAGTATCATAGACTGCAAGAAGAAAAACCAAGTACGTCTTAGAAAAAACATAACCAAAATGCTGGAAGCAAAGATGGTGGAACTTCGTCTCACACGATTTGGACATGTTATCAAGAAAAAACATGATAGCGTCAGGGTCTTAAAAGCTCGAAGGTAAACAAGCGGCCATCTAGCTCAGAAGCACCAAAGCCCACATGGAAGAAGCACATCAGCCTGCGTAATCACGGTGTGCCGAAGGGATCAGCTATCAGGCATCAAAAAACAAAAAATCATATCATTGTGTGCTCACCTCCATGATACGATCACTGAAGACAAATGGGTGCATAAGCAAATGTGGCGAAGAAAGCTGATGGTGCCCGGCTATCAAAAGATATAGCGTCTGGGGTCTTAAAGGCAAACAAGCGGCGATCTAGCGCAGAAGAAACAAAGCCAGCATGGAAGAAGCACACCAGCCTGTGTGATCACAAGGTGTCGAAGGGATCAGGTATAAGGCATCATCAAAACAAAAAATCTTACCATAGTGAATGATGGGGGGAGTGCGGAGTGGAGACCCAAAGCCCATTAGTAGGCCACTGGAAATCCCCTTGCAGAGGGGTCTTGGGGAGAAGACGAGCCAGTCAGGGTGCAATGTAGCAGCGGTGAAAAATACAACTTTCCTCTAGTTCCTAAATGTTTCCTCCCCGCTCCCATTACCATGACTTGAATTCGACCTTGCAAGTCTGGTTAGACCAGAGGATGTACACTGGTACAGATAGGAACTGAAAATACAGGGAATCCAGGGCGGATGAGCCCTACAGGACCAGAGGTGTGAGTGGCGAAACGGGGAGGGTAGAGCGAGAGTGGGTAGGAAAGAAGGAACCGATTACAAGGAACTATATGTGACCTCCTCCCTGGGGGGACGGACAACAGAAAAGTGGGTGAAGGGAGAAGTCGGACAGGGCAAGATAATGACAAAATACCAATTTATAAACTATCAAGGGCTCATGAGGGAGGGGGGAGCGGGGAGGGAGGGGAAAAATGAAGACCTAATGCCGGGGGGCTTAAGTGGAGAGAAAATGTTTTGAGAATGATGAGGGCAATGAATGTACAAATGCGCTTTACACAATTGATGTGTGTATGGATTGGGATAAGAGTTGTATGAGCCCCTAATAAAATGATTTAAAAAAAAAAGATGGACTGTCAAGAGTGGCTGCAACAATGTGCTGAACGTTACAATGGTGAAGATGACGCTGGATCCAGCAGCGTGTCTGCTGTGCATGCTGTCCCTATGAGTTGGAACCAAAGTTACAGCATCGAACAATAACAATATTCTAAATACCAATATACTTACCACCCTTTTGAGTTCTGGGTGCCTTGATTGGATCCGTTTAAATTCTCGAATCTTGCCCTCATCAACATCCTCTTTGAGTTCCCAAGTACTATCCTCATAGGGCAGAGAGCACCATTTCACTAGGTAGTAAATTACAGGCTAGGAGAGAAGAAACCCAGGTATTAATAAACTGATTTATATGTTCTAAATGGACAATATTTTGATAAGACAACTGCCCATACTTCAAATCTGCTAAAAAATGTTGATCACCCATACCACTGGCTCATCTGCTGATGTACTACTATTTGTGGCTATTTCTCCATGTAAATTACCAGTAGAATCTGCTCTAAAAGAGAAGTTTCTGAAAAATGATTTCTAGAATATTGCACATTAAAACAAGTAGATGCACAAAGACGATTCTTTTTCTACACTGTATTGTGTTGAATTTGGTTATATTTGTAGGAGCGTAACAAGATGGACAAATCTGGGCTTCTGAGTTGTTGGATCTCAGAATATAGATGCTGCTTCAAAAGTAGCAAAAGGCATGGACACAGCACAGATAAGAGCTCAGGACACATGGAATCCAGGTCAGATAAACCCCTCAGTAACAGACTGGAGATACCTGGAGGGGACAGGTGGGGAGAAGAAAGGCGAAGAAACTGTGGGAGAAGGGAGACATAAGATATGAAAATAATAATTTATAGTTATCAAGGGGTCACGAGGGTAGGAGGGAGGATAAAAAGACCTGATACCAAGGCCTCAAATAGAACATGAATGTTTAGAAAATAATGATGGCAACATATATACAAACATGCTTAATACAGTGACATATGGATTATTATAAGAGCTGTAAGTGCCCCCAACAAAATGATTTTCAAAAAAAAAAAGTAGTAAGACTAGAGACCATTATGCTTAGCAAGCACAATCAATCTTAAAAAGACAAATATTTAATTATTATAAGGAAAAACAAAGTAAAAGAAACGTGGTTTATACACCAAAAGACAAGCCCTCAATGACTATGAGGCGGCCAGGGTCTGGGTTGGAAACATGGAGAGGGAGCAAAGAGGATATTGAGGAGGGAGGAAGAATCTAGGATGGGGGGAGAGAACCACATATCGAGGGTTCATCATTGTTTCATTTCTTGAGACCAGCTGTGTGTGTGTGTGTGTGTACACACATTGTACCTCCTTAAAAACAAAAATATTAAAATTCCACCAGATTTCTTATCTCTCAAACTTAAACACTGTTCGGAGTGACTTAAAAAAGGGGGGGGGGTGACATAAAACTGAAATGGACTTTACTCAAGCAAAATCACTTCAAACAAACAAACTAAACAAAGGACCAAAGCCAGGCGTCCAGCTACAGACAGTATTATGCTTTAGGCAGGCCTCCTCCTGCAAGGAGAGGGTAGTGGTGAAATGGCTCCTGGCCTGGCCTCACTATTCACGATGATCTTTGCATTTCCATTTTGGCTCACATAAAGACGACATTAGGCCTAGCAGAATCCACGGGGATCTTTAATGACTAATTTATTGAGTACCCCTTAAAATAGCTAGCAAGAACTTTTAAAAGTTATAGATCAAGGTATCCTAAGAATTACACAATCCTGTTACTCTTTTACCCTTTTTTTGCAAGAGGGGGTTTCAAAACGTTGTGGGGAAATTCCATTATCTTTTAAGTCCATTTCTTCATGAACTTCCTGAAGCTCCCTCAATTATAGTGCTTCAGGCATTCTCAATGTAAAGCCATTTGTTCAAGGCACATATTTCCAATATCACAGCTTATTTTTCCATGGAGTCAGCACTTATTTATCCACTATTAGATAATATTAATAAATTAAACTCATTTTGTGAAGGGGGAAAATGAAAACAAAGTATAGTATCACCCAATGTTAGGAACATAAAAATCATAGTATCGGGGTACCAAAACATTTCCATTTGTTGTTCCACTTACAGACCATATCCCACAACAACCTAAACAAAAGTCAACAGATTTTAGAAGGATATGTATGGTGATGAGAGAGAATCAAGATTTTCAAGGCAGAGATCCTGAAGTTAAGAATTTAAATAATAACTAATTTGTCTTGACTAATAACTACACATCCACAGAACACACACAGGATGGACATGCATTATCTAAGGAATGCTTGGTAAGATTTGAAAATACATGGAATTATAGTAGGTTCCAGACTTAGTGATTAGAGTGCTTGGATGCCAAGTGAAAGGTCAGTAGTTCAAATCTACCAGTCATTTCACAAGAAACAGATGTGGCAATCTGCTTCTATGAAGATATAAAGCCTTGAACATTACATGGGGCAGTTCTACTCTGTTCAGTATGGTGGCTATGAGTTGGAATCAATTTGATGGTAGTGGGGTCGGTTTGGTTGGACATCTAAAGTTCTATCTAGTGACCCTGACAATTTACAAAATAAAGAAAACCTTGCAATTTTATAGAGGAAAGAATCTGACTATAGGGCCTGGAAGGGTACTGTGGGACAAAGCACAAAGTTCATGAGTGAGCTGAGCTCACATCTAGCACTGACATCTTAACAAGGGTTTGTTGTTCTCTACTGGCCCACTATGTAAGAAATAACTTTCAGAAGTGATAGAAACTTTATGTATGAAATGTCACCCTACAAAAGTTAAACCAACTACTACTAAGAATGGTGGACAAGGCCCCAACAAAATGATTAAAAAGAATGATAATTCATAAACTAAATTTGAATTTGAAGTAAAATTTAATGAATGTTGAACCCCCCTGGTGGCTTACACCTGAGACACCATTCTACAGCATTTTTAAACAATGAAATATAAAACTATCAGTATTTCAGCATGTTTAAGATCATTGTTCCCAAATAAGCTTTACTACAGTGATTCCCAACTCAAGCTACTATGCACGAAAGCCCCTGGAGATAAACTTAAAGCACAAATCGTTAGGGAGTGGGGGGTGTCTCACCCTATACTTACTAAATGTGAATCTGTGGGATAGGGGGGGGCCTCAAAATTGGTTAAAAGCACAGATTCATATGCAGATCTGCTTCAATAACAACTGAAAAGACACTATTGAGTTCCAAAAATACCCTCATGATGTGGAAAATGCTAGGGTCCTACACAAATGATTTACTTACATCTGTATTTAGAGATTTGTGAAACTCCCCCCCTGCCTATAGTCAATTCAATGTCCAGGGTCACTCATATAAAACTAGAAGAAAATGAGAGTAAATTAAATAAAATTTCAGTTCTTATATTAAATTCCAAGATGTTTGATTATTTGGGAATTTTTCCTTTTAACTTCTCTTCCTATATGCCTACCTTCCCATTATCACTCTGTGGATCCCTCAGAAAATTTTAAAAATACCTTGTCAATCCTAAGTTTTTCAGCCATATCTGAAAAATAAAATACGGACAGGCAGACCAGCAGAAATCTAGAGTTCTGCACAGTCTGTCTTCTACATTCCTACTCACCTCCCCATTGTCCTTGTCAATGCTATGAGACTCATCCAATATCCTGTCGACTTCTACGTAGTCTGGATTGAATGGCTCTTCATCCTAAACGAGTTAAGAAATAGAACAATAAGACCAAAAGATTACTATCCAGTACACTCACTATTCAACCCACTTTTAGTTGATGACACAACTTTTTATTTATCATGAAAACAGATGTTAACAGATAGGATGTATTGGTTTTCCTAATATCATAAACTCTATAAACTCACCATCTTATCTGTTACCAAAGAGAAAATATCTCTTCTCCCTAACCAAGCACACTCTCTCCATAGTTTAATATAGATTCCATCAAATACACAAATACGCAAACAGAGAAATACAAACATGAGCTCCTATTATGCATCTTCAACAGTACCTCCCCCTCCACTCTACATCCCTTTGGTAACTTTTCCTTGGTTGTGTTTCATACCCAAGCTTTTCCAAAAGTTTTAAGTGAATGCTATCTCCATTTCATCACCTCCTTCTCATTCTGATCTGTCTTCTAGTCCACTCTGCCCACTTTCATCACGCAACAAAAATTACTATTCTCAAAGTCACTAATAATAATCTATAAAGTGCTGAATAAATGGCATATCTCAATATTTTCTTATTATACCTCTAAAGAAATATGAACAACCTTCACTCTCTCCTTTTAAAGCACTTGCTTCCTTTAGCTTTCTGAGACACCACATTCTTTTGGTACTTTGCTCTCCTCTTAAGACTTGATTTTTACTTTGTTCAGTTTTTCTCTAATACCACTGTTGACTCTTTTTTGTCTAAGTCA
>NW_022103915.1:86325796-86346325 GCF_000313985.2 Echinops telfairi | reverse complement strand
GGGGGGGGTAGATAAACCTTATTTAAAAAAAAAAACACCTTACTGCCATTGAATAAATTCTGGCTCATGGAGATCCTATATAACAAAATAGAAACCCTACGGGTTTCTGAGGCTATACGTCTTTCTAGTAGCAACACTCTCCGATGGAGAAGCTGGTGATTTCAAACTGATGACCTTGATTTCAGGGTGCTGACCTTGAGATTAGAAGCCCAAGTATGACACCAGGGCTTTCCTCTTCCATCCTAAGACACCCCTTTCTGTATAGCACTTCCTTATCCTAATCTTTCTCCTGCACTCTGGTATACACTCCTGCCTCTTTGTCCTTTTCCTCCAGCTAACCTCTAAATCTGGGGATTCAAGGCCTGCTTCAATGCTCAGATCCGTTCTCTTTCTTTTCCCCAGGTGACTTTATTCGTTCTTAACACTTTAATAATGGTGGGGGGAGGGGAGGGGAAAGGGAGAAGGGGTAAAAATGAGGAGCTGATACCAAGGGCTCGAGTAGAAAGCAAATGTTTTGAGAATGATGATGGCAACAAATGTACAAATGTGCTTGACACAATGGATGGATGTATGGATTATGATATGAGTTGTACAAGTTCCCAATAAATCTTTTTTAAAAGACAAATAACTTTAATATATATACACATGCTAATAAATCCTAATCGGAACAATCCAGACTTAAAGAATTATAAAAGTAATCTTTTCCTGTTGTTCTATAAATAAAGTTTTAAAATTTTATTTATTAGTCATTTTATTGGGGGGTTCTTACAAATCTTATGACAATCCATCATTCAACTGTATTAAGCACACTTGTACATATGTTGCCATCAACATTTCCACAACATTTTCTTTCTACTTGAGTCCTTGGTATCAGCTCCTCTCTTTCCCCTCCCCCACCTCCCATCTTTGTGAATCCTTGATCAATTATATATTATTGCTGTTATTCGTGTCTTACACTGTCCATTGTCTCTCTTCACCCACATTCTGTTATTCGTCCCCCTGGGGGATGAGCTTTATACCCAACCTTGTGATGGGTAAACTTAATAATCTTAAAGTTCATAATCCAAGTGATGAATTTGGGTATCTTCAAATCTCTTAAACTATGAGAAAATGAATTCATTTGTTAAAGGTATCCACTGTGGTTTTTTAAATATTAGCAGGATTAGGTAACTAAGAGTACAATATGTAAAACAAAGATGAGATTCAAGAGTTTAGATGAGGAATATACATATATATAGTCTTAGTGTAAAATGGGGAACTAAAAAAAGGCCCAAAAGACCCTCTGTCCATTCTTCAGTGTCAAACTAGTTGCAGGACTAGAAATAGATATTGATGGTGAAATACTTAAGTTTTGGGCTGTTAAATGAAAACTCAGTGGTTTGAACCCACCAGCCCCTATCATGGGAGAAAAGGTGGCAGACTGGCTCTGTACAACGAGAAAGCCTTGACCGTCTAGAGGGCAGTTCTGGGTCCCTCGGTGTCACAATCAACTCAACAGCAATAGGTAACATTATAGATGAAAAATCACACTTCACGGTCACAATCTGTAGCAACAAGGGATGGCTTAGAAACTAGAGAAAAGAAAGGTTCACTTAGTGGTATGGTTGGTCATGTCTCTGTCATGTTAGACTGTTAAAAGGTAAGACGAATGTCTCAATTTGACCACAGTTCATCATGCATTTTGAACATGGGTTGGTAAACTGCGATACTTGAAGCATATGTCAACTTCAAAATACTCTGTTAACTTATAAAACAATCACAGTTAAACCAGGGAAAGAAAGGCATGGGCAAATTAAGTGAATGAAAACCAATGATCAAAATCAAAACCTTACACTCATACAAATAAATTATCTTTTGTATAATCAGTCAAGGCTGACATCCCCACTGATTTTTGCTACTATGAAAGAAATCACAATACCTATTCCTAATTACCTCATGGAAGAAGTGTCTCATTTGAGCCATTTTGGTTTTGAAGCGCTTTAGTTTTTGATGAATCCTCTTATCTTTCTCTAGTTGTGAGATCGTAGCCCATTCACAGTGTAGATAGGAGCTGAAGGGGAAGGAAACATTATTACGAAGGGAGAAAAGGAAAAATGGCAGTTCCAAGTTTGATATCTGGAGATTAGCCAAAAGCAGCTCATGCTTAGGAGCTGGTGCTCATGGAATTCTAAGTTGTACGCGGGCTACCTGCTCTGGAGGGGACATACAGAGTTCACATTTTTAACCATCTGATAAACACCCTGATGATGTTAATTGTGCTGGTGCACAAGTCTACGGATATATTATGAATAGCAAAGTGTTAATGATAGACAAGGGGTTGGTAAACTGCGATACTTAAGGCATATGCAACTTTCGGCAAGTCAATGTGGCGATGAAGTAAACTTGAAAATGAAAAAACGATAGTAGTTTCATTTCTAAAATTTTACGATATTATTCAGATAATGGTGACTTCATTTGTTTGAAAAAATTTATTTATGACTCTCAAATATTTTTCAATTGTTGTGAAGGAATTGACTCTTCTATTAGGTTTGCCAAGCCCTGTGCTAGACTAAGGTTTAGAGTTCATAAGGGATTTCCTCAGGAACCACACATCCCATATTCCTACAGGGAAACAGTAAACCTTGTGTCACTCCTGAACATCTCTCTAAAGAGCCAGTGTACTGGAAACAACCATGTGAGGCAGGAGACTGACTGCAAACATCCCCACCCTGTGGACTTTGCCCAGATCACATACTAGTTCTTGTACTTGACAAAGAATTCTTCTGCTTCAGTGTACTGTCCTGAAGGAAGCTGAGAAGAAAGAAACAAATCACAGTCACTAAAATCCTGTCCAAGAAAGCACTTTTCATTTTAAATACAAAGACAGATGATCATATCCAGTATTCCAGAAGATATTACTGACTTAAAGAATTAAAGAACTAATCTGATGCCTCAGCTCTAACTGTCTGACAGCTGGAGAAAATCAACCTTCACCCAGGCGAAATAGGCCTTACCTCCTTCTTCACAACCCGCATAGAAAGCACTTTGTCAACAATGGCCGCATCCTCTTCGCTAGGATTCTCCTACAGGAAAAGATGCAGTCAACCAACAGACGATTGTGAGCATCAGAACCCACCTCTCAAGACACCAAGGTCTTGGCTTACCACAAAGAACTGCATGGAAGGCAAGGTCTCGCCATCTGGTTCCTGTATTGGTTCAGGGAGGATAGGCTCTGGCTTTATCGGACCAGTTACATCCACTTCCTCTTCTTCTTCATCATCTGTGATCTTTATATCCAGATCCTCTGTATACTTTTTTCGCTTTACTTGCCGATTTGAGCGTCTCTTCTGTAGAAGCAAAAATGGTTAAAATAATTGCTTAGCATTTTCAAACAGAAAGCTTGGCAAGCTTTTTCAAGCAAAAGTTTACCACCCTGTTCATCTACCCAACGTTGAAAAAAACTGTTAAATGAATCCTACCATGATGTGTTTAATAAAATGAGATCCTTATAAAAGTGTTCTTTTCCTTTGATCTAGTAATATTACCTCCAAAGTGCTTTGTGAAATAAATAACTGCAAACATACAAAGACCGATAGACAACAGAGTTAATGTCAATATTGTTTTTAATAGAAGCAAAACTAGAATCTAGCTAAATAAATAACAGAAGAATTAAGAAAGTGTGGCCCATCAACAATAACATGGAATGGATAACTTAAAATTCATAGTATTCTGAATAAAATAGAAAAATGCTTTCCATTAGAGATGTAATCAGCAACATGCAACATGGTCCTAATTTGGTTAAAAAATACACACAAAGTCATAAGCATATGCACATGGGAGAAAGGCCTGGAAAGAACCTCATCAAAACCCTGCCACTGAGTAGACAACTACTATGAAGACTCTGTCTACTTCCCCAATTGTTCTGTATGCAGTGCATTAGCTGTACTCTTAAAAATTATGGGCAAATTCAGGCTAAAAATATATATCTATAAAACCAACAAAGCTATTTGCCTATAATCTAATGCTTAGTTATTACTCCAAAAGCGCCGGGAGAAAAACACCCATGACTATTTGCCTACTATGGAAGGCGCCCTGCTTCTTCAGTGGTGTGTACATGTGGAGCAGTGGCTCCAACCATAAGGTCAGCAGTCTGAAGGCATCAGCCACTCTACAGGAAGAAGATGGGGTTTTTGACTCCCGGAAAGAGCGGTCTCAGCAACACACAAGGCAGTTCTACCCTGTCCTACGGCGTCACTGTAAGTGGGCCTCGACTTGAAGGTAGTACGTTTGGAGTTTAAAACATATATTAATTTGTTGGTGACTTAGCAAAGGTTAGGAATCTGCCTAGTAGAAGAGAAAATGAAAACAGGTCTCTAGTCTTCACAAGAGAAGCAATCCTGAAGTGCAAAGATACAAGAATATTTTGTATCCAATTTCATTATTTCAGTCCTAAAAACTTGGTTTAGTAAACATATACTGTATTTTTCTATGGCTCATTTTTTTTAAAACTAGCAGTATTTATTATAGATTTTCCCATTTCAGTCACCTTATAAATCTACCTGTGTTTTCTTAAGTGGTTGGGCAAAAACTGCTTTTAACTAGCTAATTTAAGTAACTTTAGCAATTCATGATTAAAAATTAGGAAGGAGAGATAAACAGAAATAAATACCTAAGGATAATTTGAAAAAGTACACTGGACCTTACGAAGTATTAAGTTAAGATCATTTTAAAAGCTATACTAATTAACACAGCTGGGTTTACCTTAAGGCAGGTTAATAAAACAGTATATAAATATAGACTAAAACACAATGTGGATTCAGAACATCATAAAAATAGCATCTTTCATCAGTAAGGGAAAAGGTAGATTATTCTATAAATAGGAAAGGAAATAAATGGGATGGAAAAAACAAAAACTTTTAAAAAAGGATTAATGATTTAAATGTAAGAAAAAGTCACATTAAATTTAGAAGAAAATGTAGAAGAAGTTTTTATAATCGTGGACTAGGGAATATCTTCCTAAAAGTGATCAATTTGACTATGTAAAAACATTTTAAATGCACAATAAAACCTGCCACCAGCAGTTAAGACAAATAATAAACTGAGGGGGATGCCATAATCTCCTAATTGTAAAGAGTTTTGAAAAGCGTTTGTAAGGCCAGTAAGAAGAAAGGACGAAGGCAAATCAGGAACCAGAGCACAAAGAGTGTGAGCTGCCCGGGGACTTGGGAAGTAACGGAGAACAAGAGTAGTGGGCACGAAAGTGAAGACAACGTGCTACTGTTGATTTGATGATTGCACAACTCTTTTTAATGATTTAAACCATGCATTGCATGGTATGTGAATTATATGCCAATAAAACTGTTTTAGGGAGAATGCAAACTGTCTCCATGAACCCCTACCTCCGTTCCCATTGCATTAAGAGCTGGATGGAGAGCCTGGCTAACATTACAGAGCACTCTGATCAATGACTCCACAGAAGAATGTTGAACTGTAGGACAGAATTTCAAATTCTCATTGATTTTCCAGATCCATAGAGGGTGGATGAACCCCTGAAACTACTGTCCTGAGATAATCTTTAAACAAATCAAAAATATCCCTTAAGTCTTAAAACCAAATACAATAGTTTTTAACTTTAACTAGTGAAAAAGATGTCTTGAGCATTCTGCTCTTTTAGGAATTATCTGACGGGATGGAAGTGACAACAGCTCAGAAGATTAGCGAGGCGCCTTAGGAGCAGTGAGTCTACGTTAATAAGGCAGGGACAACACAGAAAGAGATGGTGAGAGTGACTGCACAAGGTCAACAATGTCACAAAAGTGTACATGCAGAAACTTTCCTTTGTACATGTTTTGCTGTGCCTATTCGCAAAATAATTTTTAATAAAAAATAAATGAATCATTAATAGAAATATGGGCAAAATGAATTCAGTTAGCTGGGAAAAAATACAAATGGCTGTTAAATATAAAATTATGTTCATATTCACTAATAAGAAATAAATACAACAGGTCAAATTGTTAAAGAGGAATTCACACAATGTGGGTGGCATTACATGAGGGCAATGTCTACTGAGGGAAAACTGATGCTACCCTTTGATGGCCCGGCAATTCCACGTCACAGATGTTATCTCAGTTTGTCAAGTGCACCCCCAGAGACTTAGCCTTGAAGAGACAAATAAATACCTGTGTCCATAAATGACTTGTACTAAGGATGTTCAAAGTGACCTTAAGAGATCCATACTGGAAAAAATTCAATGTTCATCAATAGAAGAATGGACAAATTTTGGTGTATCTATAGCACAAAATATTTCTTAAAATGAAAAAAAAAACACGAACTAATGAATTCCATCTCAAAACCATTCAGCCGAGAAACATGAAACTAAAGAGAATATATTGTACAATTCCATGTACCTGAAGTTCAAGAGCAGACAAACATTCTATGGGGACACAAGTCAGAGCAGTTGTTGTCTATGTGGGGGAGGGTCAGCTGACTGGAAAAGGGGAGAAGAAAACTTTCTGGAGTGATGGAAATGCTGTGTCTTGATTTGAGGGGTGGTGGTTCGGAAGTATACATTAGTCAAAGCTCACTGAATTACCAAACCAGGTTTACTGGTCAGATAGAGGTGGTACCCCCAAGACTATATAGCTCATAATCCCCATCAGGTCTAGATTTGAACTCACCTTTATGTTAGAATGGCCACTATTTATGATCAAAAGTGCAGCATTTATCCAAAGACAAAGTTCAGAAGGATAAATAAAGGAGGAGGAAATTAACACAGGGAGAAAGTGGGTAAGTGATGGAATATATCTAGGGGATTACAACGGATGAGGCGAAACTGCTGAATGTAAGACTTTGATCTGCTCTATTAACCTTCACCTAAGACACAATAAAAATTATTTTAATTATACAAATAAGATAAGTGTAAATTTCATCAACATATTTTACCTCATTTTGAAAGTCTGGGAGGATAAAAAAAAAACTACTGATAATTTTCTTTAAAGAGTGGGATTAGGAGAGGCTTCTAAACCTTTAACTTGTATATTCTGTATTTTTTATATATATTTGAATATACAAATAGGTATCACGATTTCATTCTTGACATTTAGATCTCTGAGTCATGCTGAAATTTGTTCCTATTTAAGGAGATAAGAAGCTCGGTTTTATCTTTTGTTTTTGTTTTTAATGCATTGCCAGTTGTCCTAGCCTAATTTTTAAAAATAACCTTTCTTTTCTCCATATATTTGAAATGAAATTCTAATCACAGCCATTCTAACCTATTTCTTGACTCTAGTGTCTTTTACTAATCTGTTATTTCTTCAATTCTAAACTTAATAACTATTGCCTCATACTATATCCTAATGTCTATTAGTCTGGATTGTGCCTCATTTGCGTTTCAAGATTTTCTTGACTATTCTCACATGTTAATTTCCCTCAGAATAATTCAAGTATTACTTTGTCAACGTATTGAATATTCATGAAGAAAAAGGGGAGGCATCTGTAAGTATTAGCAGCTAGAGAGAGGCACTTAAGACGCACTTCATCTAAACATTTACTTGTAGATGAGGAGTGCAGACTGGGCTCACTCACTGCCATGGAGTTGATCCCGGCTCATAGGGACCCCAAGGAACAGAGTAAAACGGCCCTGAGGGTCTCCCAGACTGTCACTTCCGGGAGCAGAAAGCCTCCTCTTTCTCCTCTCACGTGGTTGGTGGTTTCAAACTGCTGGTCTTACAGTTAACAGCCCAGTGAGTAACCACTACACACCAGACTGACCAGGTCCACAGAGCTACTGAAACAGTCTCATGAATCAACACCAGATACTTTCATGGCTAGAAACTTGATCCAAGATGGTACCATAATGCAACACATCACACACAACAACTGAAATCCTTCTGGTCTAGCTTCTTCAGTTCTTTTCCAATACCCTTCTACTTCAAAACGTAGAAAAACTTTGCGGAGATGAATAGTTCTAAGGGAAACCGAAGCACTGACATAACCATAACACTGTATGATTTCATGATTGTTCAGTTTTTAAAGCACAGAGAATTGGGGGAATTATTATTATTTTTCTAATTAATGGGCTTTTTGCCTAAAATGGCCAAAATGTGAAAGATTTATCCAGTTCTTTTTACCTTTTAGTTCTACTTCTGATTTAAAACAACTATAGAAATGTGCACATATTTATGACTTATCAGTGTCTATCCTGGTTCGCCACTAGAGTTGAACACGGTTTTCTTTAAGGATTCTTTTACCTGAATGCTGCTCTCTTCATCCTCCCGCGGTGACTGTGCAGGCATGACTTCCACATCTGAATTATCAGATGAGGTATTACGCTTTCTCTTCTTACCCACCACAGGAGTAATAGTGCTACAAAGAAAAAAAGTCACACTCATTTTCAGTGAAGACAAAATTTCCGAAACGAAACACCAAATGCACTGCCATCAAACGGAGGCTGACTCCTAGTGACGTGGTACACTGCCTCTGTGAGTTTCTGAGACTGCAATTCTTTACACCGTCTTTTTCCCACGAGCACATGGGGGTTTCGAATTGCTGACCTTGTAGTTAGCAGTTAGTAACCAGCCACCACATCACAAAGGCTCCTGAAGAAAAGTTAGGGGTAAGTAATCCAAACCGTCACATTCTAAGTATCTAAAAGACATGGCTATTTACTATGATGCTTGAAAACAAAAAAAAGCACGTTTACGAGTCACTGGCTGACCTTTCCAGCAGATTTGACCAATTCTAACTACCACTGTGTTAATAAATATTTGAAAGGGAGGGAGGGGGAAAAATGAGGAGCTGATGCCAGGGGCTTAAGTGGAGAGCAAATGTTTTTAGAATGATGAGGGCAACGAATGTACAAATGTGCTTTACACAACTGATGTATGTATGGACTGTGATAAGAGTTGTATGAGCCCCCAATAAAATGATTTTTTTTAAATATCTGAAAGAGTATAATACAGTAGAAAACTGAACTAAAATTCGGTCTCATTAATTATAAACATGATTGATAACAGCAGTCCTAAAAGATACTGAGAATCAAATAATAAAGTAAATTTTAAGCTGCAAAATCTCATGCAAAAATAAAGCATTCTCATTACACCACAAAGCCTGAATGAAAATCCCAAGACGTGAAAGCTAGGGAGCTGGAGCAAAGCTGCAAGATACAGGAGGGCTGGAGAGGGCCGTCAATTGTCAAAAGAATTATGTGGCAAGTCCTGATTCTATCAAGACTTCTTAAGGTTGACCAAGGGTGCTGAACAACAAATTGTCCAGTAGTGATCTTGTAGCCCACAGAGTGGTTACCAGGGTAGTGTGAAGCCTCTTCGATACTACATTGACACTAAGTATGCATAACAGCCTAAGGGTCACAGTTTTAAATACAGCCCCAATACAGTGTTTCCTGTGCCTTAGCCTTTCTCTTTAAAAATGTTACATTGACAAGTTTCTGTTAACAGATCATATTAGCATTGAGACAGAATAGAAAAGCCTTATTATATTCTAAGACAGATCACCTTGAACTTATATAAGCAGTTGCTTTAAAAATAATTTGAAAGTGAGCAAACTGCCCACAAGTGTCCCATCAAAACAGCAACGAGTACTCACTTGAGCTTACTTTTGCCCTTAGTTTTGGAGGTACCAGAAGTTTTGCTCTTCTTTGGCTTTTCATCCTTGAGCCTCTCTCCACTGCCTTTCTTCCTGCGTTTCTTTTCGCCCTCCTCCTCCGGCCGCACACTGGGCAATTCATCCTCGTTCAGGACTCGAGGGATGTTCTGCTCACCCCGGGCCCGGGCCCTGGCAATGGCCTCGGCTACAATTCGGTTTGCTTTCTCCTGCTTCTTTTGGTGCTCCAGCCTGCGGTTTTCCTCCATCCCTGTCTTACCTCCAGGATGAGCAGAGCTTGCTGGTGACGACAATGCTGCCACTTCACTGGCACTTAGAACTTTAACTACAGAGAGCCCTGAAGAGGCCCCTTGGGAAGAGCCAGCCTATGGAAATAAAGACACCAACATTTTAACATCCTTGTAACTAAGCGGCCTAATAAAACCCAGCTATACAGCAGGTAGGCCATAAACTCTAAATCTCCAGTTTCTCAAATACAAGGCTAAGATCAAGCTTTACAGAACCTAGACACATTTCTTTTTAAGTTGCTTTTGGCGGGAAGAGAATAAGAAAAGGTAAGGATTATGCCAAATCAAACTTTATTAAACTTTAACCATGTTCCTATTATTAATAATCATATACATTATTCTAAAAATTGATGAATAGGACCAATACTGGTATCTGGCTAAAAGTAAATTTGTTTAATGTTCACTTTTGGTCTATCTTTATCTCTCTGAGGGATGAATGGAATGATAATCACTTCACTTTCCTAATCTTTCAAACCAAAGGGTATTTCATATCCTTTTAATTCCACAAAAATACTAAAAAAAAAAACAAAAAACAAAAAAACTGTGACTAGTCCAAAGACAACTATTGGATAAATCATGACTCCAAATCCAACAATCTAATCGATACCCACACAATAAAAGTAAAATAAAGATGAAAGAAATAAAAGTCTACATCTCAGATCAGAGGTAGAAATCTAGATCGGTCTGAGTCGGTAAGTGCTTGTTTGAAGGCAATAGCAAGGTAGTAAAGGTGTTTCCTCCCTCCTTTTCTGCCTAACGGTGTATGTAGCCTCACCTGTGGCTGCAGCACCACCTTGAGAGGCACTGAAAGTCTTTGTCCCGGGCTTGGTCCTGGTGCCATTATCTGAGCCTGCTGCACAGAGGAGAGCGTCACTGGCTGAGCTGAGGTTGGCTGCTGGGGCTGGGGCTGAGATGAAGGAGGTTGTGGTACAATCTGAATTTTTTGCTGTGGCTGCTGCACCTGCAGCTGGATGGTAACTACTTTGGCAGGCTGCCCCTGGGCATTCTTGGCTTGAGTCAGGGCTGCAAGCTGGTTGCCCTGTAACACTATCTTGCCTGGTAAACTTCCTAGCACGACATGCCGGTGTCCTTGGGGACCTCCAGACTGTGGCTGCTGGAGGACCAGGGTGATGCGTTTCGATTCACCCTAGGGTAAAAAGAAGGTGCAAGAGAGGTACATATTAGAATGAGCAGGGCTCCCTTCAATATGTGCACCAGTCTTCCTCATCCTAGAATCATAAAAAGTGAGGATCAGAAGACTTAATACAACTAACTTGACTCATCCTCGTATCCTGACAGACTCTTTGCTACAACACTCCTGCCCACTGGTAATCAAGCCTAGTTCTGAAAACTAATGGGAGGCTCACTATCATATAAGGCATACATTTCATTTTTAGAAACCTATGAGACTATATTTGTTTTACTTAATTGAAATCTGCCTTCTATCTTCTTCTCATTGGTCCTTCTTCTCCATTCCAAACTCTTTGGCCCTTTATTCAAAGGCCAGAGAGAGTACTAACTTTTAAGATGAACAGAGTAGGAGAAAGACAATCTTAGTAATAAAAATAGGGAAAAGACAGCTTTCATAAGTCTGGGTCTATATATTTTTCAAAATTGAGTCCTTATTCCTATAGCATCTTTTATTTCTCAAATCATGAAACATTGTATCACAGGTTATATGAGCTCTATAAGGATAGGGTCTGTCTTGTTCAGCACCTGCTAGATACAGTGTATACAGAAGAGCTCAAAACATACATCCACATGTACTGCTTCCACCCAGCTTGTGGCTGTCAACACTAAGATAGAAAGCAAGGATAGACTATAAATAGGCTTTCCCAGAGATAGCTCTCATATAGTAAGTACCCTGACTCTCTACTAAAGCAAACTTCACCTCCCCCTTTCACTCAAGTCACCTGGGTAGGTGTAGAGGTCAGTGTAACTGCAGGCTTCAGTGGGGGCCCTGTGGCCCCAGGGTTTCCAGCAGGAGCTGAACCCTTAACTGGCTGGAGGACCAGCTGCTTTACTGGTCGGCTGGGCTGGACAATGCGCTGAACAGTAGCCTGGTTCCCAGGGACCTTGGCGGCCAACACTGTATTACCAGAGACAATGGAAACACCTGGTCGAAGGGGGGTGCCGGTTAGCACTTTGGTAAAAGTAACTTTTCCACCATTGGCTGTGCCAGCCACCAGGGGCTGAGCTGTGCTGGTGATACCTTGGGCCTGAATTTGTGCCACATGGGCACCAGTGACTGAGGAGCTTGGTGGGGCCTTGAGGATAACAATCTTAGGGGCTGATTGAGGTGGCTGTCCTCCAGTGCTACTGGAGACAGTTGTGGCAGAGACACCCATGAAAGGATTCCCTTGGCTCAGGATCTCTTGGCTCTTGGAGACCTGCAAAAGTCCTGATGTCGGCGTCGTTGTCTGTAAGACAGGCTGGGCTGGCTGCTCCTGGCTGGCAGGCTGAGTGGTAAAATCATGCAAGGTTAAAGGTTCTGGAGCTGCTGATTCTTTGGGAATTTCTGGAGGGACTGTTTCCTCTGGTGGAGGGACCAGGTCACTGGCTGATGAATTCCCCACATCACCACCTCCACCATCCTGGTTCATGTGATCCAAGGAGTCCAGAGAGCTTGGCAGTCCAAGGGCTTCCTCTATGGGGTCTTGCGTGACCTGGTTGAAGCTGTCATCAGTCAGAGAGTCCAGGCCAAATAAATTTGGGTCATCAAACAGATCCATGATGGGGTCTGCCATCTTGAGAAAGCAATGGAAGATATCTCCCAAAGCCTAGGGAGGGAAGGGGAGGGGGGTATTGGCTCTCCCCTCCCCTCCCCTGCTAAGAAAAAATGTACACAATGGAAGAGGACTACTCTTCAGGTAAAGAGGCAAGAAACAAGTGCATGTCAGATTGTCCTGACCTTCATGGAGCAAGATGGCTAGGTCTTCAGAGGAAGATGATGGAATTCCTGTTGTGGGAATACAAATGAAAGATTAGCAAAGTTGATAACCTGGAGAAAATGTCTGTTTTAGGTATCACCCTTCAAAAAAAAAAACCACAAAAAACAGTTCACTGTCATCTAGTAAATTATATAGAACATAAGTTTTCCAGGCTGTCAATCTTTATGGAGACAGACCACTAGAGTGCTCTCCTGCGAAGAGCTGGTAGATTCAGACGGCCAGTTTTGGTTGGCAGCTGAACCCTTTAACTACTGTGCCACCAGGGCTTCATGCACTACCCTTAAAACAACAACAAACTAAACTCACTCTTGTTGATTCATTTCCAACTCATAACAACCCTATAGGGCAGAGAACTGCTTCCTTGAGTTTCTGAGGCTGTATATAGAAGCAGACCACCTCATCTGTCTCACCCAGAGCAGCTGGTAGGATCAAACTGCCAACCTTGCAGTTAGTAGTCCAATGCCTACCCCACTATCCCAAGGCTCCTGTGTTCTGCCCTTAATAGCATCAAAATCATTAAGAGGGAAATGTGAAGAAATTTAAGGATAATTAACAGAGCAACTACATTTCAGCTTCAAAATTAAAATTAAATCAACAACAACAAAAAGACAAAGAAATCCAATCAACCACCTTTTTGTCAACAGCATTCAATCAGCTATTTCTCAGCATAGTTATCATTTTTAGATAGACTTCATAAAATTGAGTAATCACTCATCTTCTATTCTAGTCCTAAGTTGGCAGAACTTAAAAATATACCATCAACATTTCTGTGAACATAGATGAAAGTTTCTATATATTTTATACTTCATCAATTTCCCCGCACATCTTAGATACCTTTACTTCCTACTGACAAAAATAGCTTTAAACCAAGCTCACAGTAGAAGCTCATCAAACAATGGTATAATTTTACCAGGGATTCTCCCAAATTTTATACTAGTTAACATATCAATTAATCTATACCTAGCATTTCTGATCTAACGTCTCCTCTCAAGACACACACACACACACTCACACACACACTCACACACTCCTACATTTCAGTACAATATAGACTACATAGTTACCTGAGTGATTGTGACTCTGTGACTTTGCCTACTGTAATGTAGCTTCTGATTGGGACATCCTCACCACCCCCAACATGTTTCCCAGCTGAAATCTTGTTGCTGTTATGTGCCATCGAGTTGGTTCCGACCCATAGTGACCCTACACACAACAGAACAAAACGTTGCCTGGTCCTGTGCCACCCTCAGCATTGTTCCTAAGCTTGAGCCCAATGTTAGAGCCGCGGTGTTAACTGCCTCTCTACTGCACCACGCCTGATGTCCTCCTCCAGGGGTTGGTCTCTGAAATCTTACCCACTTTCAAATGTCTTCTACTTGTCTTCATTCTCTGCCCCTTGAACAGGGAAGCAGTTGGTGGTGACACGATCTCTCAACCTCCTTCCATTGACCACTCACATCAGTGTTTGTACCTTACTTAAGTCAGTTCTATTTTACCAAAATAATGAGTTCCCTGGAGGCTCAAATGGCTCCTCTAAGTAAATTATAAAAAGCACAATTCCGTGTGGTGGTCCAGATCCTCTTTCCTTAAGAGATGGAAAGTTCCTGGACAGGGATGTCTTACTTGTCTCAGGATCCCTGAAGAAGCTGTAAAGTATCTATCAGATACATAGTAGCTACTCACGAAAACAAACAAAAACTAAATGATACTTCTTTTACTCTACGATGAGACCATAAAAAGCGTCCTATCTTATCTTGAAATAATGCCTTAAAAATAACTGAAAGTATGCTCACTGAATCTACATCTAAGGTTTTAAGTTCATGAAGATACTGGGGAAAAAAGAGAAAGAAAATATTATCTAAGATAAAGAATTATACCACCAAATAACTAAAAAGTATAGTAATCTGTTTTCTGTGTATAATGTCAATGTTTGATAATTCAGAAAAGTTTTGCATGATAAGTTTCGCATGCCCTGACTTTTGGAAGATATCAGCTATGAAATTTGTCAGTGATATAGTATAGATTTGACTAGGCAATTTTCCCACATAATCTGCAAGCTCTTTTTTCCCCTTTCCCAATCCATACCTGTTATTCTAATAGAACAATATGAGTAATATCCAATAATCTCTGACACAAAGAGAAAGCCTGTCAGTAATTGGTACCTCGGTCATGTCTACCAAAGTTCGATAAGATCTTCCCTGCTCCAGTAATCACACACCCTGCCCATCTTGTCCAGGATCCCTATCACGTCCCACTCCTGGTTCAACAGTTCTGCCAACTCATTCCAGTCTCTAGCCAATAGGTCTAATAGCTACCTCAAACTTATCCAAAATAGCAAGCCAAGAAGTTACAGATGTACCTTGATTTAATGAAAACTTAATAATTTCATAAATTTCCCTAAGTCAATATTATCATCAGCTTCTATGTATGCCCTACTTAACTATTATTATATTTCATTTTCTCTCTTGCTCACCCTCAAAGAAGTACACTACATATCTAACACACAAAATTACAATAACAACTCCTATTAATTAGAAGCCTTTGTGATAACAGTCTATAGTCCTTTCTTCCATGGGTATTTCGTCCTTTCCACAAGTTTGTGCTGTTTATTCTTCCTAATGCTCTTCCTCCCACAATGGTCAACCTCAAAGAAATCTCATTTTCTTAATGTCAGAAGTAAGGTTAACAGTTTCTAAAATACTTCCTTATCTCCTAGGACTCACATATAAGCTTTTAAAGATCAATGCATTACCATTTATCTTTCCTTTCCCAATTCTTGGGTCAAATCTCCCCTGCTGGTCAGTCTAGGCCTAATTATTAAAAAATCTTCTCCACTGATTGAACACCACACCAACTATCATTGCTTAAGTCCATCCATCTAGTCATATCGACAGACCCAATTCGACTTAACCATACATTTTATTCTAGTCTATTTTCTTTTGAGTTTCCATCTTTAAACTGCCACTGACTTTCCGAAGATTAAAACTTCCCCTACATACATCCAACTTGCTTCACTTCTCCTCTGTTCCTGCTTGTGGGTCATCCTGACTGTATCTACGGCTGGCCTATGCTATCAAGCTCGTCTACCTACATACATCCAACTTGCTTCACTCCTCCATTCCTACTTGTGGGTCATCCTGACTGTATCTACAGCTGGCCTATGCTATCAAGCTCGTCTACCCCATTACTTCTCTTCTACAGTTCTACCTCTGATAGTCAAAATTAATGGATGCTGAGCAGCTCCAAAGAGACCCTGGTGGCATAACAGGTGATACATTGGGCTACTAGCCACAATGTCAACAGTTCAAACCCAGGAGTCTTTCTGAAGGACAAAGAGGAGGCTTTCTGCACTCACAGCTTTATTGCTTCTGAAACCCAAAGGGGCAGTCCTACTGTCTTATAAGACCTGCATCAGACTTGGCTTGACAGCAGTGAGTAGTGGTGGGAAGCAGTTCCACCTACATGAAGCACTTAGAAATCGCTAAGTAAAACACTTGCCTAGAAGATAACATAGTCCTATCAGACTGTTATCATGTTGAAAATGGAAATCTAGTCTTGGCTCACCACTGTCCACAAGAGAAACAGAAGCATGTGTTTAAAACACATGTATATGTTAAAAAGAGTTCAGTGGCCATATTTACTCACTTTTCATCATTGCAGACTAGTAACAACAATTCTGAGGGGTTAGTGTGGAGAAAAAATAGAATAAACTAATCAGTTAAGATTAAATTCCAAGGTTACCTATCATCTCTAAGTAACAAGCTTGGTACCTCTAGAGAAATATTTTATAGAGAGCATTAATCATCCTTCAACTCATCTCTTTATTAAAGGAAAACTGTTAATCCTATAGAAAGTGAGCCCCTCAAAATGAAGTATAAAATAACTACCTTTAATACAGTTCTTCTGGTTTTAACAAGATCTATATAGTTTCCACATTTCTTTTGGCTCTTTCCATCAAAAAGGAGTTTTTAAAATGATACTCTATATTTTTCCATCTCAACCTCAACCTTTCAACAAAGCAACAATTTTCAAGTAAGCCCCTTTAGAAGTGTTTCTAGCAACTATAAGTGAAGATGAGAGTGCAATATGAAAAAGAAAACTGCATTCAATATTATAATTGCTTATCAAATAGAAAAAAAAGCCACACCCCACTGTTGAGGCTGTTCATACACAGTAAAAAACTTAACAATACTTTCTTGACCAGCAAGGAACTGCATAACAGCAACATTAAAGGATGGGGACAATGTGCAGAGACGGAAGCATGCCTACCTTGGGTGGTATCAATATCTAGGTGGCTGTGAATGAGGTAAGATTTCTTAGTCTTTCAAATCAAAGAGGAATTTATCACCATGCATGAATTATACTGCGATACATTAGGTCAGTTTTCTAACAGATAGAATTATATAAACTAAACTATAGACATCCATTCTCCAGTTACAAATGTCACTGTAGTACCCTTCCATCTAGAAGATATTGAACAATGAATGCCCTCTTTTGTAATACGCACTTTAAAATATTTTACTTCAAAGTATAAATCTTAAGAGGTGGAAACTCTATCTTATCAAGCAGATCAACTGCAAATATAAGCACACGCTATTGGAACACAAAATGAATCGATGCAACTTAAGTTCCCTTGAAAACCCAATAGCCAAAATCTAAAATAGAAATCATCAATATAATTTTTAAAGAGAAGCATTTAAAAACTACACATGGAGACCTTTGCGGGACTCAAAGTCTCAAGTTTCACAACAAAAAAGGAAATACATATCCAAGGTAAATGTAATTACAATTTTGGGTTACCAAGGGATCAGGGTGAAAGGACACAACATAGTCTGTAAGAAACAGCTATTAAGTTGGGGACACCCAGGAGATTTTCTTAGGATATCAAGCTCGTCGGCAATTTTCTCTCGCTTCACCATTCTCACTGCCAAATATGTGGCCACTTTTTGTTTCCCTAATTACCGTGTGAGCGCACCATCAGTATGAAGATTCGGGGTAAACATGGGTGATAAAGTGAGCCTTGACTGAATAAATGAGAGGCAGAATAGGCAACTATGAAAGCAAAAAGCATGTACACATGCTCAGAGGGTGAGGGAGCAATTATAAAAATTATGAACTCATATGGGGGAAGGGAAGGGTTCAGGTGAGGAAGTGAGGGGCTGATGGAGAGGAAAATGCGGCTGGGGGTGGGGGAAGCCGGGAACATTACCTGCTCATACTGCCGGGGTGCCAGTGAAGGCCCATACAGCAGAGGGGGAAGATTTCTGGCAACTGGAGCCCCCAAAATGGAGATGAGGTACATGCACTCGAAGGAGGGATCCAGCGGGGGTGCTCTCCAGGGTGGGGATGGCTAAGACGGCAAGATGCCGAGGGGGGGTGGGGATGCCCAGGGTTAGAGCAATGTTAAGACGGAAGCTGCAGGCTGAGAGGCCCGACAGGCCCTGAAAAAGTCAAAGAGCTGGGAGCTGTGCCTCAGCCCAGTGGGGAAGAGAAGTGGCTTTACCTGCAGCGGCCGTGGGGGGCCGGTTCGCCCCTCTCGCTGTCTCTCCAGCACCAGTTCTTCCCTCCTCCTGCGCAACCTACCTTGCTGCTCCCACCCGCCCCGCGTCCCCATTGGCTAAAACCCACTGCCACTCACCACAGAGCGCAGAGACGCAGAGCAACGCAAAGGGTGGAACTGGACAGAGCGCTCCCTCCCCCGGCCCCCCCCCCGCCCAGCGGTAGTTAGGTTGAGAGTGCACGGAGAGGCCTATCCGGTTTCCAGGGCCCAGGCGAAGCCTGCAGCTTGCCTGAAAGAAGGGGGCCTGGCCACAGAAGCGGTCTCATGCTGCGGAAAAACAGTCTTGGGGATTACATCCCCTACCACCTACACTGTGTTCTGCACACCAAGGAACGTAAACTCGGGTGGGAGGGTTCCGCACTAGGCCAGCTCCGCCTCCCTCTGGCCTCCCTGCTTTGCAGCAGCCCTGTCAACCTTCTCCAGTAAAGACTACCCCTTAGCCCACTGCCCAATTAAAGGGGCCAAGTCTTCCCTCCTTCATGGAACGAGTTGCCGCAAGATCAAACCTTTTATTCTTCAAAGACGAAACACTCTCTAGCATAACCCATAACCCATAATACCTTGAATTCCTGACACTCCAAACCCTTTTGGCAGTATGGCCCTCAGATGGCAATCCCTCCTGGAAGCCCTCTTAACAATTTCTGCCCCACCCCACTCCACTCCACCCCCAACACACACATCCCCCTACCACCCCCAACCCAATCCTCATCCCCTGACCTGGTCTTCCCCTCCACCTCACTTCTCATGAAACTTTGTTTCGTATTGCCACTTGGACCCAATCCTCATCCCCTAACCTGGTCTTCCCCTCCACCTCACTTCTCATGAAACTTTGTTTCGTATTGCCACTTGGACCCAATCCTCATCCCCTGACCTGGTCTTCCCCTCCACCTCACTCCTCATGAAACTTTGTTTCGTATTGCCACTTGGTAATGCTGCCCGAGACCATCTAACTTCCAATATGACTACCATCTCCATAGTAATGCTGACATTAAAAATAGTTGGTTACTCCCTGACCACTACTTTCCCTGAAACTGAAAATCAACCTAGTGTCACCCACTGCCATCCAGTCGATCCCTATTCACAGTGACCTTACAGGACAAGGCTGAACTGCCCCTGAGGGTTTCCAAGGCTGTAATTCTTATAGAAGCACTCTGCCACATCTATCCGACATGGAGGACCTGGTAGGTTCCAACCGCTGACCTCAAGGACTTAGTCATAGTATCCACAAAGCTCCTTCAATTGCTGTCGTTCAGTCATTTCTCACTGGCTTACAGGTTGGGCTGCTAACCACAAAGTCAACAGTTCAAAACCACCAGCTGCTTCAAGAGAGAACAATGAAACTTTCTACTCCTATAAAGTCTCAGAAACCAACAGGGACAGTTCTACCCTGTCTTATAGGGTCACTGGATGAGCTAACTGTTGTTAGGAATATTCAATTACCTGAGCCTATAAAAGGTCTGATGGCTGTTTGCCCATTCACTCAGGCTCAAAGCTTCAAAGCTGTCCCTGCAACCTCTAGGACCCACCATCCAATCATTTGCTAAGTCCCATTCACGCGCAACATATCACGGCAACGGCAGAACTCGGGCAATCCTCATACTGCATAGATGAGAAAACAGACTTGCAAGAGTTAAGTGATTCAACTAGGACACTAAATGGCAAAATCAGGACTGACTCCTCTCATCTATTTCTTCAGCCACTTCCCTTATTCATGTGGTTGTTATTCAATAGAAAAACTCCTCCTCACACCTAGTATCTCTTCCAGCTCCTACTAATCTAGTCTGTTATCAGATCAACATTCCTAAAACACCCTGTGGCCAAATTGGTGTCTTGCTTAAAAGCTTTCAAAGTTTTCTTGCTGAGACAGAAAGTACAATTTCCTTTTCCAATAACCAAGGCCTACATTTTGCCTTTCTAGCCCAATCAGGATTCTACCTCTACACTAGTCAAAATGGACAAGTATCTATCGGTGCATACTTTGTTATATCTAGGTCTTGCTAATACTTTTGCCTTCAAATTATATTCAGGCCTTACTTCATATCTTTGTTTTTACCATCAAAAGTCTACTTCTATGCAATACCACTTCAATAATCATCTCAACATTTTATTGTGTATATGTTCTACCAAATAA
>NW_022103915.1:86321493-86325696 GCF_000313985.2 Echinops telfairi | reverse complement strand
CCCCCAGAAATCATTATGACATAACTTCTACTCTCAAAGAACTCACAGTAGGTATTTGTGTGTTTACAAAAAGGTAGCGTGAAGAAGAGTAGAGCCCAGGACAACAGTGACAAAAGGAAGCAATTACGATACAATATGAATAGGCAATGAAATCAGTAGGAGAATATTACAAGAACACAGTGGAATAAGACAACTTAAAAGGAAAAGATACCCAGGAAATAGTTTCTTAAGGGACGAGGAAGAGTTCGTCAGGTGAGAGGGGAGGCGCTACAAGTAAAGGCCCCGACAGCAGGTGAGAGGGGAGGCCACACAAAGCACAACACTGAGAACGAGTGGGATGCGGACAAACTAAGACGTTCAGTAACCTAGTCTTGCTAAAGCGTAAATCACAAAAGAAAGAAGTGAGACGGAAAGGAGCGGTAAGGGTCTTGAAACAGCAAAGCTGTTTCTTATGGGCAGTGAGGAGCCACTAAAGCAGGGGTCCTCAAAATACAGCCCGGGGGCCGCATGCGGCCCGCCGGGGACATGTATCTGGCCCGCCAGGTGTTTTTGCCGCCACCGCCTGTCCTGCTTAGCAGCCGACTCGTCCAGTGAGCATAGGAATTTGTTCATAGTTTTTTTTTAAAACTATAGTCCGGCCCTCCAACGGTCTGAAGGACAGTGAACTGGCCCCCTGATTAAAAAGTTTGAGAACCCCTGCACTAAAACACAGAACGACATTTGGGTTCGTGAACTCTAGCTACTGAATGTAGGCAAGGGGACAGAAGCCAGAAAGCTTCTACAGAAATCCAGGAAAGAGCTGTGCGGTGGATGTTTCTTTTTTTATTTGTTCGCAACCCCCTTCTATATTTGGGACTACCCCATAGAGCCAGAGACAAGGAAGATAAGGAAGTAGGCAAGGGACCTAAGCCAGTGAAGCGGTTATTCCCACTAAAGGATTTTTGACTCTGGAAGGCTGATTCAAAAACCTAAGATCAGTTGGACAATATTTCAGGGGCAGGCTCTGGAGTTCAATAGCAGATCCTAAACAGGCACTTCTACTTGTGGCGTTACCTTGGCTGTGCTCTCCATAGCTTTGCCTCCCCTAGGTTCAGATAATGTTCTAAACCAGGATTTCTAGCATTCCTGTTTACTTTTGTGAGCCACTCAGCATCCTTCGATAATTCCCTTGTCATGTTACACCAAAGCAAAACCAAAACTATTGGTTGCAACTAAGAATCCTAACAAGATACTTTTGGCAACTATACAGCTATAGAAAGACAGTGATGGAAAGGGGCGAAACAACTGTAGAGCGGAGACTGATCAGCGTGTGTGAAGGCAAGGCAAGTGTTAAGAAAAATTGAAAAATACTACTTGGGAAGAAAGAGAGCATTTTGGGGTCTATGAAGAACTGGAGAACTGCTGTCCATTCCAAAGGGAAGAGCCGTTCTTCAGCTCTAGTTAAATGCTGTCTCCTGGAAACACAAAGCCAGGCTTGAGAATTTCAAGACTTTTCAAAATTCAGAAATATAATTTTAGATAAAACTTCTAGGTTTAAAATGCAGATAACTAATTAAAAATACTTTTAAAACACTATGCAGACGACAAAACAGCTGTAAACACTTAACTGTAGACAATGTTTGGGACTCAAAATTATTTGAGATTTGTGGTGCAGAGTGAGAAAATGAAGGAGGAACTATGGAGAACATCAGGATTGAAGAATCAGAAAAAACGACACCTAAGAAGGAGACAGAACGAATCGTCAGAAGCAGGAGAGTGCACTGTCAGAGATGCAGAGAATGATAAGGTGCAGGAGGAAGCAAGGATCAATTATTTCAAACAAAGGAAAAAAGTCCATAATTTAACAATGTAAAATGTCCACTAGATATAGTTATTAAAGGCATCTCTGATCTCTAATTTCCATTGTCAAACCAGAAGTCATTTGGCCCCATGAATTTTCACAGCATCTTCGACTTTGTACTTTAGTCATATTTTACATGGAGGTATAAATGAGCTTTGAAGTCAAGAGGGCCTGGGTTCATCCCATCAACAGTTTCCACCCCACCAGGAGTTCCTTCCTCTGCAATAATAATGCCCAGTTATAGGGTCATCAATAAGGATTAATAAACAGCCCAGTTCCTGGCACATCAGTCCTAGTAGGTGCTCAACAAATGTTGCTGTGTGTGTGTGTGTGTGTGTGTGTGTGTGTGTCAATGTCTTTACCTACCTAGGAGAATACTAATCAATAAGCCTTAGAAAGATCACCACCCAAATTAATGGCCTCCCTCAACATTTTAATTTCAGTCCGCTATGACACACGAGCCTGAGGGCATTCTCTCTCTCCCCTCCAGATTAAATTCAATTTGAAGCAAAACGAGTAACTACAGTCTAGATTCAAGAGTCTGAAGATAATGTTCACACGAGTGGCTTCGGTCAGCCTAAACTCACAATAGATGTGCTAAGTCACTAGTGTGTAGCTGATTCCAACTCATGGTGACCCTATAGGTCAGAGTAGAACTAACTCTTCCCGGGGCAGGCAGTCTCAACTTCTCCTGCAACTGGTAGGTTTAAGTTGCCAACCTTGTTTAAACTTAACCCACTGCGTCACCACAGACCCTCTTTGAGTGGCAAGAGACCTAAATTAAGACTCCCAGGAATCCAGGGGAAGGTTATTAAGTTACTAAAAAGTCTACCCCTCTTCTCAAACACTTTTTCCCATGACTTCCCGGACACATTTTCCTGATTTTCCTAACACCCTGATCACTTCTTTGGTTACTCTCTTCTCCTCTCATAACCTCCTGCTGACTCCTGGAATTGTGGACGTTCACCACGATTTGGCCCTAGACTTTCTTTTTTCTTTCTGTATTTTCTTTTCAGTGGGGTCTTATTCACCTTCATGCCTCAGTTATTATTTCTTTACATGCCTCTCACTTGTAAGTTTGGGCAAACTGAATTTATAGGCAGCATGGCTGCAGGGTCCTAGGTGTAAATGAGGCGCTCACTGTGGAAGTCAGCACTTTGAACTCCTCCAGAGGCTCTCTGGAAGAAAGGACTGGTGAGCTGCTAAAGACAAAGGAAAAACAGAAACAAACCTAGAGAGCAGTTCCATCTGGAGCCCACGTGGTAGCCTGGAGCCAGGAGCCAAGTGGATGGTAGGTGACAACAGTGTGGCTTCACTGTCACCTCTGTGGTGTGCACAGGCGGGAGTCACTCCAGCCCATGGTGATCCTACGGGGCAAACCAGAACTGCCCCACAGTGTTTCCTCGGCTGTAATCCCTACAGGAGCAGATTGCCAGGTCTTTTTCCCAAGGAGCCACGGGGCAGGTTCCAAACACTGAACCATTGTGCCTCCAAAGTTCCTTTCACTATCACTGTTCTCCTAATATACTATATTCCAGGATACATGCTGCTATTACACAGTCTCATAGTATCCAGAACGTCTACACTGTAGTACAAAGTAACTGCTAACTGCTTGATGTCTATTCCAGTTCACCCAATTAGAATGTAAGTTCTACAAAGGCAAAGACAATGTATGTCTTGCTCTCAACAGCATTCCCCTTTGTGTATGAAGGGGTACTGGACATTCAATGTACATCTGTGGAAGAAACATAGGCACTCCCCAACTCAGCAGGGGTGCAGTGGTAGGGCTGCCAGTGGGGAAGTTTCTGAGCAAAGGTAACAGCTTCCCTCAATCACACGGTAGTGTTAACATTTTCTAGTCAGAGTCACTCCAGAAAGGCAGTATAAAACCGTAAGCATCAAAAAAACAAACAAACCTTAAGCATCTTCACTTTCTAGGACTTGTAGCAGACTCAGCTTTTTACATACTGAAAAGGGTGCTGTATGCAAGACATACAAGATAATGGGAAGTAATGAGGTCCCAGTTACCCCCTTTGGGCCTGGGACCACAAAGCCTCAGCAGTCAGGAATGTAGAGTCGTGGCAAGAAATGAACTGGTAACCCCACACCTTTCTGATTCCAAAGTAGGACACGGATTCGCTTGTAAGTCAGTGCCACAGTAGATTTCTCCCCCCAAGTAAACGCCTGTGGGTTTTTTGCTTAAATGTGAAGACAGAAAATAAGAACCAACTCTTTAAGCTCACTGGCCTTGGGTCAAGTCAGATTGCATCTGGAAAAGTTTATCTTACTGGCTCATGTTCACAAAAGTGAAAAATAATATTCTGGGCTCCAGATGATGAATATCTAATTTGCATTCCCAAAAG
>NW_022103915.1:86295548-86321393 GCF_000313985.2 Echinops telfairi | reverse complement strand
GGGGGGCAGGGCTTCCAAAAGTTCATGGAAAAATGGAATTAAAAAATAATAAAAATTTTCCACAGACTTTTTGAAGTCCCCTCATATAATTTAGGTAGCACCATCCTGGTCCTCTTTGTGCTCCCTACACCCTCTGTACCTGCCCCAGTTTAATTGGGCCAATTATACACACATTTGTTCATCCTAATCATAAAATATAAATATTTAATTAATTCAACCAGCGTCTATGTTCACTGCAACATTTATATTTCATTTTGTTTTTCTTTTAAAAAAAAAGGCAAGGGGAGAGAGGAGAAACATTATAAACCATACTCTTCTTAAGACTGGTGGCTACAAGAATAAAAGTTTACCCTCGTAACATAGGATCGATGAAAATTTCATGGGTTAATTTTCTCTCTCTCTCTAGGCCACAGAGTCCATTCTAACTCACATCAGTCCTTTAGGACAGAGCGAACAGCCACCTTGGGTTTCCATGACTGTAAATCTTCACAGAAGTAGAAAGCTTCATCTTTCTGTTAAAGAGCAACTGGTGGTTTTAAACTGCTGACCTTGGGTTATCAGCCCAACACATTACCCACTACGCCATAGTAGCTAGAAAATGAAGTTATTTGCAAGACTAGCCAAGTGATTTTCCTCGGTAGTGCTCAAAGTATTTCACATAATCTTATCTTCAAAATAACTAAGTTAAATAAAAGAAACAAACTAATGTTTTTTTCCCCTTTTAACATAGATACAAAGACAAAGAAATTTACATTTTCAAGGCTCTATACCTGCTAAATGTAGAGGCTACCGAATGCCTATCTGCCCAGTGTTGTGGTCAAAGATATCACTGCCCATCTTGTTTACCCACAGCGTTCAACACTGAACTTTTCAGATGATGGAATAATGGATAATGAGCAGGGCTTTCAAGTAAGACTTAGGGACCTGCTTCTAATTGATAGAGCCTCATTAACTCTTCTTTCTCTTCTTTAAAATAAATCTAACATCATACATATGTCAGGATTACTCTGAAGATTAAAAGTAATGTATAATAGTTGGCACATAGTATTCAGTATTATCTGTCTATAATTTTTAAAGAGTACCACTAAAGGTTTGCTCAAAACAAAATTTTATTTAATTCTTACTTATCCTCATAGCTCATTTCAACATCACCATTTCAGAGAAAAGCTTCCTCCTCAGAGACTGGCCAGATCGGGTCTGTTTAGCAGGATAGTGGGATGCTCAGATGTGTAAGCTTCACTATTAGAATAGCAAAACTGCTAGGGACGATGAAAGGGCTCTGGTATTACCACACTGAGAAAGGGGCACAATCCTTAACTTTAGAACCAGGGAACACAGACTTCAACCGGCACGGAAGTCAGGGCAACATCCCGGGTAATTCAACCAATTACTCTCATGGTTGTCTGACAGACGCCAGTGTCTACATCACAAGTATTTAATATACCTTTATGATATCTGTTTTTGGTCCGTGATAGCTCCCAACTGAGTGGGCTATCTCTGGATAGTTCCTATGACCTCCGCTTTTGATGCCCATGACTTTCAAGACAGCAGTAAACAGAAGTTAACATTATCTACATTATGTTCAAAGCCTCAAGAAACAGGGTCTTGAACATGTAGTATACCTCAAGACAGGCAAATGTACCACTTTTTACAGGAGACTTGATATGTCATGAAAGGAAGAACTGACTAATGTGCTTCACTCCCTGCTCACTCCTCAAAAATAAATAAAATCAGTGAGTACTGAGCAGAAGTAGCTAAGAATACAACGCTGGGTGAAAAGTCAAAGTTCATATATAACTTGATGGCCCCTATTTGAAAATCCAGGAAAGGGAGAAAGGGGGAACCATTTGTAATGATCAATGTACAAACACCACCACCACCACCCCACTCCAGGGAGACGAACAGCAGAAACAGTGAAAGGAGACATCGGATGGTATAAAATATGAAAATTAAAAACAATTTATGAATTATCAAATGTTCACGAGGGTGGGGGAGGGAGGGGAAAAAAGAGGAGCTGATACCAAGGGCTCAAGTAGAAAGAAAATGTTTTGGAAATTATGTACAAATATGTACACATATATACAAATGTGCTTGATACAACTGATGTATGGATTGTTATAAGTGCTGTAAGAGCCCCCAATAAAATGATTTATTAAAATAAAATATAAATAAGTAAAAACAATCCCAGGAAAATCTTTCCATTCATGAAGTTTACTTAAGTAGATGTACAAGAAGACTTCAAAACGTTCATGGAAAAAAATTCTATTATCTTTCAGTTGCATTTTTTCCATGAGTTTTTGAAAGCCCCTTCATGTTATCTACTAAATTGTGTGCTGTACACAAGATGCTACTATGATTTGGGCTCTAAATACAGTAGGAAACTAAACTACAAGAATCAATGGTTACTTCTGGAACCAACCAAAAATAGTTCCCAAATTGCTAATGGGACAATGCACTTCCAGTTAATCATATCTCAAAGAAATAATCCCCAGAGTTAGACGAGAAAAGCAACCGAGTCTAACATGTTTTATAAGGTAAACAAGTGGCCATCTAGCTCAAAAGCAACAAAGCAAACACATGGAAGAAGCACACCAGCCTGTGTGATCACAAGGTGTCGAAGGGATCAGGTATCAAAGAACAAAAAAATCAAATCATTGTGAATGAGGGGAAGTGCGGAGTGGGGACCCAAGACCCATCTGTAGGCAACTGGACATTCCCTTACAGAAGGGTCACGGGGAGGAGATGAGCCAGTCAGGGTGCAGTGTAGCAACAATGAAACATACGACTTTCCTCTAGTTCCTAAATGCTTCCTCCCTCCCACACTATCATGATCCCAATTCTACCTTACAAATCTGGCTAGAACAGAGGATGTACACTGGTACAGATAGGAACTGGGAACACAGGGAATCCAGGGCAGATGATCCCTTCAAGACCAGTGGTGAGAGTGGCGATACAGAGAGGGTGGAGGAAGGGTGGGGTGGAAAGGGGGAACCAATTACACGGATCTACATATAACCTCCTCCCTGGGGATGGACAACAGAAAAGTGGGTGAAGGGAGACGTCAGACAGTGTAAGATATGACAAAATAATAATAATTTATAAATCATCAAGGGTTCATGAGGGAGTGGGGAGCGGGGAGGGAGGGGAAATAATGAAAAGCTGATGCCAAGGGCTTAAGTGAAGAGCAAATGTTTTGAGAATGCTCAGGGCAACGAGTGTACAAATGTGCTTCACGCAATTGATGTGTGAATTGAGATAAGAGTCGTATGAGCCCCCAATAAAATGACATAAAAAAAAAGAAAACTAACAGTTGATTATCAAATAAAATTATAAAACTGCAACAACAAAAATAAATAAAATGTTTTATAACAAGTGACAATTTGTAAAACCTGACTTTACCAATTTTAAATATCCTTCCTTTGAAATAAAATCAATAATTCACCAATTAAACAAGAGGGCTTCAAAAAAGTTCATGGAAAAATGAAATGCAATAGAATTTTTCCACAAGCTTTTTGAAGCCTCCTTATATATCCTTTCTCAGAAAGTGGCTGATGTCCAGAATTACAGAATCTCAAAACAAACAGGTGTTATGGTAGAATTAGAACTATGAATTACTGGACTGTTTGGACATTATGACTATCACATTTAGTACTGGAAAGTGTCACCTGGTAATTTCAGAAGCATGCAATTTAGTTATCTTCTACAAAGACTAAAGCCCAAAGCTATGCACAATAATGCCGCTGGATATGGATAGACTAAATAAAATCAAGACTATTTCATTCATTCAACAACAGTCAACCCTTCCTTAATAATAGCAGTAAATGATTTTTTAAATCCTTGAGGGCTTTTTTAGTGCATTTGAACATGGTGCGTATGATGGTCTGAGAACTCTTTTCAAATCACTTAGCGAGCACACACTAAGATGATCTGAATCTGAACTGGTTAGAGTGTAGACTAGGTTTCCCACTCTAGTAGCCCTACTGTTAGAAACTGTTACTGAAGGCTACCACGGGCAAGATGAAGTAATGATCTAAGCCGGGCTGATTTTCATCTATAGCAGCTAGAATTTTGATGGTAATGCAACATATACTAATGGTAGAAACAGTCTCTTTTTTTTTTTTTTAAATTCATCTAATGTAATCTAAAGGAAGAATTTTAAAGTTGATCATTTTGCCTTATCTGACATTAAACAACAACAAGCCTATGATAAAGGACAGAAAGTAATGGGTAATAAATGGGCAAAAGAAATTGCTTGTAAGACAAATAATGCGAAATTCCATGGATTAACTAACATACCTTGTAGTTTAAATTTAAAACATTCAGCAATTACAGAGACAGGCTTATTTTGCCAATAAAAATAACATGGAAATGTTAAGGCAACATGGACAGAAAACAGAGACAAAAAGAATTAAATTATAACAGCACATACACACACCCACACATGCACACAAACCAAAACTGAGAGGTTATGAGGAGGTAAAAAAAGGTTATTCAGGAAAAAATTTGGAATTCAGTTAATGCTATGGCTTAAGCAATAGAAAATGGTTCGTAAAACAGCTTGTGTTATATAGAAATGCAAATACTAGAGACCAAAGAAAATCATCTTGGAAATTAGGGTCTCTTAACATTCCCTGAAAGGCTCAGAAACACAGAAAAAGGTGCAATGTCAGTGAGTTAGTAAAGTGACCAAAAAAAGAAAAGAAAAAAAGTGAATAAAAGCCTAAGAGAATGAAAGGAAGCCACCAACATTGTGAGGAAAAGGAATTAAAAAGAGAGAGAGAGACAAAACAAGAACTGAGTGAGATTTTAAAAAATGACAATCTGTTAAATTAAATGCTAAAGGTAAAATAGTAAATACTAGGCCATTTACACCAGTGCACATCAGGCCATGAAAAGACGAGCCGATTAACATTTGCTAACACGCCACGTCCAGAAGCGAAGTGACTTCTAGAGGTGCAAGCCGAGGGTCTGCCTTCAGTGGGTCATCGCTTCGCGGCCTTTTGGCTAAGATCAAGTGCAGTGTATCCCGCAGGTAATAATCAGGCTCGCGCAGACTTAGCTGGACTCTTCTAGGCCTGTGAGCAAACGGTATCTTTGAAGCATTCAGCATTTGCCTCTGAAAATGTTACAACCTGCAGATCAGAACATCACATCTTACTCTTTCAAACATGCAGGTTTGGGCACCCACAAATGAATATTAAGTGGTGGGAGATGTGAGCAGTGCCTTATTTTAAAGAACGCACCTCCTCACCATCCGTCCATTACCTCTCAGAATTTCAACCCTTTACATAAAATGTCCATTTTCGCCCCCTATTCCAATGAGAACTGCAGTGATGGTCACAATGCCAAGACTCCCCCACCCTATCACTCAGCAGCGCTGCAGAGAAGGGTGCCTGTTCTGTTTCCTGGTGGTTCACAATCGGCACAGCAGATACATGTTCTGTCTATGTTTAAGTGGATTTTTGCTAATTTGAGAACTGAAAACCAAGAAGTCAAAAGGCCAGAAGGGCAGGCTATTTAAGATGAAAGCTTGGGGGAGGAAGGCATGCACTATGCAAGCCTCCCATCAAATCCCTTATCCCAATCCATTATTTCTTTGCTGTTTCAGTTTTAAACCTTCCTCCAACTCCATGCCCACCCCTCCTTTCAGTGTTCTTCATTCATCACTTCGTGGAGATGGTTTGCCACTCTTGCAACAAAGTAAGTCTTAAATGGATAATGTGTTCTTAGTAACTGCCACCCCAGTATCACCACCACCACCACTTTAAAGGGTGGGATCATTCCAAACTATTTGGAATTTGGAACATCCTATGTTCTGGGCTCTATGAGATTGAAATTTGTTCTAAAAGCCATCTGGCAAAGAAAAGGAAAGGAAATGCATAGACATAAGTCATTAATAAAACAACTAGCAGAAGATACCATCCAAATCAGAAACTCACCTTCTAGTGTCTACAAGTGCCAGGCACCAGATAAGACTTCAAGCTGATGCTAAGGACAACCCAAACAGCCAGTGAGTCCCTGACTGAGAGAACAGGCTCAGAGCAACAAGATTACAGTGAACCCTCGCCACTTCGCGCTTCGACTTCCGCGGCTTCGCTCTATCGCGGTTTTTGCGTAACAGCGCATGCTCTGTCATTACTCCCACTGATTGGCTCATACTGTACACGCTTGATGCCATAAATAACATAATAAATAATAAATGATAATTGTAACGTCCAAAATGTTTTACTGTATTTTCCCTTTTTCGTTTAATAAATTGGGTAATACGAGTGTAATGGTGACTAAAGGGTGTTTTTTCATGTCCTCTATGCTCTAACTACGAAAATATTTGATTTACAAATAAGGAATCCTACTTCGCAGAATTTCATTTATCACGGTCGGGTCTAGAACCGATTAACCGCGATAAACGAGGGTTCACTGTAAATAGTCCATGGGTGCTGGTCAGATGGTGGCCTGCTACAGACACTGATCATGCAACTCCTCGGCTGTGTACCTGGGATGCTCCACTATGCCTACTCTTTCAAAAAACAAACAAACTGAGTTCCACGTCTTTTAACTACCTGTTCACTGTGCTCAATTGCTGAAAGGAGACTGGGCCACTCACTGTGTATATGTGTTATCTTCTTGGAAGACCTGAATCACTCCAGCCCTGCCCCTCAAAGGCAGGAGGCTGCTGCATTTGCACAGCTGCTGCAATGGGCAGGGAAATTCCCTGCGACATTAGGGACAGGTAAAGAAAGAAACAGCATTCACTCCGAGGCGAGGGGAGGGGTCTCCTACCTTGTAAATTTTTCACCGAATGCAACAGAAATCTAGTGAGCTCTGCAGATTTGTCAATGGAGGTGTGCGTGCCTCTCTCCACCCCCAACCACCAGCCCTTTTCTCGGCCCACCAAAATCAAAGCTAAGAACTGTACAACCTGCTCACCCCCATGATTCCCTACCCACCTCAATTATTTAAAAATGAGACGGGGGTAGGTGGTGGTGGTGGTGGGGACCAAAACCCCTAACCTTCCACTTCTGAGTCCAAAGTGTGGAGTAAGTCAACGGAGTCGGGGAGTTGACCCTCCTCGGTAGGAGAAAGGAGAACGAAGGGAGCTGCCTCCGATCTACACCACGCCCCGTCATGAAAGTGACAGGCCCTCCAACCGCCCCAGCGGCCCGGGCGGGCCCCGCACAGCGTTGCGGGACTCGGGCCCCGCGGCCCCGCAGCGGCCGTCTCCCCCGGCCTCTCACAAAGAAGAATGGTTCAGTCCAGAGCATCACCCGGCACCTGATCCCTCACAACTGAGACGTGCTGGGGGCGGGGGCGGAAGGAGGGGAGGGAGTCGTTGAAATCAATCCGAGGGGCTTTCGCTTTTGCAAGGACTCCAGGACCCGCACGGCGAGGTCGACGTGAGCAGGAAGCCTACCTTAACAAGTCCCGGCGCTTCCTTTCCGGACAGCGGCACGACTCACCCTTTGGGAGAACAAGGCGCTTTCCGGCGGAGCATGGCCAGCTCGCGTCTCAACCGAGCCTGCTAGTAGTCCATTCCCCCTAGGCTCCGCCCAGCTTCCCTCCCACCCACCAATGGCAGCGCCGAGGCCCGGCCTCTTCCAGCAGGGTAGGGTGAGCGCCATCCAGGAAGTCTCCCGAGAGGGGGCGGTCCTTCAGGCCGAGAAGGGAACGTAGGCGACTACAGATGTGCCTGATTGAAAATGAGATCGGGCGGCCGCTGGGCTGGGATCGCTCAGTGCGCAGCGTTAAGGCCTTTCGGCCGTGTTTTCTGACCCCGGCCACTGGGGGCGCTCTACACTCAAACATTTACTTACCTGTCTTTTAGGAAGCCATCTTGGATGCCCTGTGGGGCGGGGAGAGGAAAGGCGTGTGAAAGACTATGAACCCTATGTCGGCCTTCTCTCAGACTGTCTGGGTACAGCTTCAACATACTCTCTATAAACATGATGTCCTTCAGGCATTATAAGAGAGAGTCATTATAATGCTGAAGGTGCTACAAGCAACCTCCATCTCTCTCTGACTTACCTGCAGGAGTCAAGTGGTTTGACCTCATAGAACCAAGTATTAATACTACACATCAGGGAACTAGTTACTGGAATAATCCTTCATAGACACCTCACTCATCAGCACATCAGCACCTACCTCATACAGGTTCTATGTCTCTTCTAGATGCTTCTAAATCCCATACTTGCCTTGTAATATTTCCAGCATTCAGACTTGACCAAACCAAAACCAAACGCACTGCCATTGAGTCAATCCTGATTCATAGCGACCCTGTAGAACAGGGCAGAGCTGTCCCTGTGAATTTCTGAGACTGTAACTCTTTATGGTAGTAGAAAACCTTTGTCCCTCAGACTTGACAGTCGGTTGGAAATAAAGAATAGAAAAGAATTTCAGTTAAAAAAAAAAAAGTCTCAAATCCCTCAATAGGCCAGAACTGCTTGTGACTAAATATAATGGAAAAGATATGAGCCTTACTTGAGAAATTGTATTGATATAGAAGGAGAATGAAGGCTGTTAGGGGATCAGCCATAGAAACATTGGTTAGAGAAAAGTAATTTTCTACTGGTTGCTTTTAAATGGGAGAGGAATTATTTCATTGTAAGTGAAATTCTCTTACATGTGAGACAGATTTTTCTATATTTCCCAGCCTAAATTTTGACTGCTATTTCAACTTACTAAAAGAGTCTTTTATTTAATCTGTGAGTGAAGGGAGATCTATCTAATAACTCACTACCTTACAGAGAGTCGTATGATTCAATATTTTACCAGAGAGGTGATAAGAGTTGGCCAAATATATTTTCCTGTACATTGGGGGAAAAATGTGTTTGCCAAATGCTTCTATCGATTACTGTCATGCCAAATTCATGTTTAGTATTAGGATTTGCCATCACGATGTCTTTCCAATGAATGTCAGATACAATCTTAATAATGAATGGTTTCTAGAATGAGAATTTTTTTTCCATGTTACCATGGTAGGTACACAATGGACATGCCATCAGAGGAACTAAGTCCAAGCATGAGGCAAAGATAAATATAGAAGCATTGCACTTAGGGTTTCAGTTAATGTGTGGCTGACTACAAACAAGTTCCCTCAGTGGTACACCTGTCCTTAGCCTCTGTAGGTGCCTTCAAGAAAATTTTTAAAATCCAATGAAAACAGTAGTCTGAGGAGATCTGCAGGGCCAGTTAAACTCAAAGCAGAGAGCAGAGAGGTTAGCTCAGAAGATTATGGCTATTTGCAACAATTTTTTCCTGTAAGTGGTGTGATGTCTAGGGATGCTGGCCTACAAAAACCATTACTCAGATTATCTCATAACTACTATTCTTCCTACTATGCTGGCCTACAAAAACCAATACCCAGATGATCTCATAACTACTATTCTTCCCATGGGGATGGGAGTTGGTTTGGATGATAGAATGGGATGTGAGTATTAGAAGGAAGCTACTCCCAATAACTACTATAAAATTCTCTTAGGAGGAAATTATTTACATATCTCAAGGATATAATCAGAAATTACACATGTGTATGAGCAATTTTCACACACACATATGTTTAATAATGAAACAAAAATAGTAGAAAAAATTCTTAAGACCTCAATGCTGTGAAACAGAAAGAGAAATCAAGGCACAAAGGTATATACAGTATCTACTTCACAATTTTTTAACTTGTTTTTTTTTTTAAATAGAACAAGTGACCCAGAAGGTCACAAATCCTAGGCAAATTTGAGTAGGATAGTATGATATGCTCTTAAAAAGGAGAATGGTGGGTAATTACCCACTTATTTTGGCTATTTGAAATTGGGCAGCTTTACTGTGTGCTGCAAAGAATGGAGGCAAAAAAGCATAAGAAGAGTGAAAGAGAAGAAAAAGAACGGCACGGACCTAAGGTACGCAGATGGAAAAGACCGGAAACAGCTGTTAAAGAGACAACTCTAAAGCCTTGCGTTGCCCCTGAACTTTCAATAAACCTGTTCTAAGTCCTGAAGCCAGTCAGATTCAATAGTCACACACTGTAAGAGAAGGCACAGTGAAGGAATGGTAGGGGGAAGCGAGATTTCCATATAGGAAGACAGATCTCACAGAGGAAACAAAGTTACAAAAGAGCATTAACACATATAAATATAAAGAGCATACAAAAGTTACGTGAGACTCTGTCAATGATTGCTTAGAAATCCCTCAGTCTGGCACAGAGGGCTAGAAGAAAGAGTTTTAGACTTGGACTCTAATGTGACCAGAGAGTAGGATGCGTGTACAGGCATGGACCAAAACTCAAAGTCAAACTCACTGCCATCGAGCCAGTGCTGTGGGGTTCATAGACTGTTTATAGGAGTAGAAAGCCCAGTCTTTCTCATGAGGAACTACTTGTGGTTTTGAACTGCCAACCATGCAGATCCCAGTCCAACGTAAGCCCAACACGTAACCACTCCACCACCAGGGCTTCTGCACAAGCCCGGAAGTGGGGACAAATATGTCATGTCCAATAAACAGATTAGCTTGGTTAGATTGGAAAATCTGAATTGTCTAGTAAGAAGTGAGTGTGATACAATAGTAGTGGTCTGTTTGGTGAAAAGACATTGCAATATAAGGTCTGGTCCCTGAAACAAAATGAGCAGTAAAAAGGAAAAAAAGATGTTATGACACTTAATGAGATTTGCAGGCAGATAATCTATCACCCCTGTCTTCTTCACTCCTAGCCACCCTTTGGTCAGGGTAGTCCTACCCCGTGAGTTTCCAGGACTGTAAGTCTTTACAGGATTTTTCCCAATGAGTGGCTGGTGGTTTCAAACTGCTGACCTTGCAGATCTCAGCCCAATGTATAGCTGCCACCAGGGTTCTTTCTAGCACCCATGGGTCACTAGATTCCAGCAACCTCAAGTGACCAAGTAGAATGCTCTTGACAAATTCTTGTTGGGGAACAGCTTGTGTATGCTAATAAATTAATTTATTTTTGGACAACAGTGATGATCAACTTTGATCCTAACATTTTAAGAAAAATTAAAAGCCCTAATCTATAGGCAACACTCACGTCACTGAAAAAGGACAAGTCAATCTGGGCCCAATCCCTGGTCTTTAAGGGAAAAGGCAAAACATGACACCTTGGAGAAAGGATTACCTTAGCCAAAGTCAAATCTCTTCCTTCACCAAACTAAAACAAAACCCAGTGCCGTCAAATCAGTTCCATCTGAGCCACCCTATGGGACAGAGCAGAGCTGCCCTGTGGGCTTCTGAGGCTCTCAATCTCTACAGGGAGCAGAAAACCTCATCTTTTACCTGACGAGTGGCAAGTGTTTTCAAACGATTGACCTTGTGGTTAACAGCCCAACGTGTAACCCACTAGCCACTAGGCTCTTCTCTTTCTTGAAGCCTCTTGATGTGATGACATTACAAAATGTGTTCATCAACGTGTTCAATTATCACCATTATCAATTTGGTCCACCACCTTTAAGAGAAGCTCAGGGCCTCCTAAGCATGCTGTCCTCCTTTCCACTTCTGCCCCACTTACTGGGGTAACTCCTAATACATTTTAGTATCTATATACACTTTCCATTTCTGGTAATTTCACATAACTGGGATCATACAATATTTGTATGAATCCATTTAAGATATTTTGGGGGACTTAGTGCATTTAGCATATTTTCAAGGTTCATCCATGTTAGAAGTAGATTTTTATGATACATGTTATACCTAAATTCCATAGCTACATGCAGAATTAGAGAATGATTAGGTAAGAGGAGAAGGAGGCAAAAGCTTACAAGTAGCACAGTTCCATGTGGTTTCGTTTTTTGGTGTTTTCGTTGCTATTGTTTTGCCCCATATTTGTTTTATAGAAATGGTCCTGCTGCCAGTGGTGTGAGTGGCAAAACAGGGAGGGTAAAGGGAGAATGGGTAGGAAAGAGGGAACCGATTACATGGAACTGTGTGTGACCTCCTCCCTGGGGGACAGAGAACCGAAAAGTGGATGAAGGGAGACGTCGGACAGGGCAAGATATGACAAAATACCCATTTATAAACTATCAAGGGCTCATGCGGGAGGGGGGAAAAATGAGGACCTAATGTCGGGGGTTTAAATGGAGAGAAAATGTTTTGAGAAACGATGTACAAATGCGCTTTACACAATTGATGTGTGTATGGATTGGGATAACAGTTGTATGAGCCCCTAATAAAATGTTAAAAAAGAAAAGAAAAAAAAGAACCCCCCCAAAAAAAAAGAAAGAAAAAGAAATGGTCCTGCTGAACCATTCAGAATTACACCACCCCTATGGTCTAGAATGGTAAGACTCTGAAGTCAAGAAGAAAAATCCTCCATATTATGTAAAACTGTTAGGTAAGCATTCTGAGTCTCAGACTGAAGAAAAGGCAGAAAGTGACCACAAGTTTAAGCCTAGCTACATAAAAATACCAAACTTGAATAGCAAGGCTTCTAATATTATTAGGTTGGCTAGGGAAATGTTTACATTCTAGGAAACCTCTAGTTCTGTTCAGTAAAAAAAAGTTAACTAACTCCTTTCTTATCTCATTTTGGACATCAAATAAGCCCAGCTGGATCTTCCTGTAGATTGCTTTGATTATGCTAATGAAGACCTGAAAGAAATATAAAGCATATTATCAGGCTCAAGCTTATGTAGGTCATCGAGGGAGAAATAATACAAATGTTATTTCTGTTTGCATTTCTAAGGTGAATTAGGACAAGTCGGGGTTAAACAGAAGGTCCGGAAAAATGTCCATCTAAAAGCCATGGAGAGTATGTCTACAAAAGAATAGAAGGGTCAGATGATATTTTGGTGCTGAGCTTAGGGTTCCTAGGTTGACATTCTCTGTGGGTGACAACAAACTGGGTCTCTGAGTAGGGTCTCGTCGTCATTAGTTACTGATAAACAGTCACCACCAGGGCCAGAATGCTGCAATAGGCCCTTAGACTGAGTGGATCTGCATCGGAAGTATCAAATCCACACACCGTTGCTGCTACTCAAAGCAAAAGTAAAACTTAATCAGGTTCAAGGAAAGGGAGTGGTGGTTCCCTTAGAGACATCTGGTCACTTGACCACATAACAGCTTTGCATCCTCGTGTCTTAAAAGAGACTCCTGAATAAAAGGACGAAGAGGAAGACCTTTCCCCATCCTTTCCTGAGAGCACCTCTTCAACATTGCAGGCTAGGCCTGCACTTCTGGCTGGTGTCTCTATGACTATCAATGCATGCTGCCAAGCAAGGGCTTCTCCTGCTTCTCTCTTTACATCCCCGCTGGGTCCCTGCAAGTGACGAATTGAGGAGGAAGTAGAAAGCAGATCCAAATGAAAGAGGAAAATCTAGTTCTAAATAAATGCCATAGCCGTTTCAATTGCCAGGCAATCAGTTAAGAATGTGAAACCCAACCGATTACAAGGATCTACATACAACCTCCTCCCTGGGGGACAGACCACAGAAAAGTGGGTGAAGGGAGACATCGGACAATGTAACATATGAAAAAATAATAATTTATAAATTATCAAGGGTTCACGAGGGAGGAAGGAGTGGGGAGGGAGGAGGGAAAATGAGGAGCTGATGCCAGGGGCTTAAGTGGAGAGGAAATGTTTTGAGAATGATGAGGGCAATGAATGTACATGTGCTTGACACAATGGATGGATGGATGGATTGTGATAAGCATTGTATGAGCCCCCAATAAAATGATTTTTTTTAAAAAGAATGTGAACCCTATATGATAGGAATACAGACATTCTCTCACATAGGGTCATTGATTCTGTGTAGCTTATTAGTAAATATGCTTCAGATTCAGGCCAGCTGCTGCTTGGCAGAAAATGTATGTCCCCTCCTACTATCACAGAGTGAAAGATCTAAGAGGGTAGACATCAGAATACTACATGTGTTACAAAGTTAAGATAGCTCACATGGCAGAGCCGTTGCTATGAGAGAAGAGGAAATGAGAGTGGCGGTGCCATCTCGATTGCTCTCAGAAGCTGTGCAGTGCCCCAAAGACAAACAGCTCCTTAGTAAGTAATGTCTGCTGTGTCTGTCTGTCATTTTTCAGTTACCGGGCTGGTAAGACAAAAACACTTCTTGTGCCTTTGAGATCGAATGGTTTAATAAGAAAACCATTAGGCATTTCTTTTGGCCTACTTGGTAACGTGAAAAAAAGGAACAAAAATGGTTAACTGACAGTTGGCCATTTCATTTTCGCATGTCACAATATTGTTTGTTTTGCTTTTCATCCTCTACTCCACTCCAAAACCGATTCTGTCTTTGATGGAAGGGAGGAGCACACGGGTGGAGCGCTGCGAGTCACATAAACCGGCACAGCTTTCCCGCATCCTGCTCGCCAGCCTCCAGCTTGTCCTGGGCACGGGGTGTACACGTGTCCACTTTTCCCCTGGAGTCCAGTATTTGGCTTTCTTCGTTCGCAGCTACGGTTCTCCTTTCCCCTCTTGCCTCTAGCGTGCTCTTTCCTGTCCTCGGTCACCCCCTGCCTCCCCCACCCTCTCCTCATCCTCTTTGTCCCAGGGAGGAGGGATAAGAGAATAGTCCCTTTCTTTGGCGTTAAAAACAAATAAGACTGATACAAAGAGGCTGCGCTCGGCCTTTATCTGTCTGGTCCAGTCATTCCTAGCCAAGCAGACAGGCCGGGGGCGTATCATTGGGGGTCCAGGCATCATTGGTATGTGCCCCCCCCCAGGTGGTCTCACTCCAGGAGCAGATCCCCCTGACATCATTCTAGAAGGAGGAGGGCCCTCATTGGCATCATCAGAGGGTCCCCCATTGTGGGGTATGGGCATCAGGCCACGGTGAGGAGGACCCTGGCGACTGGGGGGAGACGGGATATTGGGCCCTGCTGGGGGAGGAGCAGAGAACGGAGTAGGAACTATCTGTTCTCTCTCCTTGTTGAAAGGCAGCCATGGTTTTGGGCTGAGCCGGCTCTTCCATCCATTGCTGAGCATTGTCTTTCACACGCTTCTGTTTCCTACCGCTGCGCTGTGTCTTTCCCACGGATGGAGAGTCGTGGTGGGCTCTGTATCGCAGTCGTCCCAATAAAACATAGACGTGTTGATCAGCCAGCCGTTGCGCGCGCGTGCGCACACACACACACACACACACACACACACACAATTTTTTTAGATACTAAGAGCACTATTAACTAAGAAAGTCTGGGGACCAAGAGATTCAGTAACCATAGAGTATCTAGACTGTTGGCACCTCTACACATACAACTCAAATTGTACTTCTCAGTCGCAGTCAGCGAGAGCACCACGTGGGGGCCCGGATACTGCCTCGAACCATAAACTCAGGCTGAAGCTTCACGCCTACAAAAAGGGGAGGAGAAAACCGAAACGTGCATCAGAAGTCCATTTAAAAAAGGCCCAAGCAGATCCGAGTGCATGGGGGAACTATGAGCATAAAATAATAATAACAATAACATTAATGATAGAAAAGCCATTCCTAGTTCATAGTCTGAACAAAATGCATACACAGAAAAGAGATTTCGAAGACAGAGGAGTCTCACTGCCACCCACCTCCTGTCCTACGCCAGCAGTGCTTCCGCTGAGCTGCCCTCCTGCTTCCGAACACGTGCTAAAACGAAGTGCTCCTGTCAGCCTTTCTCGAAAAGTTCCAACAAAACCAGATCATTCTCAGAGAACTGGCTTGATCACAGGCCTTCCTAACACACAAGACTGAACTTTAAAAAGAACCTCAGGAACAGAGAATTCCAGAAAGGGAACGTGGCTGACCCAAGAGAGACCCAGCTGGGAAGTCAATGTTTTCCAATAGAAGAGCTATTGGTGGCCAATTCTACTTGTGAGATTGTCCATTGAAATGCAATCTTTAGTATTGCTGGTTTCCGGTGACTAATTCCAGTAGTACCATGATGTAACACAGTCAGTAACATGATGACATTCCCCTACGTTTCCCACTGTCCCCTAAGAGACCACCACTGGAAGCAGACTAGGAAATCAGAGGATACTTTTCTTTTCTTTTTTTTTTTTTAAACATTTTATTAGGGGCTCATACAACTGTTCTCGCAATCTATACACACCAGAGGATACTTTTCAATCCCAAACATGATACCAAGCATTTTATATTAATCTTTCCACTCCTCTTCCTTTACCTATAAAAATAAAGATTACTTTAGAATGTCAGCACTCTGCCTAATGAAAATTTCATTCCAATAGGCCAATGTAGAAAATTAGATACAAAGCACTTAACTGAGCACATGCCACTTATTTTTAGTGTTACACTCAGAATGGCAAGACTTGTTGGATGTCCCTTGCTGGAACCCTGTCATGACAAATAGGGATAAGAAACAGGGAAAGAAACCCAGGGCACAGGACAGATTTTTCCTTAAAAGTATAACTTCCCACTCTAATCTCATTTCCACCTGGGGCCTTGTGGTAGTGACATACTCTCATGTCAACTTGAGGATATATAAAAGTTTAGGGATGCAGCACGGTCGCTGAAGGCAAACGTGTACATAAGCAAATGTGGTGAAGAAAACTGATGGAGCTCGGCTATCAAAAGATATTGCCTCTGGGATCTTAAAGGCTTGAAGGTAAACAAGCAGCCATCTAGCTCAGAAGCAACAAAGCCCACATGGAAGAAGCACACCAGCCTGCGTGATCATGAGGTGCTGAAGGGATCAGGTATCCAGCATCAAAGAACAAAATATCATATCATTGTAAATGAGGGGGAGTGCAGATTGGAGATGCAAAGCCCATCTGTAGGCAACTGGATATCCCTTTGCAGAAAGGTCACGGGGAGGAGACCAGCCAGTCAGGGTGCAGTGTAGGAACGATGAAACATACAACTTTCCTCTAGTTCTTAAATGCTTCCTCCCCCCGACTCCACCCCCCCACTATCATGATTCCATTTCTACCTTACAAATCTGGCTAGACCAGAAGATGTACACTGGTACAGACAGGAACTGGAAGGAGGGAATCCAGGACAGATGATCCCTTCAGGACCAATGGTGAGAGTGGTGATACCAGGAGGGTGGAGGGAAGGTGGGTTAGAAAGGGGGAACCGATGACAAGAATCTACATATAACCCCCTCCCTGGGGGATGGACAACAGAAAAGTGGGTGAAGGGAGACGTCAGACAGTGTAAGATATAACAAAATAATAATAATTTGTAAATTATCAAGGGTTCATGAGGGAGGGAAGAGCGGGGAGGGAGGAGGGAAAATGAGGAGCTGATACCGAGGGCTCAAGTAGAAAGCAAATGTTTTGAGAATGACGATGGCAACGAATGTACAACTGTACTTGACACAATGGATGGATGTATGGATTATGAGAAGAGTTGTACAAGCCCCCAGTAAAATGATTTTTTTTAAAGTGTAGGGATGGAGTCTAGTCTGTTAATCAGGTCACAGCCTGATGATGGTGCCTCCTTGTGGGCCTGGCCTTCTCAAAAGGAGGGCCCTGGGAACCTCCCCTCTCTTTTTTGCCTTCACTTTCCTGCTCCATGACCCTGATGGTGGCCAGAGCCCTGGAGATGCGTCCGCAAGAGTTTGCACTCACCGGCCTGTGATATTCCTGCATTCTGCATCATTGCATGTGGCTGCGTGAGTCTGAAGAGGGATTTATGGACTAGTATCGGACAATGGATTGGGCTGGGATGTGTTCAATTACTTATTGATATAATCTTCTTTCTTACACATATGAGTGCCACTGGATTTGTTTCTCTAGTCAACCCAGCCTAACACAGGTCTAGACAGTAAGTTTAGTTTATAACAGAGCAATTTATTAATGCCCCTGTACTGGGTATTCTTGCTTCCTTGCTGTAATAATTCTTTTCCTTTTTTTTCTTTAGGAAAAGCAAAAATATCTTTAAAATATTAATATGAATACTCTGTGCATCTACTCTATCCTATTGGGAAAGTTTTCATATTCTTGAAATCATTTGTCCTGTGTCTCTACATAAATGTTAGGAAGAAGACAACTGCTTATATTTTATAGGTGGGAAAACTAAGCTGTGAACATGAGAAAATATGTATATAATTGAGTATAAGTCGACCCAAAATTTTCAAACTACAAACTTCAAAACTTTATTTTGAAAATTTCGGGTAGGCTTGTACTCGAGTATAGACGGTAAATTACTTTCTCATATATAACTACAATAATGATGACAATGATACTGCAATTATATTAACGATTTTGTAGCATACTCGGCAGGCAGGAACTATGAGACAAGTCTACCTGCTATCTCATTTTAGCAGCCCAAGTGGTTACCTGTTGGGCTGCTAAACATAAGGTCACAGTTCAAAACCTCAGGAGAAAGACAAAGCTTTTTACTCCTGAAAAGAGTTATCCTCTTGGAAACCATCAGGCGCAGTTCTCCCCTGTCCTACAGGGTCACCATGAGACAGAATCAACTTGAAGGCCATGAGGGGCTCTTGTTGTTACGGCAAATACTATTGCTCTGACACATAGAGAAAATGAATCTCAAAAAAGACAAGTTCAATAGCTGACCCCAAATCAAAGAGCCAACAAATGCCAGCACTATAGTTTCCGCAGGACCTCATGACCTCGTAGCACAAAAGTGCGCTCTCTTAGCCATTGGTGTGGGGGTGGACACAGAGTTCCAGCCCACTAATTCCAATTACTTTCCTGACCACGCGAGTCTCTTTCTCCAAAAATCAAATGTTCTACTGGATTGCACACGTGAGAACATCAGAATCCAAAAATAAAATTAATTATACAGTTCTGCATTGATAATACTAATAATGCTTTCAGATTAAAAGAGAGAACCTTTTCACTCCAAGAGCTCACTTAAAAAAGTATTTATATTTATTCCTTACTAGCTTTATGTTTTACATGATTTGAGCCCTGGTTTGCTTTTTATTAAGAGCCCTGTGGCCTTGTTAGGGGGCCAGCCTTCCTTTGTAGGAAATATGAAAATACGGGATAATAACAGGAAAGCTGAATGCCTACTTGGGTTGAGGAAAAGGATGGATAAAGACAAAGAACTCCGGTGCCCAAACAATGGGAAGAGAAGGGAAACAATAGCAGTGGTTTTAAAAAGTATATGAATTTAACTTTGGCAACAGACACAAAGTAATAGCTCTTAGGCTTTATTTGGACCCAAAAAAGGCTACATAGGCAAATTTGGACATTTCAGAGGTAGGTAGTTCAGGGGCTTATTACCCAATAGGTAAGGTAAACATGAGCTTATTTGTACTTAGTAATCTGTGGTAAACAATTTCACATTTTATCACCAAATCAAAGTTTCTGCCTCTCTATATGGCTGACATCTGTTTTTCTCCCAACGCCCCAGGACCTTCATACAGAATCAAAGCCTCTTTTCAAATTTACAGGCCCTGAGAGGAACAGAGTATGCAGTAAACAAGATAAGCAATTAGAGTGAGGTAAGGAAGCACAAGTAAACCTTTGCTTATCTTGTTTACTGAGTAATCTGCCCCTGTTAATGCTAACACCATTAGAGATGTGAAGTGGTTACATGTTTCTATAATGGCTGTTACTATGTACCCTTGAGCTGAGACGGAGCCATAGAAGCCCTCTGCACAAGCAGAAAGAAACGCTCCTTGATACATCCTCCCATCCTTGCTCTGCTGGAGAACATGGCTACAGCCACTGTGCCAATCCAACTCAATGACGCCCTTCCTCTTTTTCCCGGCTCCCTCCTATTTGCCAAGCATGATATCCTCCCAAGGCTGGCCCCTTCTGATCACATGTCCAAAGTGCATGAGCTGAAGTCTTGCCATCCTCACTTCTAAGGGGCATCCTGGCTTTACTTTTTCCAAGACAGAGTTGTTGGTTCTTATGGCAGTTCATGGGAGAGTCAATATTCTTCAAAAATAATTCGAATGCACCAGTTCTTCAGTTTTCCTTATTCAATGCCAAATTTTCGTTTGCACATGAAGCAATTGAAAATACCATAGCTCGAGTCAGGCACTTTAAAGAGATCTTTTACAGCAGATTTGCCCAGTGTAAATACGTCTTGACTGGGCTTTAATCGTGGGTCTAAATAAAATGGAACCCTTGGCAATGTCAATCTATTTTCCCAATTTCTGGTGATGTTGCTCACTGATCCAGTTGGGAGGATTTTGTTTTCTTTGCATTGAGGTACGGTCCACACTGAAGGCTGTCGTGTTTAATCATCAGTAAGTGCTTCAAGTCTTCTTGGCCTTCAGCACGCAAGGTTATTAATGAGTCTTCCTCCGACTCTGATGCCATTCTGAGTCTAGCTTCTCAGGTTACTTGCTCTGCATACAAATGGAATCAGTGTGGTGAGAGGATAGAATTCTGATACAGAGCTTTCCGGATTATTCTTTTCAAACAGCTGCTCTTGGTCTATGCACAGATTTTGCATGAGGAGAATTAAGTGTTCTGGAATTCCCGTTCTTCACAATGCTAGTCGTCATTTATTAGGATCCACAATCAAGATGGTTAGATGAGAAATCTAAACGGAAGGGCAAGAGGTTATTAAAATACTTGGAAATACAATCATCGAATATAGGAGAGCAGCCCTCCCAGAAGTAATATCAACATTGAAGATCATCAGAAAAGGAATCTGCAAAAAGACCTCTGGACTTGAGCAGCAACTATTTTAAATAAATACATATTCATGTTTGTTGGGGGCAAGATGGACAGAAGAAAGAAGAGAAAGAAAAAGAAAGAAAAAGAGGAACTATCATTGAGTATTGCTTGTGGATTTAATATCTTATTTCTGTTCTGAGAAGAAATTAAATCAAATATTAAAAACAGGATGAGATTTTGGCTGAAATTAGGAAGTACTTCATATTAAGCACTGAACTGCTAACTGCAAGGCCTGTGGTTCAAACCCACCAGATGACTCTTGGGAGAAATATGAGGCTACTAGCACTCATAAAGATTTATTGCCTTGGATGTTATTTTCCTTAGGAGAAAAAAGATACAAATCCAATAAGATAATACACATGAAAGTAATTTATCTGGATGAAGCAAAATTACATTAAGCCAAGGTAAATTTTGGCAGTATTATGTTTTATTAAGAATTCACAATAATCCATGTATTGAAATTTGCAGCCAGCCTACACTTGTTTAATCTCCGTTTTCAATTGTGTTTTAAATGTATTACCATGGGCTAAATTAAGGACATTATCAACAGGACGACCTTTTGCTCCAGGGAGATGATTGATAACCTTTTCTAACATAAAATGGCAAAGGTGTCTTTAAGGTGAACCAGAGGCATATATAAACCACAGATAGATGAATGGATTGGGGGTTCACTTAATCTTAGCCCCAAGTTAAAAACAATTAGTTCTTACAACATGACCCTACTTGGTATGCGCCCTCATGAAGAGATCACTGAAGATATGGCACTACAGCAAAATGCGGTAAACAAACTAGATGGTGCCCAGCTATCAGAAAGCATAGAGTCTGGGATCTTGCCTTCAAAGAAGCAGCCATCTAACTGAGGTGTCAACTAAGCCCACATGGAAGAAGCACACTAGCCTGGGTGATGCCAGGATCGTAAATAATTTAAGCCAAACCCGAAGGAGGGAATGGTATCAGAGCTTAAATTGTGAACACCTGTTTGGCAGAAGGCTTTGGATGACAGTGGGAGCCCAAAAATCCATTTTTAGGGTCCACACATACATAAGCCTCAGGTGAATCCCCTCTGACCATAGACCAGGATGTAAAAAGCATTGTTATTAGACAGCATTGTAAAATCTATTATGGTAGATATAGTTAGGCTAAAATGTAATGTCTTATGTGATCTTCCTTTGACCCATTTAAAAGTTGGTTGTTTTTTAAAATGTGGATTAAGGCTCAGGTGTATCCCCTCTGACCATGGCCAGGGTGTAAATAGCCTTGCTAGCATGCAGAGGGCATTGGAAAGTAGATTACTCCAGATATAGTTAGGCTAAAACTTAATGCCTTATCATTTGATCTCCCTTTTGACTCATGTTAAAGTTGTTCTAGTTTTTTCTGTTTTCTCCTTTCTTCCCAGTTGAGATTTTTTTCATTCTCTTTTATTTTATTGTTAGTTTTGTGTGTCTGTGTGTGTTTAATGTTTTTCTGAATATGAAATCCAGGACAGATTGATCTCTAGAGACAGGAACCAGATTAATGGTTTCTTGAGGGTTATAGCAGGAGGTTGGGGGGAAATAGGGAGCTAATCACAATGAGTGCAAAAAAGAATAAAATGTTTTAGAATCTATTGTGGTAATGGTCGTTACAACTCTTCTTGACATGATTGAACTATTAAATTTTATAATATATGGATTATGTGCCAATAAAACTGTTCAAATGATTAGACTTCATAAGTTTTTAAAAATCATTTTATTGGGGGCTTGTACAACTCTTATCATAATCCATACATGCATCCATTATGTCAAGCACATTTCTACATTTGTTGCCATCATCATTCTAAAAACATTTGCTTTCTACTTGAGCCCCTGGTATCAGCTCCTCATTTTTCCCCTCCCTCCCTGCTCTGCCCTCCCTCATGAACCCTTGATAATTTATAAATTATTATTATTTTGTCTTATCTTACACTGTCCAATGTCTCCCTTCATCCACTTTTCTGTTGCCCGTCCCCCAGGGAGGAAGTTGTATGTAGGTCGTTGTAATTGGTTCCCCCTTTCTACCTCACCTTCCCTCCACCCTCCCGGTATCGCCACTCTCACCACTGGTCCTGAAGGGATCATCCCCCCTGGATTCCCTGTGTTTCCAGTTCCTATCTGTACCAGTGTACATCCTCTGGTCCAGCCAGATTTGTAAGGCAGAATTGGGATCATGAGAGTGGGGGGTCCAGGGGAGAGGAAGCATTAAAGAACTAGAGGAAAGTTGCATGTTTCATCGTTGCTACACTGCACCCTGACTGGCTCAACTCCTCCCCCAACCCTTTTGAAAGGTGATGTCCTGTTGCCTACAGTTGGGCTTTGAGTCCCCAATCTGCACTCCCCCTCATTCACAATGATATAATTTTTTGTTCTTTGATACCTGATACCTTATCCCTTCGACACCTCATGATCACACAGGCTGGTGTGCTTCTCCCATGTGGGCTTTGTTGCTTCTGAGCTAGATGGCTGCTTGTTTACTAACTTCATAAATTTTAAACACCCAGTTTGTGGAAAGCTATGAATGATAATCAAAGCCAAAATCCATTTGGAGACCCCAAATCCATCCTACCAGTATTGATGAACCCTGGTGGTAGGTACAGTGATTATACATTGGATTACTAACTGCAAGACCAGCAGGTCGAAACCACCAATATCTCTGAGGGAGAAAGACCAGGCTTTCTACTCCCATGAACAGGTCCAGTCTCGGAAACTCACAACAGCAGTTCTACCCTGCCCTACAGGGTCACTATGAGTTCGCATAGACTCGATGGCAGTGAGTAAGAACATGGATGAGTGCCTGGTAAAGCCCCACTGGCCATAAACTAGGAATATGAACAACCTTAATATCAAACAAAGAGCAACACTTCTTCTCAGCTGAACGTAGACTGGAATGTAGTACTTTGTCATCCGACCTCCCTTTGGACCTCCCTTCAATGTATGCTAAAAATTTAATATGCTCTGCTTTTTCTTAGATTGTGGCTGTATCGGTCTGGGTACTTTAGAGAAACAAATACACAGAAACTCCTGTATAAGAGAGAGTTTTATATAAAGGGCAAGTGCGCATCAAGAAAACATCCCAACCCAGTGCTGCCCAAGCCCACAAGTCCACCATTATTAACCGATTAACCCATATGTCCAACACCAATCCACAAAGTCCTCCTCCATCTCACAAAACACACGCAATGATGCCGACTGCAGGAGGAAAGCCGAATCAGTGAATGCGAAAACATCTCAGCGCTGGCAGGGGTCTCCACACAGGTGCTCTAGCACCCAGGGCTGCATTGGGGTAGGTCCATGTGGCTTCTCCTCAGGATGTCTTGCAAGAAGTGAGCCTTGCCAGCTGAAGCAGGGAACTGCTAAGGTAGCTGCACCCTAGTGTGACCATCACAAAGCAAGAGACCCAAAAACTAGAATGATAAGGCTCAGAGAGCCATTTATCCCTCCGCCCTTCAATTAACCCCATGTGTTTATCAGCCAGGTTGGCACAATAAACTAACTAACTCAGTGGTCTTTCTCTGTTTTATATGATCATTGTTTCTGGTTTTTTGTTGTTGTAGTTCTTTGTCCTTCTTTTGTATGTTTTTCTGTACAAAGAAGCCAGGATGGGTGGCTTTATGAAGACAGTATAATTGAAATAATAATTACCTGGGGCACAGAAGGGGGCGGTGGGGGAAATGGGGAGCCAACACCAATGGATACAAGAAGGGGAAAGTGTCCAAACGGTGATTGCGGTGATTGCACAACCTTTCTTAATATGATTGAACTATTGAGTTGTATGATATACTAATTATAGCTCAGCAAAACTCATTAAGAAAAGATAATTTGGCATCAGTATTTGAGGCGGGCTTATTAACAACCTGCAACATGCAGATGACACACCCTTGCTTGCTGAAGATGAGGAGGACTTGAAGCACTTGCTCATGAAGATCAAGGGCTGCAGCCTTCAGTGTAGATGGTGACTCAATGTAAAGAAAGCAAAAATCCTCAGGACTCGACCAATAAATATTGTTGTTGTTAGCTATTGTCGAGTCAGTTCTGACTCATAGCAACCTTAGGTACAACAGAAGGAAACACTACCCATTCCTTTGGCACCTCCACAATTGTTCCTATGTTTGAGTCCATTGCTGCAGCTACTGTGTCAATCCAATTGTCGAAAGTCTTCCTCTTTTTCATGCTCCTCCACTTGACCAAGCAGGATACCCTTTTCCAGGAACTGAGCATGATAAACCAAGAAAAGATCGAAGTTGTCCACAATCAACACTCATGGAAGCAGCTGTCAAGAAATCAAAGGGAGCGTTACATTGGGGAGCTGTGCTACACAGGGTCTCTTTATGTGGAAGAGCAAGAATGTCACTTTGAGGACTTATACGTGCCTGGCCCAAGCCAGGGTATTTTCCATTGTTTCATATGCAAGTGAAAGTTGGACACGGAAAATGGAAAACAGAAGAAAAATCAATGCATTTGAACTTGGTGCTAGTGGAGAATATTGAAAGTACCATGGACAACCCAAAGAATAAACAAATCGGTCTTGGAAGAAGTTCAGCCAGAATGTCTTTTGAGGCAAAGATGAGACATCATCTCACGCACTTTGGCCATGTTGTCAGGAGAGATTAGTCCCTGGAGAAGGAGGTTATGCTTGGTAGGACAGAGTAGAGGGGCAATAAAAAAGAGGAAGGCCCTCCACGAGATGGATTGACACAGTGGCTGCAAGCATGGCCTCGAGTATAAGAACAATTGTGAGGATGGCGCAGGAGGAGGCAGGGTTTCATTCTGTCATACATAGGGTTGCTATGAGTTGGATCTGACTCAATGACACCTAACAAAAACAACAACAACAGCAAAAGCAATGAGGTTGGTAATTTATTTACAAGGGGGTACCAAAAACATTCCAAAATATATATATTCAAAGCTATGCATTTAATTTTTTTAAATAAAACAACCTTATCACCTTCAAAGTATTCTCCATTATAATGAATATATTTGTCAAATCTTCTATTCCATTCTTGGAAACGTTTTTCAAACTCATCTGTTTGGATGGCTGACAGCACCTCCCTCGTTTTGTTCTTCCCATCTTCTTTGTCATCACATCATTGTCCTTCCATGTCCCTCTTCATTTGTCGAATCAAAAAGAAGTCGCAGGGAGTGAGGTCAGGTGAGAAAACTGCATGGGGCAAGAGAGGCATGCCATTTTTGGGGCCAAGAATGGCACACTGAGATGGCTACGTGAGCAGGTGCATTGTCGTGGTGGCAAAACCAGTTCCCTGTCTGCCACAAATCAGGCCTTTTTTGGGT
>NW_022103915.1:86294483-86295208 GCF_000313985.2 Echinops telfairi | reverse complement strand
CCTCATCTATTTACAGGGAGAAGTCCTCGAAATAGAAAGATGGTTAAATAAGAAATCCAAGTCACACAGCTTGTTCTATTTTGTCACGATTCTTCCTATACATGTAAAAACCAATTAAAATAAATCACTGTTGTGTATTTGTATGTGTTTGTATTTACGTCCCTAGTGACAGAGATAAAATCTGAAATCCTATGTCCTAAATGGTTAATAGTGATCGCCTCCAGTGCAGTAGCCATCAAGATTGGGAGGGAGGGGCTGTGTAGGGGAAGGATAAGATCACTTTTTACTCTATAAACTTCTGTTTTTGGTAGAGGAAACTGATATTATTTGGGTTCTTCCAAATATAATAAAAAGGTATGATATTCTTGATCTTAACTGTAACAGATAAAAATGAAGGTTTACCTGTCTCTTTGATTTCACTCCCAGGGTTACAGCTAGTCCACCCCAATAGGCCTTTCCCCCTTCATCAGTCTTGATTGTTTTATTTTCCCAGAAATATTAATCAGCCCCAACCTTGCTTAGCTTTTGATATCAGAGGTAGGGCTGTAGACTTTACTGTTATATTTTGATCTTAGTTAAGGACTACATAATCTTGTACTACCTCATCAGACCTCAGATTTTCAGGCTGATTTGTTTTCCATCAATATTGACCATTCAGGTCCAACTCCACAGCTGTCATTGGTGGCCAAGAGAAATAATTTCATTAAAAAAACCATATTTTAAAA
>NW_022103915.1:86262995-86293879 GCF_000313985.2 Echinops telfairi | reverse complement strand
AAAGAGCATCTAACAATTTTGAAAGTATTTCCTGATATATTTTTGGAGTCACTGTCTAGTCCTCCTACCTGAAACAATGTTTCTTTTTTGCAACTCTAGGACTTTTTAATCTGAGGAAGGAGCCTATCTAAGAAATGGGTTTTGCAGAATGAGACACATTAGATGTTCAATAATTCCCAGAGTTCATTGAAAGATCACTTCTTTCATAGGAGTATGAAGACTGGCCATCCCAATAAGGGACTTTGGTTTATCTGATATTTGTCTCATCTCAAGGTATTATGAGACCCCAAATTTAAAAACTTCAGTCCACTTACGTTAAAAATACTTGGCCATAACTCAAGAGCATTTGCCCTATTTTCTATTTATCTACAGTGCTTTGCACATAGCATGAACCATTCTGATTTGCAAGTAGGAAAGATCACCAGTACATCTCAAGATAGAGGACTGAGAAGCACTTGCTCAGTGCCACCTGTAGGTAGGCGGACTATATCGAAAACCATCTCCATTCTAAGGTGCTGCAGTTCATAAAGAAGATAAAAGAATAGTTTCTTACCCTTCTAGATTACTTTATGAAGAATCAGGGATAACTAATGAAAACAAAACAAAACAAGCCACTAAATCTCTTTCCCTCTGCATAGTAGAAATAGAACGTTAATCAATAAGAATGTAAAAGTAAAACCTTTTTTCTCCCTTTATGCAATTTTTTTCTCGCTGTGCACTCAGAGACTCTTCCATTTCCATGCTTTCTATACAACTGCTGTTATTTGTGAGAACAAAATTCTAAAAGAAACATGTCTTCTTAATGGACTTTATAGGGGCAGGGAAGGGGGGTTTCGGGTGGGGGACGAGAAGGGGGATCTGATCAACCCTTTCGAACCTCCGTTTTAAAACTTGTCATTTACAAACCATTGTCTTCAGGTGTTTCCATTCTTTTCTCCAGCTTTCTTTCTTGCCACTTGGCGCTTCAAACGCCAAGCTCCAGACAGTTCCCCGCCCAAGTGGCCTGATTCTGCTCGCCTGCAGCTCCCCCTCCGGGCTCCAGGGGGCGAGCGTCAGCCGCTCGCTCCGCTCGGCCTGGCCGGGCCCTGCTTGGACGCCAGGGCGACGCACGTCCTTCCGGAAGTGACGTAAGTTCCGAGTTCGCTGGGGGCGGTGAGAGCGATGAGGAAACTGAGACGGTGGGAGCAGTTGTGTGAAGATGGAGGTAAGAACCCGGACGCCAAGAAGGCTGGCGAGAGGCTGCAGGCGACGGGGCGGAAGCAGAGGCGAGAGGCCGGGAGGAGAGGCGGCTGACGGGGGAGGAGCGAGGCAGCCGGGTTGGAGGCGTGTTGTCAGAAGGTCGGGGTCAGAAGACGTCGCTTGGGGCTAACTCCTTGCTCCCCCTAACTTACTCCCGTGGCTTTCTTTTGGTCTCCAGTTTCCCGGAGGAAGTGACAATTACTTGACGATCACAGGACCCTCGCACCCCTTCCTGTCAGGGGCCGAGGTGAGCCGAGCCGCCGACGCTGCGGGGGAGGGCTGAGGCCGCGGCAGTGGCGGGGCGCGGGTGGCGGGGAGGAGCGCGCGGGCGCCCGGACGGGGCTGGGGACCTGGGGCCGCGATTGGTGCTGAGGTCGGTGGCAGCGGGTTTACCGCGCCTGCCCGGGGCGGGGCGGGGGACGGGGCCCGGTGAACTGCTGTCATCGGGGCAAACGAGCAGGACGGTGGACAGAGATCACCTGTGTAAGGAGGAGCGTCAGTAGGAGTCGGAAGCCTGTGGATGGGCTCATTTTGCTGGGGAGAAAGACTGCCAGCAATTTTGAGAGATCGACAATGTTTAGCTAAAGAAATTTGGCCAGGGGGTGGAGCTTACCTAGGAGGGGTGAAGTGTGGCTGTGCGTTAATTCTCGAAAGGAGCTCTTGTTGATGGGGTTTTTCGTAATTTAGGTTTCCACCTATAAAACGTTGATTGGTGTGCTCACATACTTGACGCCGGCTTGTTTTGCTACTGCAGGCTCGTGGCGAACCTTTAGCTCAGGCTGGAACCTTCCTTGCAGGTTTCCGGGACGAACTCTTTTCGGGGTAGAAAGCCCTGTGTTTCTCCCTTTGGTGAAAAGAAAGGAAATAGCTGTCAAAAGAATGCGAAGGGAATAACGTGGTTCTGCTTTCCTGTGACTCAGACTCTGGGCAGGTTGCTTTGTCTTTGTAGGTCAGGTTCCTCAGCTATCAAATAATTTTACGATATTTTGAAGTAATAATAATAGTTTACTATTACTACTAGTAAATAGGTTGTAGTAATAGATTATAATATTTTGAAGTAAAGATCATTTACTATTCGTGGGAAGGTTCTTGTTGAAATGGTGTCAGAATACAGATTTGCATCACATATACGTAGCACATAAGAGAAAAGTGGATTGTAAATTTTCCAATCTTTGAGAATGTGTGAATTCTAGAACCTTCTCTGGCCTTCCGAACATTTAATCTCTCTGCTCCCCAGACTAGTGTGAATTATTTGTATCAGTTTTAGTACCTGAATTCTCAATTGATTTTAACTAAGGTTTATCTTTTTTTAAAATTTTAATCAAGGCTTATCTTATTCTATAATAAACTCTGAAATTATCTCGGACAAGAGTTAGATTTACAAAGAGTAGTTTCTGGCTTTTTAAAATTGTAAATTGAGCAATGGTTTACATTACAGAGTAGATCATTCATTTTACATTCAATTATTCATACACATTTTGTTTCCTGCCATTCCTTGAAATCATCTACATGTAACATCACTTAAGCCATTCCTGTTCCCATTCCTCCTTTTGCCTTGACCCTTCTGAACTTTGTCCTTGGGCAAGTGCTGCCCTTTTGATATCAAATTGTTGATTATTCTAAGGTGTGCTTACCTTGCTAGTGTTATTGTTTCTCTTATATACCTGTGTTAGTCTGGGTTGACTAGAGAAACAAATCCAGAGACAATCGTGTATAAGAGAAAGCTTTATATCAAAGAGCAATTGTATATTGAGAAAACATCCCAGCCCAGTCAAAAATCACATCCATAAGGCCGTTATTAGCCCATATGTCCCATATTAGTCCATAAATTCCTCTTCACACTCACAACACATAGGATGATGCCGAATGCAGGAAGATCACAGGCCAATGGGTGGAAAGTCTTGTGGATCCAGTGGTGGTGGAAGCATCTACAGGGCTCTGGCTGCCATCAGCATGGTTCCATGTGGCTTGTCAACAGGAATGAGGAGAGAGAGATCCCAGAATTCTCATGAGAAGGTTACCACGCCCATAAGGAGGAATCATCAATCTAGACTCTACCCCTTCATTCTTTTATCAAGTTGACATGAAATTGTGTAACTATCACCATACCTTGGCTGAAATGTGAGCCATCGGGGGTGAGTTCAGTTCCAGATCTGAAGGGTGACTAAGGACCATAGTTCCAGGGGTTCCATCAGCTTCTGTCTGATAAGTAAGCCTGATCTCTGATTTTGAGTTTTGTTCCACCTTTTTCTCTGCCTGTCTCTCAAGGACCTTCTAACATAATCCCTTTCAGAGCAGTTGGTAGTGGTGGATGGACCATCTTAGCTCTCTAATCTCAGGCTTGTGGAGACTGATGTTTGCATTGTCCATTAGTCCACTTGAGTAATGGTTTCCACATGTCTCCAATCTGCATCACTCTTCTTCTCCCTGGCTGGGGAGAGATCAATAGTTGCACCATAGATGGCTATTCACAACTCAGTCTTTGCCTACCAAAGTTGGATGTAGAACATTGTCTTTCTGCACCTTGCCTTGCCAGTTGACCTTGGTGTCCCCAAGACTGTGGTCATGAGCCACCCCCCCCAGCCCCAGTTATTTATTCTCTCAAGATATTTGGCTATGTCTTAAGTTTTCCTAACTGCCCTGTGTAGTTGCTAGTTTTGAAACTTGTTTAATGCTATTATTATTTATTACCCCTAAACAGAAAACATAAACTAAATAAGCAGCCAGTTTAGAAATGATGTAAACTAAAACTCTTCTTTGGGGCTTTGAAGTCTGATTGTCAGTTTTCTGCATGAGGTCTCCACCATTTAAATTCATTATTTTGGACTATTATAGATTCCACATTGACCTAATCCATGTAAAAGTACATTCCAAAACTAAATATGATAGCTTTCAAATGTCCCTACTATTCTTAATCATCTACCCCTTTTATGAACTTGTGTGATCGAGAGGTAACAGCATAGAAATGGCTCCCTTTTATAGCATCAACAGTCTTCCAGTTTAAGTCTGATCTTTGTGTATTCATTTATGAATTGATGGAAAAACTCACACCCTGCTTTGTCAGGAAGCACTAAGCTTGGAACTCATTTCGGCAGCTGAGGACTTTTGTTGTTACGTTTTCATTTTTCAGGTCCCCGGGTATAGCACAATGTTTTGCTCTTGGCTGGTCATTCAAATGTTGGTGATTGAAACCTACCCAGCATCACCAGAGAAGAAAGGCCTGCAGTCTGCCTCTGTAAAGATGACAGCCAAGAAAAACCTATGAAGCAGTTCTGTTCTATAACATATGGGGCTTCCAAAGCAACAAACTAAAACCAAACCCAACAAGAGTTCTTCTTTTTCTCATGACAACTTCTACATTTTCTCCCCTTTAAAAAACTAAAAACAAAAAAACAAACCCTTTATTTTATGAGCTTGTGTTTTTTGTTGTATCTGATCTTCCTATGAACCACCCTAAATAAAATGTAGAAATTATACAAAGATACAATTTTTAAAATTCCTTTTTAGGGTTTTTTTTTTGCAAGATAAGGGTAGCTGTCTACAAGAAGCATTAGCCATAAAACACTGAAAAACTGAACTTCATTAAAATAAGAATCTCTGATTTGAAGGAAGTTAATTTTTTATTTTCTCTCATTCAGATTGGCTTTTACTCAGTGGTATTTATTTTGAGTACTTTGGGGATATAAGACATAAGACTCTTATGTCCCTCAGGAAAAGTACTTATAACAATTTTAAAAATTAAAAAAAATAAATAAAAGGATAACAAAACCAGTCGCCTTTGAGCAGATTCTGACCCTGGCAACCTTGTTTGGGTCAGGAGAACCGTGTTCCATTGGGCTTCCTGGGTGTTTTGTTAAGTGGGTCTTCAGGCCTTTCTTTCAAAGCACCGCTCTCTAGTGGACTTGAACTCCCAGCTTTTGGTTTTCAGCCAGAGGTGGTTGATTGCATAATGCTAGATGACTTCAGGCTAAGTAAACAGTCACTACTGTAAGTTTGTCATTGAATTGAGCTTTTCTATGATGAATAATCTATATGAGAAACTCTTTAAAGAAATGCTATACTGTGTATTTTGGTATCGAGGATTGAGAATGTGGTTATTTTCACTTGTTGGTTCTCTCAGTAACTAAGCATCTTTGCTTATAAACTGTCATTCCCAAACTGTTCCCTCTCTCAAAAAGGACAAAAAGACCCAAGAACTTAATAGAGAAGGAAAAGGAAGCTGAGTGAGATGGGTAACTACTCCATTTTTCTCTTTTCATCTCTGCCCCAAGCGCTTTATTATTTACTACAACTTTAGCTGTGTATTCAACAGTTTAGGGTATAAGCTAGTCACACAATAGATCCACTAACATAAAGGCATTCATTATTGGGTTTCTACCCATAATTTTATAATTTGTGGTGGTAAAAGAACTTTAGACTGTCTCCATGTTTTTTATAATGTGTAGTTTACTCTTTTGTACTTTCAATAATTGCAGTTGTTTTCTACTCATTTTTAAAAGAAGAAACAAATCAACCCTTTCTCAAAAATAAAACAATCAATAAAAAGCCCACCATTCCAGCCACAGATACTGAATAATAAGAACGCTGTTTCCACACCCCAGGAGAGAGTACGTAGAAAGAATGACTGGTTGAGCTGATACAGTGTGCCCTCTGCCCGTTTGGTTTTCAGTGTAGTCTAAGTGGGCATTCCCGAGGGTTTATGAAAGGTTCTCTCTCTAGAACCACGGCCTCTTGTTTTGGATATTAATTTCTTTCTTTTTTAGCTCTCAGTAGCAAATGGTATCATTTTTCATATCTAAGCCTTTTTGGTTTGTTGTGATAGGCAGAAAAGAATAGTAATTTTTTGCTTTGCTAAAGCAATCTATTTTTGTCAAGTGGAAAACTCCAATTATATCATTAATCTAGTCCAATAAATGGTTCCCTGGATCTGTTTTTCTTTCCCTATAACTATTTAAGTTTCTTTACATGAGGATTTGGTAAGCATCTTTGTACTTTTCACAAAATAATGCTCACATGATCCTAAACTTAACTTTTGGAAAGAGTCATAGACCTAAAGTTAAGAATTTTCACCAATAAGAAAAATTACAAATTGTGTACTGAGAAAGCTGGTGTGTGTGTGTGTGTGTGTGTGTGCGTAGCAGGGGAGGGGTGTTGTTCACATGGGCAGGGGTGCAGGTTTAGTCTTTCCCATCAAGAAATGCCCGTTCTTTCGATACAAATGATTGGGGTCAGAATGGAGACCCCAAACCCATCTGTAGACAATTGGACATCCCTCACAGAAAGGTCACAAGGAAAGAGCAAGACAGTGAGGGTGCAGCATAGCACTGACGGAACACAAAACATTCCTTTAGTGCTTTAAGATTTCCTCCTCCCCAGTGTCATGATCCCAGTTCTACCTTACAAATCCGGCTAGACCGGAGCATGTACAGTGGTACAGATAAAAACTCTTGTCACACGGAATCCAGGACAGACAAACCCCTCAGGAACAGTAATGGTAGCGATACCATGAGGGTAGGGGGAAGGTGGGGGGGGGGCGGGGGGAGAAATGGGGACTTAACTATAATGATCGATGTATAACCCACCCCCCACCCCCCAAGGGAGGTGAAAAACAGAAATGTGGGTGAAGGGAGACAGTGGACGGTGTAAGATATGAAAATAGAAATAATTTCTAATTTACCAAGGGTTCATAAGAGTGGGAGGGTAGGGGAGGGAGGGAAAAATAGGAGCTGATACCAAGGGCTCAAGCAGAAAGAAAATGTTTTGAAAATGATGATGGCAACACATGTACAAATGTGTTTGATACAATTGATGTATGGGTAGTTATAAGAGCTGTAAGAGCCCCCAGTAAAATGATTAATTAAAGAAATGCCTGTTCTTATGCTCCATATGTGCTCTTAACTTATATTTCCCACAGCTCTCAAATTTTCACGATACTAAGTACAACAGTAAGGATCTTGAAAAGAAAATGTGGGAAGGAAGATGTGTGCATTAAAAAAAAACAAATCCAGGGAATTTTTTTCTGTTTGCCAATGTGGTTCAGAGATGGGCATTTTTACAGACAAGCATTTTTCTCTTTAGTTTCTACCAGCTGGAAATACTTTTTAGTAATATATTTGTCTTCATGAAAACAAGAACCATATTAATGAGACCCTTTCTGGATACTTTGAGGAAACTTAAAGAATGCATTGTTTAATCATGAGGGGGAAAAATAGTTTAGGTGCCTATTTGATCTGATCACTTAATATTTACTATGTGTTTAATGTGTTGACAGAATTTAACTTCTAAATTCAGATTACTTGTGATAATTTGTTGGGAGCAGTTGACAAGTTAATGATAATTAGGATATTAATATTTTCATTAAGAACAATGGTGAATAATGGCTTATTTAAACATTTATATATGTGAGGTGCTGTGATAAGCCTTTGTGCACTAAATCTCTTGTCCTAATAATAACCATATGAAGGCTTTGCCATTATAATCCCAATTTTGTAGATAAGGAAAACCAGTCGAAGTCATATAATAAATGGCAAAGGTGGGACTACAACTCAGGTCTCTGACACCAAACTATCTTGATTTTTTTTTCTCTTCCTCTTATAATGCTCCATGTTTGCAGATGCCTCCCTTTTAGTATCAGAAAAGGAACTGTAGCAGTTGATGTGTTTTAGATCAGGCAGAATCTTTTAGCTATTAAAGATTTCAGAATAGAAAGCATGTGTTGTTACTGGTCTCGTTGGATTCGGAGGAGAAGGAACTATACCTTTAGCCAGCTGGAATAACCTTTTCTCTCCTCCCTTACAGAAAGCTTGGTCAGAGAAAGAGTAGGAATGTGTTCTGGACCTGTTGAACAACCAGTTTGCCGTTTGACTAGCTTTTGTGAAGGTTTTTCTTCTCACTATTACTATCTTGGCATTATTGAGTTTTCCAAAAGTCCTGTACAATGGGAGTCTTTTTATTTGTGGGTAACATCGTACTTGCTAAAATGGAGGGGAGATAGGAAACTCTACACTAAGTACAAATGTTTAGAGGCGAATCGGGTTCCAATGACAGATCTTCTTCAAAGGAACCTAAAATAGTAGTCACCATGTAATTGGCTGGTTGACAATGATTTTCTATTGTCTTACAATTCAGGTGTAATGATTGTGAAATAACTGCTATTCATTAGAATCTCTAGAGAGGTTTCAAGCGTTGTAGCTTAGACGTTATGTGGCTGGATTCTCACTACTGAAAGAATTGCTCATTAGAACAATAGGCATCATAATTTAGGACAACCAAGATGATAAGGTAGAAAGCAAATAAAGTGATTGAAATTTGTAATAGATGTTTCCAGCCTTGTATGTGCCACATGACCAAGAGTATGAGGAAGAAGAGAGTTTTACTTTTAGAACTAAGACCTGAGAAACTTCTAGAAACAGTAGGTTCTCACCTGAACAGAAGTACACAGACTCAGTACTCTGCTATGGTCTTCACTTAGCAGTGTGCCTCTTCTCACTAATTCTTTTCTCCTTTTTTTCCCTCCTGCAGACATTCCATACCCCAAGTTTGGGTGATGAGGAATTTGAAATTCCACCGATTTCCTTGGATTCTGATCCCACACTGGCTGTCTCAGATGTGGTTGGCCACTTTGATGACCTAGCAGACCCTTCCTCCTCACAGGATGGCAGCTTTTCAGCCCAGTATGGGGTCCAGACATTGGACATGCCCGTGGGCATGACCCATGGCTTGATGGAGCAGGGCGGGGGGCTCCTGAGTGGGGGCTTAAGCATGGTAAGGGGGAAAGCAGTATTATCAGGCTTATCCAAGCTCATGTGCATAGTGTTAATGGAGACAAAGTAATGCTATTCCCTGCTATCTGTGGATACTACTTGTTTCTAGTATTGGGACAAAAAGCCAACCAACAAAGACTTAATTTTCCCTGGGAAAAAATGAGATTCAAAAAAATTTTGCCAAATGCTTACTTTTAACCCTGAAGTGAACATGATTATGTTTTTTGGAGGAGGAAAAAAGCTCCCAGTTCCTCCTTTTTTACCAGGATGCACACAGGTTCAGTCTATATACATCTAGTTAAAGGTTTGTTTTTTCCCCTTCCCCTTCCTTTATGGGCTTTGTATTCTAGGATTCAGATCTAATTGTATTAACTGATACCTTGGTAGATATAAAGTTGTCAGTCAAATGTGTTGTGGATCAGTCTGTGCTCTAAATATGTGTGTTGGGCTGCCAGCACATCTCATCAGCAGAAGCAGCTTTATTCCCTATTTTGATGCCAAACACCTCTTACCATTTTTTTAAGTTAAAAACCATTTTATTTTCTTTTTAATTTTTTAAAAATTATTTTATTGGGGACTCGTACAATTCTCATCACAACCCATACATACATCCACTGTGTCAAGCACATACGTACATTCGCTGCCCTCATCATTCTCAAAACATTTGCCCTCCACCTCAGCCCTTAATATCGGTTGCTCATTTCCCCCCTCCCCTCCCACTCCCCCCTTAACTCTTAACATTTGCCTTATTCTGATAGCCTGTGTATTACCATTTTAAAAGCTATTATTTTGGGGAGGGCTCTGAGGGGAAGTTTTTCTTTACCCAGGTGTGGCCACAACCTCCTAATTACTGAATAATTTGTTCTTTAATTTGTCCAGAATTAAGACTGATTATTTGTTTACTTTGGAATAGGTGCTAATGCTCAATCTGTTTTGTGTGTAGTCAAGTTAACTTTTGTTTTGTAGGGTTTAAACAACGATTTAATTTGTGTAAGCAGGGTGTTTACAAACTGTCCTAAATCCAGGGGGGAAAGGATGCTCTTTTTTATATTCAGTGTTTAATTAGTCCTTCTTCTTCTCTCAGGACTTGGACCATTCAATAGGAACACAGTATAGTGCCAATCCACCTGTTACAATTGATGTACCAATGACAGACATGACATCTGGCTTGATGGGGCATAGCCAGCTGACTACCATTGATCAGTCAGAACTGAGTTCTCAGCTTGGCTTGAGCTTAGGGGGTGGCACCATCCTGCCACCTGCCCAGTCTCCTGAGGATCGTCTTTCAACCACCCCTTCACCTACTAGTTCACTTCATGAGGATGGTGTTGAGGATTTCCGCAGGGTGAGGCTTTCCCTGCCCAAATCGATTCTGCCATGAGACTCTAGCATCAGACTCTGGGAATACAGAGCCTAGCCACTATTCCTTACTTCTGCCCTGCCCTTTCCTCCGTGTTCCTGCCTTATAATGCTCCTCCCAGTCCCCCTCTTGACTTTTTGCATAAGTTACTACTCTTTTAATTGTATTGCCTTTATTCTTAGCATTTATGAAAATGTCATTTATGTGGCTAGATAGCTTCCTCACCCAGCTAGTAAAAATCCTTCCCTTACAGTTCTCCAGACACTGTACTTCCTTTCTTCTTTGTAATTCTTTTTTCCCTCCCCACAGCAACTTCATTGCCCGAAGACAGTTGTAGTGGAAACAGGGAAAAAGCAGAAAGCTCCAAAGAAAAGAAGAAAGAAAGATCCTAATGAACCTCAAAAACCAGTTTCGGCATATGCCTTATTTTTCCGTGATACACAGGCTGCCATCAAGGGACAGAATCCCAATGCCACTTTTGGGGAGGTCTCAAAAATTGTGGCCTCTATGTGGGACAGTCTTGGAGAAGAGCAGAAACAGGCAAGTAACTAGTGAACTAGTGGATAATATATATTGTAGCATTTGTTGATTAAAGTGATAACTCATTTTTTAACATTTTCTTACCTGCCCTTATTATTGTCAGCTCTTGTCTCTTTGTCTTAGAAGTTGCAACTGTTCGCTGAAATCAGAAAACCTTTAAACATATTAATAATTATAAAAACACTGACTCTTGACAATAACCTTGTAAAATAGCTAAGTTGCCACTTTTACTGAATGTGAAGACCAGGGCTGTGTCAGTACATTGCCTAGTTAAATCACTTAAGCGGTAGAGCTGAGACTCTACTCAGATTCTTTAATTCCAAGCCCCATGTGCTTTTCACTAATAATGTCTTATAATTCCTAATCATTTTTCAACTGTTTCATTTTTAGATATTTAACTTTTCTAAGCCTCATTTTTCCCATCGGTAAACTTAAGCTTATTTCTTGGTAAGTTACATGCTAAAGGTACTTGGCATACTCTTAACGTCCACACTACTTATATTGGGCTTTCTCACTGGTCCAATGTTAACTTAAAAACTGTGGTTAATCTCCCTTAGGCAATTTCCATCTGATAGGGCCTTTATTTCATGGGACTTTCCAGTTAATTGTCCTAGTAACATGTTTAGCGTCTCTGTATTACTTCCTAGTTTGAAGTACTAGGGTCTGGGGTCTTAAAAGCTTGAAAGTGTGGGTGAAGGGAGATGTTGGACAGTGTAAGACATAACAAAATAATAATTTATAAATTATCAAGGGTTTGTGAGGGAGGGGGAAAAATGAGGAGCTGATACCAAGGGCTCAAGTAGAAAGAAAATGCTTTGAGAATGATGGTGGCAACAAATGTACAAATGTGCTTGACACAAAGGATGTATACTTGGAATGTGATAAGAGTTGTACGAGCCCCCAATAAAATGATTTTTAAAAGAAAAAAATATATAAAATGAACTATTCCTTAAAAAACAAAAAACAAAATCAAGCCTTGAAAGTGGCAGTCCAAGGCACAACAATTGGTTTCTATTCGTCTAGAACAATATAGGAAGGCGAGTCAGGAATAGGAGGAGGGTGTGGCTTGTGTGCTAATTGCCTCCATGAACACCTGCCTTCTTTGCCACAAGACCAGAAGAACTGAATGTTGCCTGGCTACCATTACGGAATATTTTGATCCAAGATTCCACAGAAGAATCCTGAAATGCAGAATGGAATTTCACATTCTCATGAACTTTTCTTAGAGCCATGGAAGGTGGATGAACCTCTGAAACTGTTGCCCTGAGATCATCTTTAAACTTTCAACAACAAAAAAACTCTCAAAATCGCACAATGGTATAACTTGTTGGAAATGTCTGCTTTGAGCATAGTGTTCTTTAACAGTGGTGTCAAATGGACAAGAATAGCTCCAAAAATTAGATTGGTACCTTAGCTTGCTGTGAATTTATGTTAACTGGGAGAATTCAGAACAATTCAGAAATGAGGTTGGGGTTGGTTAACAAGTTGAAGAATCTAACTAGTGCCACTAAGTGACTCATGTAGAACTGTTGAATTTGTGTATGGTTGGCTGTATATATTCCTCAACAAAATCGATGAAATTTTATTTTAAAAGAAGCTTAATTTGAGTTAAATGAAATTGTGATGCTAGAGAGAGAGTTAAAGGAAAAAGATGGCTGTCAGTACCATTGCTCTAGACTCGCAGTTCCGGTGTCAGAATCTACTTTTTAATGTCTGAAATAAAAAGCTGAACTTATTTAATAAATTATATGTCACTGCTCAACATACCAGTCAAAATGTGAAGCTTTACAACAACAGCAATTTATTACTTCTCATGATTCTGAGAGTTGTTTGGGTGATTTTTCTACTGTTCCTGCTGTGTCGTCAAATGATGGTTGGTATTGCAGTCCAAGATAACCATCAGCTGGTGCTGCCTGTGGGCTGGGATGCTTTGGTTTTCCTTCTCATGGCCTTTCATCTTCTAAATTGACTACACTAGCTACTGTCCTTGTGGCAGACTTGGAGCAGCGTTCTGAGAAGGCAAAACAGATACTCCTAGTTCTCTTATGTCTTACTAGTGTGCGGCACTTCAGCCACATTGTAATGGTCCAGTAAGTGACAGAGCAAGCCCAGACCCAGTTTTTGATGGTAGGAAAGGCTTGCAGGACAGCCAGAATTGTTGTGACCATCTTTGCAAACAGTTTACCCCATTCTTTGAGAGTACACTGGTAAGGCATGGTCCTCTGGCCCAGCAAACTGCTGATCGTAAGTGTAGTTTGGGTCGGGCTTTGTTCGGTTTACAGAAGTGGGCATGGGTTGACAATAGAAGCTGCCTTGAAGTTTTCTTGGAGGGTGGTTATTCTGGCAATCTGTTGATTTGGCTGGCTTTCAGAAGAATACTGATCAGAATAATCGTTAGCTTTCAGAAGTAGTATATTCACTAAGAGGAGTTATTCATGCTTATTTGGCTGAAGTAAATTGTCATTTATTGATGGATGATATAGAGTTAACCATCTTTTCTGGGAGCATGAGGCTCTTTCAAATTGTCTGTACTTTCTCCAGGTTTATAAGCGGAAAACTGAGGCTGCCAAGAAAGAGTATCTGAAGGCTCTGGCTGCTTATAAAGACAGCCAAGAATGTCAGGTAGGACTTTGACTGTATTTGGATACTACTGTAGGGGAATATATTTACATCATTAGGAATTTTTTTCTGAACAGTGTTTTAGAAGTTACTAAATCCTGTGGAGCCTATTGGTACTACCGTGTTTCCCCGAAAGTAAGACATCCCCCGAAAATAAGACCTACTTACAGTTTTGCCTCTCGTTGAAATATAAGGCACCCCTCCCCCGAAAATAAGGCCACCCGAAGTTACCTTAACTATGGACTCTCAACCGTAGTGGCGGGTGCCGCCGTGCAGCTCACTGTTGGCCACAGCGCAGCTGGAGCAGACAGGAAGTGCGAGGTCTCTTTTAATAAAACAATAAACACGTACCGTATTCTTCTTCATGGAAAAATAAGATATCCCCTGAAAATACGGCCTAGCGCATCTTTGGGAACAAAAATTAATTTAAGAGACTGTCTTATTTTCGGGGAACCGGTATATAGTATAAACAAAGGCAGCATTGATGGCATAGTGGGTTACAAGTTGGACTGCTTACCCCAAGGTCAGCAGTTTGAAACCACCAGCTCCTTTGTAGGCGAAAGATCAGACATTCTACTTCTGTCACGATTTAGTCTCAGAAATCCACAGTTCTGCTCTGTCCTTTGGGGTCGTTATGAATTAGAATTGACTCGATAGCAGGGAGTTTTGAGTATTAAAACCTTAAAAATGTCTTAATAACTTTTCTGTTTTTCCCAGCATGTAAAACCTTGTCAAACAGTCTTCCTGAGTTTATTTGTAGTTTCTAGTGTTTACTTTGCTGGGGTACACCCCATTTGAAATCAGTCTGTATTCTCTTTCCTTGGGTCATGGTTAGAGTATGTCCTGGGTAGAGCATGAATCTCCCAATGACTTTTTTGTCTGCTTTTAGGCCACTGTGGAGACAGTCGAACTGGATCCAGTGCCACCAGCACAGACTCCCTCTCCACCTCCTATGGCTACCGTTGACCCAGCATCTCCAGCACCAGCCGCAACAGAGCCCCCTGCTCTGTCCCCTTCTATTGTCGTTAACTCCACTCTTTCGTCCTATGTTGCAAACCAGGCACCTTCGGGGCCAGGGGGCCAGCCTAATATCACCAAATTGATCATTACCAAACAAGTGTTGCCCTCTTCTATTACCATGTCTCAAGGAGGGATGGTTACTGTTATCCCAGCCACAGTGGTGACCTCCCGGGGGCTGCAGTTAGGCCAAACAAGTACAGCCACTATCCAGCCGAGCCAGCAAGCCCAGATTGTCACTCGGTCAGTGTTGCAGGCAGCAGCAGCTGCTGCTGCTTCTATGCAGCTGCCTCCACCCCGACTCCAGCCCCCTCCATTACAACAGATGCCTCAGCCCCCAGCTCAGCAGCAAGTGACCATTCTTCAACAGCCTCCCCCTCTCCAGGCCATGCAACAACCTCCACCTCAGAAAGTCCGAATCAATTTACAGCAGCAGCCACCTCCTCTGCAGATCAAGATTGTGCCTCAGCCCGCGCTGAAAATGCAAACTACCTTAGTTCCACCAACTGTGGAAAGTAGTCCCGAGCGGCCCATGAACAGTAGTCCTGAGGCCCCTACAGTAGAGGCCACTTCTCCTGAGACAATCTGTGAGATGATCACAGATGTAGTTCCTGAGGTGAGTTTTTGTTCTCAAATCTTTCCTCTCGATTGGTACACACGAGCGATTTTGGCTGGCCCAGTGAAAGAGGGATTACAACTAGCATTGACTCCATGGCACACTGGGAATCTGAAACATGAAGCTGCAGAAAGCAAAGTGCCCACAGCAGTGACTTTTCCTACTCAACTGCCCTCATTTAACAGGGGCCGCACCATAGTTTGACTCGAGAGGATTCAGACAAAACAGAGTGTTTCTTTTCAGAAGTTATCTGTCCAAGTACTCAGAAGCTTTGGTGACATGAACCCTTCCATTTCTCTGAGGTCTCGATTGCTTGGCTTGATTCAGTGAGGGGTAAATGCCCTCAACAGTAGTTGGTTCATGTGCCTTGTTTTAACTTGTGGTCATCTTAAAATAGAGGACTTGAGAGTGTAGCTCTGATAATTGAAACATTCACTTAAAGGAACTAAGTGTATCAAAAGGGAACTATTTCTAAGTTCTTCCTCACCCTGCCGCCCTTGGCCTTTTCCAGATAGTTGAGGGGACTCAACACTACTCATTTTACTCCATTCCTGCTTTGTGTAGGGACTATTCAAGTGTAGAACAGTCAGTTGTGGGTAGGATTTAAAGCAGCAGTAGCTTATGTCTAGAATCCCTAATAGAAAGATTCACCATGTCAATGTGCTTGTTAAAATTTTAGTTGGACTAGGAGAGGCCAAGATTTTCATTGCTGCCTGGGAGGAATTCTAACACAAGGTACTCCATTGAGTCTCAGGGTACATTTGACTGGCTGGCTAGGCAAAAAGCAATCTAATCCACACTTGGTACTCTCTTCCTCTCATAGGTCGAGTCTCCTTCTCAGATGGATGTTGAATTGGTGAACACATCTCCTGTAATACTCTCACCCCAGCCTCGATGTGTGAGGTCAGGGTGTGAGAACCCTCCTGTTGTGAGCAAGGACTGGGACAATGAGTACTGCAGCAATGAGTGTGTGGTGAAGCACTGCAGGTGAACTTTCGGTTCTTTTAAAAACAATCTTGGTATTGCTAAATCAGCTGTTGAGAAGCATGGTGACCTTGAGGTGTATAATCCCCATTGCATTAGGTGGAGTTGGTTGCTTCCCATATTCTATTGGAAAGGCTACTGGAAAAGCCCCTTCATAAGGGCCTATTATTCTCCACATAGCTAAAGATAATATAAGTTTACTCTTCAATAATCACATTGCCTCTGTTCCTTAAAAAGACATTAAGCTATTAGTATTAGCCCATCTCCCTAGTGCAAATCAGACCACTTAAGAGAAGTAGAATTTGTAGAAAAATGGATAAAGTGTTGGTAATATTTTGTTAACATATGGAAGGTTGCTTGCATATAGGAAACAAAATAGGATAATGTGCTAAATATTGGGGGAGTTCTGAGAATTTTGCTTGCCTTAGATCTTCCTGGGATTTACCTACATCCATGAAAGAAGAAGGCATTACTATTTATCACAAATTTTCTCCAGTAGATAGAACGGGGCTTTATCTTACTGCCTCTATTTTTGACATTTAGGACCATTTCCCAGTATTCCTATTGGGTGATACCATTTCAGTGCTGCACTATTTAAGACACAGTACGAAGGGGGTACACCCCAAAAAACACAGTTGCTCTGGGCAGAGCTTTCGTAGTTTGCATTTTACCACTAGGTGAGCATCGAGCAACTCCCTCTGAGTTCCTGCACCCAGTGGCATCACCTGGGAAGGTACTCTCTGGTCAGTGAATTTTTTCATAAAAGCAGTTTCCCTCGAACTTTGTTTTTTTGTGTTTGATCACCAATTCCAGAGAAGAGTATGCAGCTGTGAAATTTTGTTTCATGCTCAGGGAAAATGCCGCAGAAACTGTTGTGACGTTGAACACAACTTACAAGGACAGAGTTATGGGAAAAGCTTAAGTGTACAAGTGGTTTTTCTCATTTCAAAAATGGTGAGATGTCAATGACAAATCTCATTCAGGATGTCCGTTAACTTCCCGAACAACACGACTTGTAGTGCATTCGGACACCAGGTCAGACTGTTCATCGAGCTATTGAGGGTCTGAAAATGTTGCATAACAAGTGTGGTACAAAATAGGCCCGATTTGTGGCAGACGGGGACTGGTTTTGCCACCACAATGCACTGCTGAAGCCATTTTGGCAAACACCAGTATGCCTTTCTTGCCCAAAGCACTCTACTCACCTGACCTTGCTCAACCCTGCAACTTTTTGTTTCGGCAAATGAAGGACACGAAAGGCCAGTGATATGGCATTGTAGGAGAGGTGAAGAGAAAAAGGAGGTGCTGTCAGCCACCAAAACAGATGAGTGTGAAAAACGCTTCCAAGAATGGAGTTGCAGATTTGAGAGATGTATTACTGTATATACTCGTGTATAAGCTGAATTTTTCAGCACATTTGTAATGTAATGCAGTCTTTGTGGTAAAATTAGGTGCCTCCACTGATATTCAGGTCAGCTTATACTGGAGTACATATGGTAAGTGTAATGGAGAATACTTTGAAGGTGATAAGGTTTTGTTAAAAATTTTAAATACATAGCTTTGGGGGGCGGGGGGAGTTCTGGTTATGAGGAGGGGTAACCCCTCATATTATCTATGCTAGAATTATGTTTGTGTTTCTCTTTCTCTCTTAGGGATGTATTCTTGGCCTGGGTAGCTTCTAGAAATTCAAACACTGTGGTGTTTGTGAAGTAGTCATTTTTCTTCTCTAAACCACTGAAGACTTCTCTGCTGGGAATGTGTCCAAGAGCTTGTTTTTGAAATACAAGCTGGGCTGCTGGTCGTGCCTGATCTCAATCCATGAAGGCCCTTCCTGCTTCTCCCCTTCTCTCTGCAGTCAACAGGAGCCAGGCCATGGAGCAAGACCACTGGATTTGCTATCATCCGGAATTGCTTTTTACCCTCAAGTACAAGCAAAGACACCAGTGAGAATAGCACAGGACAGAGTAAATGGAATATGGATAAACGGAAAATACTAGTTGGTAGGGGTGGTGGTGGGTGGTGTTTGAGGAAATTTATTGGTATAATTGTCATAGGACTTACCTAAAAGATTATTAAAATGGAAGTATACTCAGCCTTGAGCCTAGGAAAGAACGCCATGGTGTGCATACAACGTAAAGGGAGTGAAAGGCTGCGTTCCAGTGTTAAAAATGGAACCACTTCTGTCATACGTACACATTAACTTCCAAAACACCAAACACACTAGGCTGTAAGGGAGATAACATCACCCAGAAGTTTTCTTATTTATTTCTTTTTACAAATGTTGTTTCTGTAGTTTTCCTTATCTGAGTTATCACAGCTTCTGTGTGTAAGAGGCAGAACCCTACATCCTTAAATTAATATAAGAGGTTTTACCAAAGTCTAAAGAAGTTGTGTTCACTTATATTTGCTGAAATATCTCATAAAGATAGGCCAGAGGTCTCTTCACCTACTATGAACTAACTCTGCACACCTTAGGTAATCTGACTAAAAGTGATTATTTCATTTTTTTCTGAGAAATAAACATTAAGAGACTTAACAAAAGTTACACAGGTGTAACAAAATAAGCAAGTGATTTAGAGCACTATAGTCCTAGAGTTATTACAATGCCAGTGGTAACCACCCTATAAGTGGAACTCAAGTTTTACCTTGAGAAATGCTATGTAGAGAACCCTTTCTTAGTATCAGTGTCACATAGTACTAGTAGTTCTTAGTTTTGATTCCGTATAGTCCTACCTTAATTACTAACATTCATCTGGAAACCTGAAAAGGACCCAAGGTTGAGATCGCTAATATTCCCATGTTACACGTAAGGAGGAGACATACATACTGAGAGATGAATTGCACAAGCTCAAACACTTAAGTGACAGCCAGATCTGATCCTGAAGTCCCGACTACATTATCAACTTTTATTTAAATAAGGAAAAAGCGCTATAGTACAGTAATATTACATTCCAGATGTAGCCTGTAAAGCCATGGCTGTGGAAGTGCTTCTATAAATTCTTAGGCTTAGAAATGATGCCATCTGGATATCGTTGCTTGAACCGGGCAACTACATCTGGGTCTAGCAAATGGATTCCATCTAGTTGGTTCCCAAGGGTGATCCTGAAACAAGAGGGGAGAAGAGGGAAACCAGAAATCCTAGAATTAAAAGACCTTAATATTGTTAAAGACTTTAACATAAATGCCAGTTAGGAATTGAGCAGGACCTGTTTCTACAATAAGCTGATCTATACTAACTGGGGGTTAGTAACTGTTGATTAGCAAGGTTTATGTCACAAAGCTATTGCTGTAGCTGCCAGTTTGGTGTTCTTTGAACAAGTGAAATGCTAGCTAGCCTGCATGTCAAAGGTGTTGCAGTTCTGGATGGATCGGACAGATTCTTAGTAACCACCAGGGGGCAGATTAGTGAGTCATAAGTTTTATCCTATAGAATCACAAAGGACTTCAGCCAATGGAGTATGGGAAACTCAATGCCTTTTGAGTTTCCAATGAATGGTAGGAAGTGGCCAAACAGCTTTAAATACATGTTTTAGATGTTTTAAAGATCCTGAGCCCAGCATAGGTCCCTAAAGCTTAGACTACTGCCCCCTTTTCAGAGGAGGAAAACCAGTCGCCACTGCTCCCCACCCCTAGCAATTAAAAACGTTTAATAGTGTAGCCCATAATCCAGGATAAAGTAAACGGTATCTGCTTTTATAGCCCCCTGATCATTCCAGCACCCCAGGGGGTGGTATCACCACACTGTGTAAGATAGAATGTGACTGGTAGTACCCTTACCAGTTGGGTTGCACATTGTGTGGTCGTCCAAATAACTCAATCTTGCGAGTACCGGGGGATAGTCTCTCAATCATGCCATAGATTTCATCTGGCTTATGACTGGTAGAACGAACCTAAGACACAGCCAACCACAGTTACAATTCCAGACTTGTTACGTTAGGAACCCCGATGAAGAATACATAGCTGACATCAATAACTGATAACATACTATGCGGAAGCTTTGGGTGTCTGGGGAAGCACGTACCTCAGCCACAATCACATCACAGTCCAGACCCTGGTTGAAGCCTTGGGGATTTCCTTTGACACCAACCTGCTCACCACAAAGAACAGGTTATTTTACGAAACCCAGCTTTGAACTTTTCCTTAATGAGAAATAATCCAATTCCTCTCTCTGCTCCACCATCTTGAGCTGGACCCCGATGCTGCTTACCAAGCAATGTTCCTTCCCGTGGTTCAGCCAGTGACCTGTACGGCCAGTCCGAATGATGCGCTGCAGTTGGTTTGTCTTCACCCAGATAATTTCATCTACCCGTTCATAACTGAGGTGGAAGGAAGGGAACTTAGAGCTTTCCCTAGGTCTTCCCAGTTTGGGGGTAGTACCAGCTACAGAGGCAAAGAATCATAGGGACCAACACACCAGAAGGGAATAATACATCCAATAACTACAGCAGGGTGTGTTTCCCCAAAACCCAAATGATTACTACTTACCCCCAGAGGTTCAAACATTCTCTGCCTAGCTCCATAGCCCTAGAAAGAGATAAGGGTTAATAATTACTTCCATACCCATGTTTTCCTCCCTCTAAAATATGTGATCAATGTAATAATTAGAAACATTTTGTCAGTAGATAGTCACAACTTTTACATGCAACATATCGTTAGGGAAACGGTACATCTAAGTACGAAAAGAATAAGACATAGTACCCATTGTCATTTACCTCATCTTTCGCATATTGTTAAATAATCTTATAAACAGAAGTTAAGTCTCAAAGGATAAAAAACAAACAAACCTGAATCAGCCATACATTTAATAGCAAGACCAGGAAAACACAGCATTTTATCTCCCACCCAATACTCATTCTGTACTACTACATCTGCCCAAACCTACATATTTTTTTTAATCGTTTTATTAGGGGCTCATACAACTCTTATCACAATCCATACATACATCAATTGTGTAAAGTGCATTTGTACATTCATTGCCCTCATCATTCTCAAAACATTTCCTCATTTTTCCCCTCCCTCCCTGCTCCCCCTTCCCTCATGAGCCCTTGATAATTTATAAATTATTTTGTCGTATCTTGCCCTATCCGACGTCTCCCTTCACCCACTTTTTTCAGGGAGGAGGTCACATATAGTTCCTTGTAATCAGTTCCCTCTTTCCAACCCACTCTCCCTCTATCCTCCCAGTATCGCCACTCACACCACTGGTCCTGTAGGGATCATCCGCCCTGGATTCCCTGTGTTTCCAGTTCCTGTCTGTACCAGTGTACCTCCTCTGGTCTAGCCAGACTTGCAAAGTAGAATTCATATGACAGTGGGGGCGTTTAGGAACTAGAGGAAAGTTGTATTTCTCATTGTTGCTACATCGCACCCTGACTGGCTCGTCTCTTCCCCGAGACCCCTCTGCAAGGGGATCTCCAGTGGCCTAATGGGCTTTGGGTCTCCACTCCGCACTCAAACCTACATATTTTTAAGTGCATTACCTGCCTGTGACCCAGAGGAAGAGAAAGCCATCATCCTGCAGTACTGGAATGTTGAGCCTGCGCATCTCATCGTCCGTCAGGGTTCCATAGGGGAGCTCCATGTGAATATCCCAGGGGGGGTCAGCCATGACAACAGCGAACTTGCCCAGGATGCTGACGTCCAGGTAGCGGATGTCACAACAGATCCACTGCAGGAGGTGGGGATTGGTCATCTTCCCTCTCATTGTCAGGTTCATGACCCCAGACCCTTAGAAACATTTCCCACTCCATTTCCAGTCAGCAGGATGGGTTGCTTTCCCACACATTTGGCTGCCCCACTGGGTCCTAAGTCTAGAAGCAGATATATAGGTACCTGAGGCGGGAAGAGCCGATCTACACTGGCGTCGCCTCCAACACTCTGTGTAAGAGCAAGCTCCTGGCTCGGTGGATGGTCTCTGCTGCCAGGGGCCTCAGAGTCCATGCAGGCATCAATTTCATAGTGAACATACTTGCAGGTGTCCATGTGGAAACACGTGTTCAGGAAAGAGCAGTCACCTAAGGACTCATCCGTGTGTTTATTGATGATCCGTCTGGGGGGATACAGAGCAAGAATAGGGGGGGGGATCACATTCTGGATTTAGAACACAGTCACTCAAGTTCCAAATTTTCCTCTCCCACTTCCCCCCTCATCCTATTTCTTTCTATTAGAGTTTCCTGCAAGAATGTTGAGAGGCGGGTGACACAGAAATCCGTAATTATTAGAAAAGACTAATTACTGAGCAGAGACTTAGCTTCCAATTATTAGAAAAGACTAATTACTGAGCAGAGACTTAGCTTCCTTGAAAGCAGTAGTAGATTTACTGTCTAGAGCAGAGTAAATCTCTGGGTGGGGTCTAGTTCTAAGACCATATTCTTTTCAGAGAACCCTTGCAGTGGGGCTCAGAGCTGGTGATGCTTTGCTGCTGCAAGACATTCTGGTGGTATACCTTAAAAGCTCACATCTGGCAGGCAGTCTATATTTCCCACAAAACACCACACCACTTCTGACAGTATATACCTTCTGAGTCTAGAGGGCTTACATATCCAAAAAACGAAATAAGGGATTCAAGACAGACACCCAAAAGACTGGAAGGAGTGTGCTGAAATGGAAGGACTGCTTGTAGGAGGCTGATCACACCTCTTTCCCTCCCAAGAGACCTGAAGTGCAGCTTGCGGCACGGCCGGTCGGCGTCACTGGCTTTCATGCATTCCTCCTTGGTGCCGTAGTCGCAGAACTCTTGCACTTGGGCCCGACCTCGAGAGCGGAACTTTTCAACAATAGATTGTTCCTTGGCTGTAGTAGTATTTAACAGTTCTAGGATCTCCTGGCTGACCTGTAACAGAAGCAGCTTTGGCCTTGAAGGTGCTTGTAGGTCTAATTAGTTCATACACGACACTAATGTCCTATAAAATTCAACTCCCCCCGCCCCCCACGACCAGAAAAACACAAACTAACAAAAAACCACCCCAAACTCACTGAATGCTGACTCTCAGCCCCTGTGCATTTCTGAGATCGTAACTGTTTGTGGGAGTAGAAAGCCCCATCTTTCTCCCGCCAGTGGAGCTGCTGGTGGTTTCAGACTGCCAACCCTGGGAATACTCGCAGTCAACCGTGCACCCACTGTACCACCAAGGCTCCTCAAAGGGGCAGATAAACTAACAATATGGGAAACGAGCCCCGGAAAAAAAGACTCATCACAGGGTCAGTCCTTCCTCATTTGGGAGAGAAGTAAAACACACGAGGCCTTGCCTCCCACTCTGGAGCCCTGGTGGTGCAGGGAGTGAGGGGCTAGGCTGCTAGCAGGAAGGTTACAGGTCTGCGCCCACAGCTGCTCCAGGGGAGAAGGATGAGACCGTCTGGAGTCTTACTGTCCCAGAGAGCTGCTAGGAATTGGAAATGACTCAACCACATTGGATTCCAGATGTTCCTACTGTTAAGCATTAACCCCCAACTTCCCAGGACAGCAGTCCTTCCATTAAGAATCTAAACGATTGGGTCTTGATTCCGGGTGCTAAAGATTTTATTGTCTGACTGAGCCTGCATCTATAAGGGAAAGTACGCTGGTTATCCTCATTTTATAAACAAGACATGAGAATCGAGAAGTTAAATTCACCTAAGTAGCAGAAGGATGTTGTTCCCCTGTCTATACTCAGAATAACTATCCTGCTAAATCACTTTGTTTAATCAACAGTTTCTATAATTATTGATCCAGCACTATCTTCCAGTATTTATCTCCCTCTATGAAAGGTCTTTTAAAACGTTCATGCAAAAAATTCATTCAAATTCTCCATGAATTTTAAAATCTCCTTTATATTTCTATATTTGGCTTACCTTGAATATGGACTCTTCTGAACAGATTCAATGGCAAAGATTCCCTAAACCTGGGTTTCTCAAATTTGGCATTAATGGCATTCTGGGCTAGAAAGTCTTTTGTTGGTGGTGGGCAGGAGTCCTGTGTCTTATAGGAAGTTTAGGAGCATTCCCGTCTCTATCCACTAGTTAACAGGAGCCACCCCAAGTTGATAACCAAATCTCCAGACAACAGCAAATGTCCTTGGGGTGTTAAGGCACCCCACCGACTGCTCTATGCCTTCAAGTTAAGGACTGCTCTTTGCTTAGAGGTAACCCCTTTGGAAGCTATCGTTCAGAGCATATGCATGAACCTTGGGGCACTTTTCATTCTGACACCTACCTTTTTGCTCTGTTGTTCCTTAGTTGACTGTTGGTTCAGAAGGCTTTCTATCTCCAGATCAACATCAGAGGCTGCATGTTTTCTTGATTTCTTGGCCGGCTCCTTGGCTGGTTCTGATGCTGAAGAGGCCAGACCAGAAGCCAATGAGCTGGCAAAAGCAGCTACAGCGGTCGAGTCCTGCTCTGCACGCCGCTTCTGTCCTGAAATGGTTCCTGCTACCTCCCCGGAACCCTTCTTCTCTGCCACAGCAACCATCATGGCAGAGAGCTTGGAGTGGTCAGCGTAGGTCACAAGAGTAGGGTGCGCGTCATCTTGTAGGAGGCCCCGCTTTACCTCAATCAACTCCTGAGCGGCAAACTTCTGGAGAAGGCTTTCCACCCCAGCTTGAGTGGCAGGGGCATCTGGCTGGGGAAGGAGGGGATGGAAATAAGACACTGACCATGAACTGAAGAAATGGTAGACACCAACCTTCTGTACAAAGTCATTACCGTGGAGATGGCAAGACAGATGGACACAGCATCAGTGGGTAATGTTAGGGTCAGATCAGAGAGGTGGTGTAACAACTTCGTCTCTAACTCAGGATCTGTAGCTAGTTCAGGAACAGCTGAAACTGTGCTGGGCTTAGGGCCACCAGAGGTAGCTATAGTAGGCACTGGGCTGTCACTACGAAAGGTTGGGGACAGTGCTGACTCCGGATTCCGTAGATCTAGGAATGAGGGGAACAAGAGAAAATGACAAAGGCAATCCATGTCAATATATTCCCCAGGAACCAAAATTTTAACCCTTGTTAGCACATCGTAGCATGCAAGGAAATGCTCTGACCAATGTCAGCACTACATTATCTTTACTCAGTCATACTCTAGCATTTGTTGCTTTGCCAAAAGAACCCCGGACGTTCTAGGAAGTACCCATTCTTTCTCTACTGGTTAAGAGATGTCTTCCTAATTCCATGTCTTTGCTGTGTTTTAAAGGAAATAAAGTAATAACACGGGAGATTTAAATCCCCCCAGTAGCACCTTTCATTTACTCTGATAGGACAATGGATATAATCAACCTGCGTTTCAATAAAAACCAGAAATATTTTCAACAACAACTTCTGCTATGAGGTTCAAATGTTAGCGATTTAAGACCACTGACCTTCAGGGGATATGTAAAATGACAGTGCTGTGTGACCTTTAACACTCACAAAAATCTTAGCGCGCATTGCTGAGGCCCCCAGCACCAAGCGAAGTTTCTCACCTACTCTCTTGGGTCACAAGCTAGGTAGACAATCTCAAGAGTCAAATGAAGGTATTACCTTTGGGAAAGCCTAATATCTCTGCGTGGCTAGTTAAATATAGATGAAATATGAAGATAAATTCATAGGACTTGGAATTCTGTTAAACCAAGTATTACATAGTAGGTCAGTAGTTTACACTTATAAATGTTTTGAATAGTTAGAAATTTCTAATCCAATGGCACTGAATCTATTAAATTTGACTGGAAGGTCCCAAAATACACCAAATACTGGTATATTTTATGAAAATAAGTTAAAGCACCCTTTTAGGAAAATAGACTTCTTAGTTCGGTTAACATTAACTGGAAACCCATGTACATTTTTAAATGGTGCATTTCAGACATTAACTAAACCTGTCAAAAGGCGTAACAGATCATTTATTTACGTTCTAGAACTAGGATTCTGACAATAGAACATGGAATGGGAGGAAAGGATGATGTGTCTGCATTTTAAATCAGCATTCAGTAAGTGGAGTCCCTTAGCTTGTTGGGCAGCTTTTGAGATTTTAATAATATCCTCGGCATAAATACATAAATTATGCATTTCCCCTCAATTTATACTCTATACTCAACACCTCGCATGGAGCAGTCTTCCAACGGCAGTGGTTTTGTTAAAAGGCCTGCACCTGACCTGACACACAAGGAGGAGCTTGGCAAACACATCTCGTGACATGGACAAACTGGAGGGAATTATGCTCAGCAAGTTAGTCAACTCATGAAGATAATTATTTTATGACACCATTACTATAAAGTGGGGAAAAGTGGTTTTCATACGAAAGGAAGAGACTTTTAAGACTGCAATGAGGCCGGGACTGGAGGGAGGGTGAGAGGGAAAAGGGAAGGTGGGTGGGAAAAAGAAAATAGAACTGCATATACACGGGCGTTTCAGGGACACGATCACTGTTTTGACGAGACGGGCTGCACAACTATACATATTACATTTTTCTTCGTGCTGTAGTCTATAAATAAAAGGGAAAATAATAATTAAAATAAATTTAAAATAATAGAAGGGCCACAGCCTTAAAAAAACCCTCTAATTTACCTATCACACCTAAACACTGGTCTGAGTGGTTATAAAAATAGAAAAGTCGCCCCCACTACCATGATCCCAATTCTACCTTACAGATCCGGCTAGACCAGAGGATGTACACTGGTACAGATAGGAACCGGAAACACAGGGAATCCAGGACAGATGATCCCTTCAGGACCAGTGGTGAGAGTGGCGATACCTGGTGGGAAGGTTGGGTAGAAAGGGAGAACCGATTACAAGGATCTACATATAACCTCCTCCCTGGGGGATGGACAACAGAAAAGTGGGTGAAGGGAGACATCGGACAGTGTAAGATATGACAAAATAATAATTTATAAATTATCAAGGGTTCATGAGGGAGGGGGAAGCAAGGAGGGAGGGGGGAAATGGGGAGCTGATACCAAGGGCCCAAGCAGAAAGCAAATGTTTTAATGTACAAATGTGCTTGACACAATGGCTGTATGTATGGATTGTGATAAGAGTGGTATGAACCCCCAATAAAATGATTTTTTTTAAAAATAGGAAAAGTAAAATTCAACCAAATCAAACTCACTGCTAGGGAGTCGATGCCACAGCCACCCTACAAGACAGGCTAGAACTGCCCCGTGAAGTTTCCAAGATTGTAACTGTTTCTGGGAGTAGAAAGTCTTGTCTTTCTCCCATGGAGCGGCTGGTGGTTTCGAACTGAAGACCTGTCAGATTGCAGCCCAACTCATAACCACTAGGCCACCAGGGCTCCTTATAAAATTGAAAGTAATTATTTAAATTCTTTTGTGGCACGTAAGCCAGTTTCACAATATTTTCTTAAAAACCCTAAAGCTCAAAGAAGTATAACATTTGGAATAATCAAAATAACGAACGAAAAGGACAGTCACAGGCTGTCTGCAGGTGCCTCCTCTCTGCCCACTTCCACAGTACTGAATGACGGTTCCAAAGCTCTAGGTCAGAAGACACTGTATCTATAATGGCAACCTTAAAAATATTTTTACAGGAGTCATAACCATTATTAGGTAGATGTGCAGGCAACAGATACTATATTCGAGAAATATTTACATCCAAGGGAGAGTAGAGTCTGGTCAACATTACTAAATATACTTACACACCTGGAAGAAAGACTCAACATTGTATCATCCCTAAAATGGGTTACTCCTCAGAAAAGGATTAAGAATCACTGGTGCCATTCTTTCAGAAAGTATCCACAGCATATTGACCAAGTGTTCTCTTATGCAAGCACCTATATTGGTACTATTTTTTATCTAACCTGAGAGTATCGAGAATCTAGTAGTTCGATGGGCATACGGCTCACTGGCTCACTAACAACAAAACGTTACTGCCACTGAGTTAATTCTGACTCAGCGACCATCCAGGGCAGGGTAGAGCTGCAATTCTCCCAAAGTGGATTGCAGTGAGCAGCCCAAGGCATAACCCACCACTCCACCAGCACTCTATATACAGCTCAGAGGCGGCTAATTCCAAAGTGTGATGAGCGCCATGGGAAAGTTCATGGGACTTAAGTGACCAAGAGCAATTAGCATCATCCACCTAAAGTGTATGAATTTAGAAGCAGACAAACAGAAAACGTACTACAAGGAATAATAATAACCAGAAACTACAGACTAAAGATAGATTGTTCCCAAAGAAAAGAGACTAAGCTGAACACCAAGTCGTAAATGATGCAGTGCACTGATAATATGGTTTTCTAAAATAAACACTTTGATTACTTTGTTGATGCAAATAATAACTTGAATCCTCAGTGCCCCCCACCCCCTGCCCTTTCAGTTGTCACTAGGAACAGGAAAAACAAATTATTCCATGCTAAAATTAAATATTCCTAGAAATGCACTTATTTAGGCTGTCACATTTCAATACACTGCAAAACAGATTCAGGGGACTAAAAAACAGTGATGTGTTCTCATCTGGAAGCTGAAGGAGAGTAACAGAAAAAGACTACATTATTTCTAACTGAAAGGGATCCATTGAAAACTCAATCACCTACAAAATGTCGAAATGCAGTAATTGGTGGTTACTAGTTCTGAAAGAAGGAAACCATGGGTCCTTCTCTTCCGCTGTGTGACTGAACTATGGTACACACTCTCTGGAGCTGCAAGTTTAGCTGAAGGGATTTCAAAGACATTTCCCTTAGTTAAGCACACCAACAAGCAAGCAAAACACGCCCACACCGAACACAGCACAGGTGGGGACCATGAAGCGGGAGTACCAGGGCATAAAGAGTGTGAGCATGGGTGATTTCCAGTACAGGTGATGTCCCAGTGGTTTAGTGCTGCTATCACAAACACCACAGGCGTGTACCTCTCATGAGCAAAAATCTATTTTCTCACTGTTTAGGAGATGAGAAGTCAGGGTATAGGCTCTAGGGCAGCAGTTCTCAAACTGTGGGTCACGACCCCTTTGGGAGTCAAACAACCCTTTCACAGGGGTCGTCTGATTCATAACAGTAGCAAAATGACAGTTATGAAGTAGCAACAAAAATAATGTCATGGTTGGGGGTTACCACATGAGGACCTGTATGAAAGGGTCGCGAAATAGGAAGGTTGAGAACTGCTGCCCTGGGGAAAGTTTTCTGTCAGCTCTAGGGAAGGTTTTTGTCTCCTCAGAGAAATTCCTTGGCTCCAAGGGGATTTTCATATGGCATTAATCTTCTGCCCCTCTATGGAAGAATCCTGATCAAAAGGGGGGAGGGGAATGCAGAACACAATTTTAAGTTCTTATGGAATTTAGATTTCCAGGAACCAATGAAGCTGGATGAACTCTGGAAACCACTGCCCGGAGAACACCTCTACACTGAGCAACCATAAAGCTCACTCAAGCCATCTTAGAGCCATGGCCTGTCTTTCTTTACAGGGTTGGATCGGCAGGGCAGCTCAAAGACTAGATGGGAAACGGAGAGGACAGGGAGGAGGGACACTCGGGAAACGGGTGAGAGTGGATGCGCCACACCAAGAGTTGTGTAATCGATGTTGCCGAATTGCACATGTTCTGCTGGATATATTCCCAACAACAATACAAATCATAAAACTGGAAACGCACAAAGGAGGAGGTGATGGGAAGGCTGAGGCAGAGACTGGAGTTAAGCAGCCGAAACTAAGAACGAATGCCCAGAGCCAATGGGCGCCAGATACTGACGGAAGCCGGGAAGGACCCTTTCCTAGGGTCTGCAGACAAAGCACACCACTGCGGCACTTTCACTCACAACTTGGACCTCCAGAACTGTGAAAGAGTAAGTTGCTGTAAAAGGAAAAAAAAAAAAAAGTAAGGTGATTGAATCTTCTATTATACAGATGAGAGGGAGAGTCATATTTCATATCTAAAATTGAAGTGCGTAAAACAAACAGCACTGAGCTGCTGTTAAGGGTGATGGGAAAATTCTGAAATGGTAACACTTAAACAACATAATATACAGGGGGTGTGTGTGTGTGTAGGGGGGTGCTTCGAAGAATTCACAGAAAAATTCCATTGTCTTTTAATTCCATTTTTCCCCCAGAAACTTTTACAATGTCAGTGAAAAATTACCTATGAAGACTGCTGAAATGGCAAATGTTTTGTTATCTATATATTTACACACATACACCTCACACCCAAACCAGGAACAAGAACAAAAGGTTTTAGTGCACGTGCCACTGATGCAAGGAAAACTAGACCTACAAGTCAAAGGAGTTAAATGTACAGATCAAGAAAATAAATCCTGCTCTTGACTAGTACCTTCTCTTGATCATATGACTGCACGCCTGCCTCTCCCGACCCCCTCCTCCCTCTTACAGTCTCTTTAATTAGCTCAGTCCTCACAGTCCTCTAGTCTTCAAGAGGAGCCCTGGTAGCACAGATTGAGTCAGGCTGCTAACCACAAGGTCAACAGTTTGAAACCACCAACCATTCGCAGGAGGAAGATGAAGCTTTCTGCTCCTGTAAAGAATTACAGCCTCAGAAACCCACCAAGGCAGTTCTTCTGTCCTACAGGGTCACTAAGAATTGGAATCAGCTCAATGGCAGTGAGATGTCTGTTGTGTTTTTTTTTAAGTATCGCCTTCAAAAGGAGCCCTAGCCCCTCAATGCAAGAACACTTTTCTATCAATGCAATAACACTTTTCTATTAAATTGGCATTCTACGATGCTCACCTTCCCGACACAACCGCTGAAGACAAAGCGGGTGAATAAACAAATGTGGTGAAGAAAGCTGATGGTGCCCGGCTATCAAAAGATATAGCGTCTGGGGTCTTAAAAGCTTGAAGGTA
>NW_022103915.1:86258212-86260653 GCF_000313985.2 Echinops telfairi | reverse complement strand
TGATCCACTAATGCTTTACTTATGTTGTTAGGTGCCAGTCTGTCAGTTCTGACTCAACGCAACTCCACGTGTAACAATGGAACACTGTCTGGCTCTGTGCCATCTTCACAATTGTGGTTATGTTTTTGCTCTTTTTTTTTTATCAGAAAGTTCAATTTTTATTTGGTGGGTACAAGTGGGGCAGCGCAGGGCTACCCAGGCCTTCATGAATGCAGGGCCCGCCACTTGTCCAAGGGGCCACGGTGAGGGATGTATGTGACCCCACAGCCATCTGGGATGAGGCGCTTCTCAGCCACCATAGCCTCAAACTCATCAGCATTAAACTTGGTGAAGCCCCACTTGTTGGAGATGTGGATCTTCTGGCGCCCAGGGAACTTGAACTTGGCCCTGCGTAAGGCCTCAATCACATGCTCCTTGTTTTGAAGCTTGGTGCGGATGGGGATGATAACCTGGCCAATGTGGACTCTAGCCACGTGCCTTGAGGTTTCCCAAAAGCACCTTGCATCCCAGTTTGGAGCCTAATTTAGGGAGAGCAGAAATTAGCCAGGCCAGAGGCATTGAAAAGCAACAAAAGGTTGTCTCCAAGGTCCCTTAGGGCAACCTATACATACCAATAGGCTGCATACACTACCGAGGAGGGTTACTGTTTGCAGCCATTGCACACCGGCCCCCACAAGGAGGACGGTCGGCTTAATTGGCTGCAGAGTTTTTGCCCATTTCTGTAGCCACTATGCCAATCTATCTGTCAAGGGTCTTTTTTGCTGCTCTTCTACTTTTTTAAGCACGATGTTCTTTTCCAGGATCTGGTCGCTCCTGATAACATGACCAAAGTACAGGTAATGAAGTCTCGCTACCCTCATTTCCAAGCATTGTTTTTCTGGTAGTCCATGGTACTTTCAACCTTTTTTTGCCAATACTATAGTTTAAGTGCATTGATTCTTCTTCGGTCTTCCTTATTCAATGTCCAACTTTCACATGCACATGAGGCAACTGAAAATACCAGAGCTTTACATATATCGTATTTAACTTTTTATAAGCATTCTTTTCAAAACAATTTTGAACAGTTGTACTGACATATAACTCACATATCGTGCAGCTCAATAGTGCAAACATACTAAAGAGTTGTGCAATCACCATCAATATCAATTTTAGAACATTTTATTCTTGTCGTGGGCTTGTTATTAGCTCCCTTCCCCCGACAACCTCCCCTGCCACAACTCAAAAACTCTTAATCCAGTTATTGCCTCTATAGATTTATGTATCCTGAATTTCATATAAAGAAAAATACACAACAAAATAAAACGTAGCAAAGTCTCAGGTGTAATGATAACAAAATAATACAAATAACCTCAGCTGCAAAGACAACAGAAAATAATTAAAATTAGAACAACTTAAAAATGGGTCCAAGGGGAGAAAAAAAGACAAGGCGGTAAATTTTAACCTAACTACATCTGCATAGATCCACTTTCCACTAAGCATCCATCTTTTATCCTCAACTACATTTTCCTAACTCCTTGAAGGCCAGGACAATGTCTTAGCTATCTTTGTCTAACCAAGTTTGTGCAGATTGTAGTCATTCATTTGATGTTATCAATTATGGTGTGAAAATCCTGCCGGCGCATTTTCTACTTCCAGGGGCCAGTGTTTTCAGGCCGACTCTAGCATACTAAGAAACACTGGCACAAACCGCCAGAAACGGTACAAATTCTATGTCCAGAGCAACTTTACCTGAAATAGGGATTTACCTTACATAGTGCTGCCGTGGGGAATCGAGTAATATTTGCAATATTGTGATGTTCCCTTCGAGTTTTATGACTGCGACACAGAGGTGACGACTGGACAGGGGAGAACGTTTAAAAACTCCAAACAAATGCTTATGCTTTCGGGTTCTTGAAGGTACATGAATGTCCAAGACTAAGCCAGTTCCTCCACTCGGGTAGCAAGAACAAAATTATCCCCACTTACTAAGCAACCAGAAAACCCAAAACATTGGATTCCGACTCGCAGGGCAGAGTAGAGCTGCCCCGTTGGGTTTCTAAGGCTGTGACCGAGAAAGAATGGAGCCTTGGTGGCGCGATGGTTAAAGCGCTCCGCTGCGAACCCAACGGGACGGCCGTTCACACTGGCCAGCGGCTCTGCGGGGGAAAGATGTAGCACTTCTGATCTGGACGACCGGGCCCCTATTGGAAACGCAATCAACTTGATGGCAATGGTCGGTTTCGGGGGGAGCGGGGGGAGGGCTAATCTTCCCAGAAAGTTGTCACATCTCCCTCCCTCCCTCCCAGCGGCGGGTGGGTTCGAACCGCCGACCGACGGCTTGAGCAACCCAAAATGCCGTTCTTGCTCCGTGTCCAGTCAGCGAGGCACAGCGAGGCGCCACGGAAACACCGGGAGGGGGGGCTCGCGCGCGTGATGCCCGGGGTCGGGGCCTGGTGTCCCCG
>NW_022103915.1:86256505-86257790 GCF_000313985.2 Echinops telfairi | reverse complement strand
GAGCAGCAGCCTGGGACAGAGTGATGGACTTCCCGGAGGCTGAAAGTCGAGCCGCCCGCCCTGCGCGTCGGCCGCGTGGTGGACGCGGGGCGCGGGCTTCCTGGCACGGCGACGCCGCGGTCCCCATCTTGGTGGCGGGCAGGGCGGCCATGTTGAACTTTAGGAGCCGAGTTCTGCGGCTTGACTCGCGGAAGGACGCTTCTGCTGGAATTGCACGTACGGCCCAGCTTGTGAACTTGAAGGATCACGACCCCTTTCGTAGTTTGGTATCACATGTCTTTCCAAACAACGTGTAGGTATTTGGTTATATGCATCCGTTTATTTATTTATTTTTAATATATGCATCCATTTATAAAGAAATACCTGTTAAAATGTTTCCTGATCTTTGTGTCTCTACCCACTTTTGAGAGGTGTTGGAGGGGAAAGGTTTTAAACCAAAGGTACTGTGGGGGATGGGGTGTCTACAAATAGCTTAAACTTACTGCTACAAGGTCACAGAAACTTTCATTAAACTTTTGTCTCTATAATACTATTGAGTGAGCTATTGGTACCGCACATACCTGCCAAGCAGGTCTATACACTCCTGAAGGTGGTGTTTCCATCTTCCCAATCCTTCCCTGGAGAATGATTTGCTTGCCAGTTGGCACCACTTCAAAATGACAGTTTTGGCATCCTTCAGGGACTCAGATCAGAGAAAAGTAGTATGAAGATGCAAGGTCAGGGTTGTAGGATAGATGGTGGAAGGCTTCCCAATGAAATTCTCTTAGGACAGTCACTGTTACCCTTGCAGAATGCATTACTGTGATAAGGGAAGAAAAAATCAAATCCCCAGCGCAACTTCCCTGACGTTTGTCTCACCAACACTTCATTTTTCTTAAAACTTCTTCATAATAAGATTGGTTCAAGTTATCCAGATGGCTCGATCTCTAAGCTTAGGAGTTTATACAAGTACTTACTGACAGAGTCACATCCACAGCCCTGGCTCTCCAGGCTATACCTGAAGAGGAATGTCACTATACAATTGTCCTGTGTCCTTTGAGAAAACCTACCAAGATGAGCCCTTTGGAGTCTAAAAAAAGTTCCCATAACCTTCTGAGCTGATCTCTGTATTGAATGTAACTGGACCAGCAGATCTCTACTGAAGCCTCTTTTGATTGGATATATATATATATATATATATATATATATATAGGAGACTAAGACAAGTGTTTTACTGAGAGAACTTGTCTGCAGCCACCACTGATTGCAGAGACATGTTGCAGACATGTTTTGTGTGGAATAAACA
>NW_022103915.1:86254816-86256405 GCF_000313985.2 Echinops telfairi | reverse complement strand
AAGTTCCCATAACCTTCTGAGCTGATCTCTGTATTGAATGTAACTGGACCAGCAGATCTCTACTGAAGCCTCTTTTGATTGGATATATATATATTTTTTTCTCAAGGCATCCTAAGGAGACTAAGACAAGTGTTTTACTGAGAGAACTTGTCTGCAGCCACCACTGATTGCAGAGACATGTTGCAGACATGTTTTGTGTGGAATAAACACGTGTAAACTGGAATACTTTTAAATTTACCCTTGTGTATATTTTCTCTCCTTTATAAGCACATCCGTATCATGTGTATTAGAACTGACTGGTGGAGTACTCTTAATATGGGTTATTCTTAATATGTGGTGGGATATTTTTTAATATGGCTCTTCTACCCAAGTCTCTAATGCCCATCAAATGGTTGGGTGGAACTATGCAAATAGAGGATAACAGTAACAGAGGGGATTGGGCCATTTTGTCACCACCTTCTGCCCTCCACTCCACCATCCCCCTCACTCAATGCCTTGAGTTTATGGGAATAGAAGGACCAATCATTCTTCCATTGACCACAAGGAGCTGCTGGTGGTTTTGAATCGCTGACAGTGCTGATCACAGCCGAACACATCACCACTACACCACCAGGGGTCCTCCCTGTCCCCACCTCCACCCCCAACTGGACTGAAAGGATGAGCCATCTTTGAAGTAGGAGCAGAGAGAAACCCTAAGGACCTTGGAAGAGCATGTCCAAGATGTGGGACATTCTGGAGCCCACCAAGAGCAGGTGTCTCAGAGATGGTGGCACGGAGACTCAGAGGACGGCCCCAAGATGATGGGGTACCATCTGCTCATCTGGATCCGAGACTTTGGAACTGTGGGACAGACTGACAGGCAGGCTGGTTACCTGGCCCATGGAGGTAATATTGGAGGGAGATCTGGCTAGATGGATGGAGAGCCAGAGAGAGACTTGGCTGCCGGCTGAGGAGACCACGGACTACATCCTTAATGTTTACAGATCCTGACTTGTGGTAGCCTATTGACTTCCCTAATAAACCCCTTACCTGTCAGTATTGTCTGGGAGTTTTGTGTGGTCATTGCAAGGAATTCACTAATCCAGGAAAAATGTAGAGTGGCGTGAGAGGACAGTTGGTGTGAGAACAGGGAATGAAGGATGGAGTGTGGAGGCTTGTCTGACTTGTCTGGTGGCAATAGTAAAGGCAAAAGAGGTCAGATGTGGCCTTCGTGCCATTTATTGCACTCACTGAATGTTTGGAAGTTTCCAGCTGCAGGGGCAGTGAATTTATCATGTGGCTCTTATAGCCAAAGCCTCTCAACGCCTACCAAACGACCTTTCCCTGCATGAGTCTGGCAAAAAGATGGAGGAAGATGCTGCTAGGGTTCACCTGTGAAAAATAATTGAGGCTAGATTCCTTGAAGTATCATCCTGTGGTGTACACAATGAACCCTCGGAGAAGCAGCAGGAGGGATCTCATTACCAGCAAAAGCCAGGAGTGGAGCTTGCTTTCTGGATCCGAGATTCCTGCTCACTGAAACTCTTGGATCCAGATGACAGCTGTGCCATCAGAGGAGCAGCAGCCTGGGACAGAGTGATGGACTTCCC
>NW_022103915.1:86244346-86253894 GCF_000313985.2 Echinops telfairi | reverse complement strand
GGGGGGGGCTCTTACAAATTTTATGACAATCCATCATTCAATAGTATTAAACACACTTGTACATATGTTACCATCAACATTTCCAAAATATTTTCTTTCTACCTGAGCCGTTGGTTGTTTTTTTTAAATCATTTTATTAGGGGCTCATACAAGTCTTATCACAATCCATGCATACATCAATTGTGTAAAGCACATTTGTACATTCATTGAATATGGCTCTTCTAACCACAAATCTTAACTTCCACCAAATGCTTGGGAGGGACTTTGCAAATAGGGTGTGTGAAACACTCAGAGGGGATTGGTCTGTTTTCCATTCAACCTTGACCCAAAGAACAAGAGAAAGGTCAAGGTATCAAGTGAATGAGACGTTGAGGATCAGACAGAGACCTGACTCCTGATTTAGAAGAGATGCTGCTGTGGACAAAAGACTATATCCTTTAATGTTTTCGGATCCTGACTTGTGGTGACCTGTTAACTTCCCTAATCAGCTCCCTCATCATGAGTAGGTCTGTGAGCTCTGTGTGGCCTGCGCAATGAATTCTCAAACCCAGCATGCAAGTAGAGTTCTGTAGGAGGGGTGGTTGGTGTCAGGATTGGTAAGAAGGTTGGAGGGTGGAGGTATGTGTGATAGGTAGATTTATTGTGCCGACCTGGCCAATAGGAACATGTGGGAATGATCAGGTCGCAGTTTGATTGGAGGGCAAAGAGATAAATGGCTCTACAAGGCCCAACCCTCTCTCTCGTTGCTCTCTGGTGATTGGACGAGGGTGCTGCTGCTTTAGCTCGTTTTCTGCCTCAACCTGTGAGCTACAGTACCTGTGAGCCAAACCAACCTGTGGATCGTGGCTAGAGCTTAAGGCTCCTTCAAGACCTGCTTAGCCATGCTGCTAGTGCATACATCACTTGAGCTTGAGATTGGTGGATCCTGTCACTTTGCATTGCTTGAGTTAGACATCCCAACCAGGCCAGCTTCGCTAAACTCCTGAAATACTGTTGCTGACCCATCCTGCTGTTCACTGTCTGGGGGCAGACTCTGCCTGCCTTGCCTGAGGGAGGACTCCACTGTCTGCTTCCTTGACTTTGGATTGGACCTTTCACATGAGTTGAAGGACTTTCAGTATACTAACTGTTCCAGGGAACTGAGTTGAACTGAGCCCTCTGTACTGCTTTGTGGAATAATTAGCTGTTATATTCCTTCTTGCTGTATAAACCTAACCATATATATATATATATGTGTGTGTGTGTGTGTGTGTGTGTGTGTGTGTGTGTGTCCTGGTTTTGTTTCTCTAGAGGACCCTGCCTAACACAGTATGTCTGACTTCTACCTTATGGCAATTGGCCTTGAGCCTGTGTAGGCTCTCCTCCTTTGTGTAGCCCAAGGAGGTTAAAAGTGGCCTCCGAGCCATTTCTTTAAAGAGTTTCTGGTCTAGTAAGGGAGGTTAAGACCCATCAGAAGGCACTATGAATCCAAGTTCTACAAAAGAAAAACTTATTTCAAAGAAGAGGACTGGGAAAGGAATTAGAAAGATGGCAGCACCAAGGCTCAGGTTGGAACTGACAGTAGAATTCCAAGCCCAGGACACAATAAAAGAAAAGGTCTAGACTAGAGTGACAAAAGCATGATGTGTGCCCCGCTAATCCAGATTGGTGTACCAGACCTTGAGCTATAGATGTTGGAAAGGTTGGGGGTCGGAACCCTCTGCTGCTCTGCAGATGGGGCAGTATGCTTAGAGACTCAGAGCCTTAAACGCCCTGTGGGGCAGTTCTCTTCTGTCCTACAGGTTGTCAGTCATAACTGCCTTGTTGACAAAGGGTGACACCATAGTAAATTAGGCATGGGTGGGGGTGGGGGGCAGACACGCAGCAAAATTAGCCTTGAGAATCATCAGGGTGTTTCTTTGCTCAAAAGAAATCCAGGTGTGTGTGTTCAATGGTAACCAGCCTACTCACACCCACACACCTCTTCTAGTCAAAGAGGAAACCTGGGGGTGACCAGATATGTACTGCATGCATTGCACTCCCTTTTCCTTAGTATCTGCTGTGGTCAACTGCTTCCAAGCTGGCCACCCAGGGCCTATTCCATAGGCCTTCAAGCAGTGTGACTGTGACGTGTTTCCCATCCAGGCTTAATAGCCATTTTTCCTTCTCTTGATTCTGAAATGGCTAGCAGACTGTAGCAGAAGCGAAATCCCCAGAGTTCCAGGACCTAAGCTTTAAGAGGCATTTCAGCTTCCATGTTTGCCCCTCTTGTAGCCCTAATTATTTTCATGGGAGTCCAGTGAGACAGACCGAGGGCAGACCACTAAGATCGGATTAGTCCCCATAGACCACTTAAGACATATGCTGGAGGTTGAATGGACACTGCAGTCATCCCAGCTGAGGGGCCAGGAGTATATGAGGTTATCTTTAACCTTCCAGTCCAAATAGCTGCAGCCTGAGTCCAGGCCCCACCACCTGGAATGGAGACAAGCTAGTCTAGCCAGGCTGCTTGGGGAATCGTAGAGCAAACACATAATTACTGTTTCAGATAGTAAGTGTGGGAATGGTATGCTGCACACCAGTGGATTATGGAAGTATCCACAGTGCTAACCAAATCCTGCCCTTGTTTCCTGGGTTGAATGTCTCATTCTGTTGGTGCGGATACGGTGTCTTACTATTTGATCAAAAGCCAAATGTCATTAAGTTTAGTCAAGCTATTGTCTTTACACTGGAGGCTAGAAGGCAAAAATAAAAAATATATATATATATAAAGTTAAAGTTGGGACTAATTGAAAGGAAGACTAATTCTATTCCCAAACACATGAATATGTGTTTTGAGAATCCTACCACCATACTAAAATATTGACTTTCCCCCCCTCCTCCTTCTAAGCTGAGCTCCCTTAGGGGCAGAAGTATGTCTTATTTACCTTTATAGACAACCGACACCTGGTCTCTCAAACAAAATAAATCCACAAAACTGGAAAGAAGGAATGAGCATGAGGGAAGAAGCGATCTTGCTTCTTTTAATAGTAGTGCTTTTATTAATCCAGGTTGAACCATACTGTTTTCTTCACATAAAGTATGTGTTTTGCCAGATGCTTCTATTTAGGTACTCGTTCCAGGAGATTAATTTACCTTGGTGAGCACGGAGAGTGGCGGAGTGAGAAATGATTGGGCTAGGGTGCGTGGCAACAAGAAGACATTAGACGCACTCGGAGTAAACCGAGGGCAGAGAGAGGCAAAAAGAAGTGTCAACAAAAGCTGTCAGATAGGAGAGGTCACTGAAAGAATGACAGAAGATGAGGGCCAACGAGGGAAGAACAAAGAGGAGGGAGAAGAGAAAATGAACAAGAGCCATGGAAGAGGGGGTGTCCGGCTCAGAGTCATCCACCCAAGGACATGTCCGTCAACAGAAAGGAGCCTCCCCGGCAGCTGTTAGCATAATATAATGGGAGCTGGCACCTGAAGAGGGACCAAGCTAGTTGAATTAGTTAAGTGGCATTATCTATGTCCTAGGGAGATGGGGAAGGTAAAGGAACTGAAGGCTTGGTGAGCCACTTCCCTCCAAAGTCTGAAAGGAAGAGATTTTTACAAAGCCGGGAATGAAAGAGACACGTTTTTGGGGTTCCACCCCCCCACCCCCCCACTTGGCCTCACTAGATCCCAATGGATTCCTATTTGGCAATTACATTTTAAAGGAAAATGACACTGTTCGGATAGGGGGAACGAGGATTAAATATCAGTTCTTTACCTTGCTTTGAGCCACGAATAGGTTTACTCACTTGTTTCTTCTGTTTTCCAACCAGCTTGCCTTGAGCAATGTAGCGGGAACTGTGGATTGTTGCTGACGTGTGGGAGAAGCGCTGGGATTCTGGACCTGAGTTCTTAATCCACTTTTGCTACTAATTGATTGAGAAGCTGTGCACATCATTTTACAGTCCTACCCTTGTACCTAGGAGCCCCGGTGTTGTTGTCTGGGAAGCACCAGACTGCAAACCACAGGGTTGGCGGTTCAAACCCACTAGCCTCTGTGCTGGAGAATTAGGCAGCTGGCTGCTCTCATAAAGATGTGCAGCCTTGGAAACCCTATGCAGGGTCACTGAGTCCAAATGGACTCAATGGCAGTGGGTTTGGTCCCTTTAAGACTAAGATTCACTATTACACTCTTACAAATGTAAACACTTTCCAGACAAGGTTCTCTTTAGGAAGGCGAGGTCTTGAAAATAAATCTGAACTTTTCCAGGTGTAAACAGATAAAGGAAATAATAATTTTTGAAAATACATGCTTCATTTCACTCCTAATACTAAGAATCCTTCTTTATCGTGGTGTTAGGAATTGTTAGAGTAGGATTACGTTTTTTTTCCCCTTTCAGTTTACAACATCAGATTTCAGGGATCACAAAGATTAATTTAACTTGGTTCAAAGATTAACTGATGTCAGATAGGCTGCTGACCTGAGGCATAAGGAAGACGGGGGAAGAAACAGCTTCTAACTTACAAGCAAAACAAAGCAAAATAGCCTGGCAGTGGAAGGTTCGGGTGGGAATTAGCAAAGAAAAAACCAAGACAGTTATAGGCACAGTGGGCCAATCTCCTGAGAACACAAGTTCCATTTCTATCAGGAATTTACACTCACTGGAGGTTGCTTTAGGACAAGGCTGAATAAATGAGATATTTCAACACCATATGTTCAGCGTTGGCAGGAGAGGTAGGTGGGAAGGGAAGCTCACTGTTTGGGAATGCCCAAGTCACACACCAGCTGGCTATTTTGTCAAGAAATAAGGAGAAACACACAGATCGGTGGTCAAAACACCTTTAATGATAGAGGGAAAGACACTAATATCTCCCTTGTCTGCTCTTTACAATGTACTATGTTAGGAAGCTTTGGAGCCTACACCTCTGGAGGAGAAGTCATCATTTAAGCCAGTACAACACAACCATCACTTTCTCCTCCTCAGAACCCCCCTTCCAAACAATCCTATGTTAAGGGTAAATCCTACATCTCCTGACAAGACGGCGGACTAGGGAGACTACCACCTGGAGTTGAGCTCCCAAAGCCTGGGACTCTCAGAACCAGACAGTGGGACACACAGCCCCAGTTCATAAACAGGCAAAATGGGGAGAAGGAAGGGGCCTTAAGATAGGAAGATAAGGAAATTACGAGGGGGCAGGGAATAAGGAGGGACTTATCTAAAAACTAGAACACTAGTGCAAGGAACCCCCCCCCCCCAACCTGGTGCACCCGTGAAGTTAAACATTCATGACACCCACCCACTGGGAATTTGGAGGCCTCGCCCTTACACCACACCCCTTTCATCACATAGATCTCCACAAAGCTCTAGGCTTTAGGCAGCACCCCTAAACTCTCCACTATTCCTCCAACCACCCTCACCAATGCTGTTCCTTAAAGAAAATGAATTCACTTCACATTTCCCAAAATATCTTACAGGAAACCTCTTAGCAAGAAATCTGCTTGTTTCCTGGGATGACAGAATGTGAGCAGGTAGAGAGATCTCGGCAAGTCAGTCAGTCAACACCTTTGCCTTCACGGGACCATCAGGAGTTTACAGAAAGAGTGCCCTATACTCTTTGTCTCTCCTTCTCCAGAGGGCTGAGCCATCCGTTACTGTAGCATCGTCATTGCCGGGACCTTCTGGAACAGGGGGAAGAAGGAATGTAGCGGGTCGCTACTTCTCTTCTCAAGCTCTGCCTCAGATACGGAAGGCCGAAAAAAGTGGAGTTTGTCTTCTAGTTGGCCTCTCTGGATCCCGTTCTTGGAAGCACCTTCCCAGTTCTTGGATCCAGAGTACTGGGAGTGCCGGGCCTGGGGTAGTAGAAGAGGAGCTGGAACTTCAGGGCTTGGAGGGAGGCCACTTGATGAAAAGCTGTGTGCTGGTTCAAGACAGAGGGGATCCATTCCTGCCAGCCAGGCAGGAGTCACGTGGAACCTGCAGTCCTGCAGGTTGACCTGGTCATCGAAGAGGAGTGGCGCTGGGCCCTCCAGAGGCAAATGTCAGCCTCTTGTGGCTGGGCTACAGGTCCCAATGTGGGTGCTCAGGTACACACAGGAAAGGGAGAGGGAGGGAGAAGAGGGGCGAAAGGTTTGCTCCAGGGAAGCTGGAGAGGGTTCCTCTTGGGTGTGTGAGAGCTCTAGGGAATCTATTTTCTTCAGGTATAAACCTTGAAGGGGTGGGGGTGGGGATTCCTCATGGGGTGGCCCCGGTGAGCCTAACAATCTCCAAGCTCAGGGACTAGAGAAAAGACACTAGGGACATACTATGTAAGAACTCAGAGAAAGGGACAAACCCGAGCTCCTACATCTTGAAGCGCCTGCGATGGAGCTCCGACTTTCTGCGCTCCTCGACCAGCAGATACTGTGAAACAGGCTCATGGGATCGTGGGGTCATCCTTCCGGGGATAGGGGGAGAGCCCTGGAGAGGTGATAGAGGGTACACAGCCGGGGACCAAGGCGAGAGCAGCAATATTCTGAGGCCCGTGGGGGGCAAAGGGCTGCACTTGGTGGTGAGCCAACAGCAGGTGCTTCTTGAGGGTGGCCCGCTCCAGAAAGCCCTGCTTGCAGAAGATACAGGTAAAGAGAGGGCCCTCCTTGGGGTGGGTCGTCTGATGCTCTTCCAGAGCTGCCTGAGTGGGAAAGGTCTGACCACACAGGTCACAGGCCTTCCTGCTCACGCTCTCACCTGGCTCCTTTCTCATCGCTTCCTGCACGCCTGGCCCCTCTACCAGGATGGGGCCGGTGCCGTCCCCTTCTGGAGTGAGTGTTGGCATTGGGCTTGAGCTCCTGTCGGGTTTGCCTGCCTCTTCCGCGCCTCCTGCAACCTCACTGTTCGCCAGCTCCATGGGCTGTGGCTGATCCAGGCTGTCAGGTGGTGGTGGCGGCGGCGGCGGCAGCAGCAAAGACAGGGGAGAGACTTTCTCGTTGTTTTCCATCTCCTTCCCAGCGGTGGCCGTTGTGGCCACGGTCCCCACTTCTTCCTCGGCCCCAGATGCGTCTTCGGAATCCCCTCGGACGGACACTGCCTTCTCACCGCCACTCTCGGAACCTCTCCCTGCCAGGGAATCTTCATCGGTCACATCCTCCTCTTCCTCCTCCTCTTCCTCCTCCTCCTCGGACAACAACTCTTCTGGGGACGGCTGCTGGGCTTGTTGCTGGGGGAAGCTCCCTACCCCAGAGCCTGTAGGTGGCTCCGAACCATTTTCCTGGACTGCTCCCCCACCTTCAGAGAGCGTGGCGCCCCCGTTGGGGATCTGGCCCCCCAGGTGCATGCGGACGTGCTGCTGCAGAGTGACAGCATTGGTGAACTTCTTCTGGCAGATGGGGCAGGAGTTCTGCGCTCGAGCAGCTGGACTGGCCTTGTGGCCCACGAAATGTGCACGCAGGTTGCCCCGGGTGGAGAAGGCTCTGCCGCAGACTTTACACTTGAAGGGCCGCTCACCTCCATGTTGGCCGTAATGCAGGCGCAGGGCCCGCGGGCAGCTCAGCACCCGGAGGCAGATGACGCACTGGTTAGGTCCGGACGAAGCTGAGGATGAGACTGCAGGGGTGGAGGTGGTGGGAGCTCCTGAAGCAGTCGAGGCCACAGCCACGGCGCCTTGCCGGTCGATCTTTTCTACCAGCTGCTGCAGCTTCGAGGTCTCCGAGGGCAACGCCCCCAAGGGCTCCAGCACATAGGGGAAGGGGAAGCTGCCGGTGGACTTGAAATGGTTGGTAAGCAGGGCCCAGCTGGGTAGCGAAGTCACCAGCTTACTGAGCTGCATGCGGCCTGCGGTGCCACTTTCGGCCCCGCTGGTGATGGCCGAGCCCTCGCTCCCTGGAGGAGTGTTTTCATCAGCCTTACTCTTGGGCTCCACGGCTTTCATGAGCACAAACTTATTGAAGGCAGGGAGCCCGGGGGCTGTGGCCGTGCCTGCGCTGGTGGAGAGCAGGGTCAGGCTCTCGGTGGCACTGAGGGCAGTGGTAGAGGCCACCAGAGGCTTGCGTTCAACAGCTGCACCTGGCGTGGCCTCCTCCTCGGCTTTCTCTGGAGGCACGGACATGCCATAGGGCAAGCCGCTGCTGGTGATGACGTAGTCTAGGTGCTCTGGCACCGGGTGCGGGTTCATCTGCACGTGCGGGTATTTCTCCCGGTGCCGGTGGAAGTGCACTTTGAGATTCCCGCGGGTGGTGAAGCGGTTGCCACAAACATTGCACTTGTAGGGCCTCTCGCCTGTGTGGGAACGCAGGTGGATCTGCAGGGCACTGTCACTGCCAAACACTTTGGCGCAGAAGCGGCATTTGTGCCGCCCACCGGGCTTCTCCAAGGGCCCTATCACCTCCCCATACCCCAGCTCGCCACTTCCATTCTTTGGCTTCAGGAGCCCGGGGGAAGCGGCAGCCTCAAGGCCACGGGCTGCCCCCAGACACTGTGCTGCCAATAGTCCCGTGGTACCTGGGAATGCCAGGTGAGGTGTGGCAATCAGCTGCTCCGTGCTGCCTGCCAGGGCAGGAGAAGGGCCAGGGGCGGGCTTGTGGCTTCGCCCGACCCCACCGGCAGAGAAGGGGTGCTGTGTCCCCAGTGGGTGGTAGAGGTGGAAAAAAGCCTGCTTGGGTGTTTCTGCCCCGGAGGAGGAGGAGGAGGACGAGGACGAGGAGGAGGAAGGGGCCAATGTCTTGCCGGTTTGCACTGGCTTGATGGGGCTGAAGAGGGGTAGCAGGGGTTTGGTAGAGGACGGGGTCCCTGTCGCAGGTAGCTCGGAGGGACTGGCAGGGGCACCAACCGTCTGGCCTAAGGAACCAAGCAGCAGCACCTGCCGGCAGATTTGCTCCGTCATCTGCATCTGATGGATTTGCCGCTGCTGCAGCACCCGCAGCTCTTCCAGGATCAGAGGGATGTTCAAATGGCCGCTGCTGACCCCCGGGGGTGGAGGAGGGGGCGGGGGAGGAGGGGGTGCAGAAGTGGACTCTGGAGGTAAGGGGGTTGCACCCAGCTTGGGACTGGCCAAGATTAGGCCCCCACCTCCCCCGGCTGCTGTACCTGTGGCAGCGACCAGGAAGTGCCCAGCAGAATCCTCTCCTCTCCGCTCTGGGCCCCAGGTGGGATCAGTGGGCACGGAGGACCCAGAATCCGGGGGGTTGCTGTGCTCTGCGTCCATGACCTGGGGAGTACTGTGGCCCTCCGGTCGAGGTTCAGCCGAGGAAGAAGGGTTGTTGGGGTTTTCTTGGCCCCCAATGATCACCATAACAGGGGGGTCAGTAGAGCACGCGTTCTGGTGGGCCAGGAATTCAGCTGGGTCAGTGAACTGTGCGCAGCACTTGGCACAGACTTGGGGGTGGTCCTCTTCGCTGGCATCACCTGGGGAGAAGACAAGGAGAGAGCGTGGGTGGTGCCGCTGCGATGGTCTTCAGAGGCTCGCGGAACAAGGAGCCCAGCAACCGGCCTGCTGGGGGTGGGGAGATGAGCTCATCTGGCCGTGCAGGAGGCCAGAGCTCAGCCCAGACCAGCTACGACACGAGATACCCCAGCCTGGGGGGTGGGGGGCGGGGCACACGGCCGCCATCTCCCTCCCCTCTC
>NW_022103915.1:86230806-86243720 GCF_000313985.2 Echinops telfairi | reverse complement strand
AGGGGCGGGAAGCCGGAGTCTGGGAGGGCCTCCCAAGGTTCAGTGACAGGTGCTGTGGGGCCCGGCAGGGCCCGCCTCCAATTGCCCTCTGCAAGCTTCCCCTTCCCCTAGATGTCTTTGCCCACACCTGCCCCACTGCTCCCCAGCAAGCAAGCTCAAGGGGGCACAGTTGGAAACAGCAGCCCTGCTCAAGAGAGCAAGGCAGTATACTTCTTGTATTTTACTTTGGCTAAAGGATCCTCTTGGGCCTGGAAAACCTGGACTACATAAAGAGTGGTCTGGTCTATGAGGTCTGAGGTGGAGGGGGTTCCGAGAACATCCACCCTCTACCAACACAAGCATCCAACCAACCCCCCTAAATATTCCAAGTTTTGGGCCAGTCTTCCTCACCACCAATCCGACCCTATCCCCACCCCCTGCACCAAAAAAGTTTCTCAGGGTGGGAGCTTGCAGGCTAGAATTTCAGAGGAAGTCGTTTTTCCGTCTTCTCTCTGCGGAACACTAAGTCCCTTTACTCCCCCGGCCTCCTCCCCAGAATGATAATAGCTGAACACAAATTACTCCACAGATTGGGCCAACACTTAATTTATAGAGGTCATGCTTATTTAAGAAGCCATCTCCTATTTAGTATCCTCTTCTTTCCCGTCCCTCCCCCAGTCTTCTTCCTTTGCACACTGTAATTATTAAGGACAGTGGAGTTTGGGGCGGTGCAGGCCTGAAGAGTCCTGCCTAGATCTAACATGGAGGGATAGGGACCTGAAACAGTTGGAAACATGCAGTGGGAGCTAACTCTCCAAGTTTAAAGTCCATTTCCGCCCCAATGTGGTTTTCTGGTCTAGGTTTTACCTGTTGGGCTGCGATCTAAAAGGTTAGTAGTTCAGAGCCACTAGCCACTCCATGGGAGAAAGACTGGGCTTTCTACTCCTATGAAGAGTTACAGTCGGGAACTCACCAGGCAGTTCTACTCTGTCCTCTAAGAGTGGCTATGAGTCGGCATTGAGTTTGATTTGATGCGGTTCCCTTTTGAGACAGAGGATAAGCAAGGAGGAGATTTTACAACAAGAAAAGAGAGTATGATGTCTCAGGACCCGGTACTTGGCATTTCCTTGCTACCTTGAAGGTTTTTTCAACCCCCTCAAAGTTCGTCTTAAAGAATTCACACTCTAAAAAAAAAAAGAAAAAGAAAAAAAAAAGAATTCACACTCCCTAAAATAGCTTATATGACTTGCCAGCAGTGACCTCAGCGTCCTTGGTTTTGTGGTTTGCTTCTTGTTGTTGTCATGAGGGGCCATCAAGTCAGTCCCAACTCATAGCGACCTCCTGCATCACAGAACGACACACCACCCGGTCCTGTGCCATCCTCACAACTGTCTCTGTACCTGAGCCCAGGGTTGCAGCCACTGTGCCAATCCATCGCCTCCAGGCCCCTCCTTGTCGCTGCCCCTCTGGCTTACCAGCAGACAGACAGGTGCGGGTGGTGTGCTTGGGCATCAGTAAACCCGATTTTCTTTTCCCCCAATCCCAAGTCCCTTCTTGCCTAGCTGGCAAATTACAGCATGGTGGTCCTTCCCACCAACCCTATCACACCATTTCCCTTTTCGTAAAGCTAATATCGTAGCTGATCTATTTTCCTCAGAGAAATGTTGTGGAGAAAACGTAGTATGTGTACATGAGACTTTAAAAATGTCAGGGAGCCCCAAATATTATCAATTACAGAACCCACATTGTCAATAGCAAAATAGTCAGATGGTAATTCATCCTGAAATAAGTATATAATACATTAGATTTTTTTTTCATGTTGCTTATTAGTCTTATTATTTCTGGGGTAAGGTGTTAGGCTACATGTATCAAGGATAAGAAAGCTCCCATCCGGTTAATTTTGATGGATGTTAATCCCATGTGTGTCAGAATAAAGTATACTCCATAGAATTTCCAGAGCCTGATTTTTCAGAAGGTCATCAGGTCAGTCCCTTGAGGAACATCTAGAAGGACTTGAACTTCCAACCTTTCGGTTAGTAGCCAAGCTTATCAACCATTGCCATTTCACACCATCCAGAGACTCCATACCAAGGATACCCAATGCCATTGAGTTGACTGTAACTCATTGGACAGAGTAGGCCTGCTTCTGTGGGTTTCTAAGACTAAATCTTGATGGGAACTGATGACAACTTTATCTTTGTTACATGGAACAACTGATGGGTTTGAACTGACAACCATGCCCAATGCTCAACTCACTGAGCCACCAGGACTCCTCATACCAAGGGTCAGAACCCTTGGGAAGCGCCAGAAGGCATCTAAAACAACCAAATTAAAGACTAGTAGAACATCCTTTGCACTTCTCATGATAAATTTGCCTGTCTTTTCGAATCGAAAACACTGGCCTGAACTAGATTCTACAATTTCAGATAATCATGAGGATCCTGAGATGGTGACTCATGACTGGGAAACAGATGGGCTCTGGCGCTCCCGGGCCTGACCTCACAAGGAAGGCGAGCTGAGCGGAGTCTGTTTGCGCTATGACAAGTCACAGATCGGTGCGCTGCAGTTTAATTTTACAAGAAGGGAAATTGAAGCTTGGAGAGCTTAAGTGACTTTTTGAAATTCACACAGTAATTCAGGGAAGCGAGCATTCAGGATTGTGACTCCTCTCCAGTGTTTTCTCAAACATATCAACATGGTGTGGCTTCCCTGAGGCTAGAGAAAGGGCCCATTTGCTCTCTGGCCTCAGGAAGAGCGAGGGAATCAGATGGAGGCTTTCTACGGAGCATTTGTTAATTAGCATTGAACATTTGATATCAAGCTGCTGTTTTGTCAAGTCTTCCGACAAGAAAAAAAATCCTTTTCTTTTCATCTTCTCCTGGGAAACACTGTCCGCTTTCTGGCTCTTTATTGAAACTTGCTTTCTGATGCGTAATTTGATCTGCACTCTTCTTTAAGGTAAATTTAGTCCCCCGGTGAAAGGTGACTGGATCAACAGCCACCTGTAAGAGGAACCCTCCGTTTCCCAGCCTTTTGCACTCATTCCCTATCCTGAAAAGGGGAGAAGAATTCTTAGGCAGTCATGAATGAAGCCACAAACACAGGAATAAGCTAAGCTGGTCCTGGTGTCCCTAGATAGCAGATAAGGTGAGGGTAAACGCTCCTGGTCACATGCAAAGTCTGGGGTGGATATAGGATTAAGCCCTATATTGGCAAAGACCTGAAAATGACTAGGACGAAGGGAATTAAGAAGCTTCCCCTGCAAGCCTGGTGTCTCCCACATCCCTGCTTTAGTGGACTTGAGGAGAGATTATTGGGGAGGACAAAGAGAAAAACAGGTGGGTCAGAGTGCAGTGGTCTGTGTGAACAGCGGCCCTCAGACGGTTGCACATTAGAATTGCTGGGAGAACTTTTAAAAATGGTGATTCCCGGGTCACATCCCAGACCATTTAATTAATAATCCCAGAAGGTAGGGTTGGTAGATATTTTAAAGGTGCCCAGATTATTAGCATGTCTAGCCAAGGTGGGGAGCCACCGTGTCAGAGGACCACCTCTCCCACCATCCTTCCATTCTGCTCCTCTCAAAGCTTATCTACCTGCAGTACATCTAGGCAAAACAGGAACAAAGGTTAAGTTCATTTTGTCGTATTAAATTTCCCCCGCTCAGGATCACTCTCTACTTTGCCCACAACCCCACTCTGGACTCTTTCTTTTCCCTGTGGAACAAACAAACAAAACCAAAAACAAACCTGCTGCTAAGTAGAACTGTGTTCCATATCATTTATACCGGACAGTGAAGTTCAGGGACCATATTGCCTTGCCTGGGGCATGTGCACAGAGGCGTATCTATGGAAAACAGGGCTTATGGCAGTGAGTTTCAAATTGCTGACTGAGCTCTCACAGCTGGTGATGAAGACTGTCCGGAAATAGAAACTTCCACTCGGGCTCCCCCTCAAGTGGTACCCACGGCTTGTGCTGTCCCTGCCTTATGCTAGTTACACATGTGCATCTTGAGCCATAGTATTTCTAATTGTGACGTGAAAGGCTGTGTTCTGCATAGACAAGTAGCAGAGTTCAAGCATCGTCCAGCCTTTAAGGAAACAAAGCAGACTAAGCAAACACCAGCCTGAATTTGCTCCACCATCAACATTGGACCTCTGGTAATTGGCAGGTTCTACGATTATGAATTGATTCTGTAACTGCTGTTATAAACTGCTTCTATGGGAGTGTGTCCCATCCCCTCTCTCCAAAAGGCAAACGCATTCTCTTCTGCCACCCACGTCTACCATGCCTCTCGGGTTTGCACCACACAGTAAAGAGACCCAGTGGTTTCCAGGTCTGGCGCTAAGTGAAAACACCTCCAAAGCCAAAAAAAACAAAAAACAAACAAAAAACCCCAAATCTCCGCCATCAAGTTGATTCTGACTCACAGCGACTCTGTTAGCGGTCCTGTTCCAGAACAGGAATATTTGAGATCAGGTATAAACAGATCTTTTCATGGACATTTTTCTGGCAATGAAAGGTTCAGCCCTTCACCTGAAATTCTTAATGTTTTACAAGAAGGAACTGTAGTGTTCTGACCCGCTCCTGGAGCACAGTGTCGGAGGGCTTTGAATTCAACAGACAAGTGATTATGAAACCTATCTTAATCTCTCTTAGGCTTGGATTTCTCTTATTTACAAAGGGGGTAACAGTAGGGGAGTTGGCAGGAATAAATGAGAGGAAGTGCTTAAAGGGCCTCGCAGGACACTTGCAAGGAGCCCTGGTGGCACAGCAATTAAAACTCGATGCAAACCAGTCCATCAGCAGTTTGAACCCACCAGCTGCTCTGAGGGAGAAAGATGTGGCAGCCTGCTTCCGGATAGATGGACCATCTTGTGAACCCTTTGGGGCGGTGGTCCTATAGGGTAGCTGTGAGTTGGATTCCTTGGCAGTGGGTTTAATTTTCTTTCTTTTTTTAAAAAAAAAGTTGTCTTATTGGCAGCTCTTATAGCTCTGATCACAATCCATGCATATATCCACTGTGTCGAACACATCTGTACATACGTTGCCATCATCTTTTTCAAAACATTTTCTACTTGCGCCCTTGGAATTTTTGTTTAATAGTACATGACAAATGGCAGATATGTCATAAGTTTTAGCTCTAAGCATTATTGTCCAAAGGGCAAAAGCTGAAGCCCTAACAGGAACTTGCCCAAGGTCACAGAACTTCAAAGCCTGAGTTGAATTGGAAACCTGGTTTTCTGTTTCCTTATCCAATCCCCTATTGTGCCAGGCCTGGGTTCTTTCTGTCTGTACTGAAATGCGTTCTTTCTGACCCAGGGGCTACCTAAGGCTGAGACACCCAGGGCTCAACAGCCTGAGAGATGTAAAGAGAAGAGAGCCCTCGGAACTCTCATTTGGCCTTCTTTCCTTCTTGTTGTTCCCTCTGTCGGCCAACTTCCCTCTAAAAAGACTCTCCTTCTCCCTCTAGATCTGCTTGGCTGTCGCCCTGCTTTCTCCTTCTCACTAAATATCTGGGTTTCTGATTGTTCCCTTTGTTTTCCAAATGTACTAGTTTGCATTTCCCCCAGTTGCATCCCTGATGCTTTTAATCCAGATTTCTAGACTCTGTAGGGAGAAATCTTTTTCTCTCTCCAGAGTTTTTAAGTAAATAGGCTATTTCCTGCTCATCACTTATGTGCAATAACTATTCCCTTAGATTTACCAAAAGTCAGATCAGGGAGGCTGAGCAACAACAGGGCTGGTAAACAGGTTCTTCAGACTATTTCTCAGTGATGTCCTAGGTCCGTGCAGAGATGGGGCTTTAAAAATGTATAACCACCACTGCTGCCGCCACCACAAAAGTATAGTAGAACCCAGCATTTGCTTGTCCCCATATGGTTAACCCTTCTCCTGAATTATAACAAGCCCATAAGTGAGAGTAGAACTGCTCCACCGGGTTTTATTGGCTGTAAAGTGCATGAAGACAGATCACCAGGCCTTTCTTCTGCAGTGCTGGTGGGTGGGTTCAAACCATTAACCTTTAGGTTCGAAGTCAAGTGAAAACCATTTGTGCTGCTCAGGAACCTCCCCACGTATGCGTATGGTAAAGGCTACTTGAAATAAAGCAAAAGACGTCCGGGAATATCAGTGGCACGTTACCCCCATGAATAATGTGTGCTGTGTAATTTCACAGGTGTGCCTAAGGATGCGGTGCTTTCCTGCAGAAAAGCCCCGCTGACCTACTTTTAGGACATGCCAACAAGAAAAGGTTTCTGGAGGGTAGGTTGGAAAGGGGGAACCGATTACAAGGATCTACATGTGACCTCCTCCCTGGGGGATGGACAACAGAAAAGTGGGTGAAGGGAGACGTCAGACAGGGCAAGATATGACAAAATAATAATTTAATAAATTATCAAGGGTTCATGACGGAGGGGGCAGTGGGGAAGGAGGGGAATAAATGAGGAGCTGATGCCAGGGGCTTAGGTGGAGAGCAAATGTTTGAGAATGATGAGAGCAATGAATGTACAAATGTGCTTTACACAATGGATGTATGTATGGATTGTGGTAAGAGTTGTATGAGCTCCTAATAAAACGATAAAAAGAAAAGAAAAGATCTCTGGCATAGAATGAAAAGTCAGAAGCCTGAAGATCACATAAGCAAATAGGGACTGGGTCGGTGCAAAAGTTTAAGCTTCGAAAAGCAGGAAAACATGTTAGATATGATCAAACAGAGCACACTTTTACAGACGAGACCCAGTGGCACTCCTGATCATGCAAGTAGCCCAGGAACATGCATTTGCAAGGGAATGCGGATGAGGAGGGGCCCAGGCTTTCTTAAGGCAGAATTTAGCAGAGAGGGCTACTGCTTTCTTGCTCTTTACATTGATATTTCTACCTCTTAAGGATTCAAAGGCAAAATTTCCCTTGAAATTCTTTGCTGCCGTGGGGTTCAAACCTGTACCCGTTCTGTGGGACTGGTTTTGTCGCAGCATCCCCATGGCCCCAAGTATTCCTAGCTCCAAGTGGGAGAGATAAGCTCCCTGGGGTTGAGCATTCGTTCAGGATAATTGCTAGAGATTCCTGTCTCAGCCTCTCCCCTCGCACTTGCCCCTCACCTGTGGTAGGGGGGAACCGGGGAACAGACTGGGAGAGATGGGAAGGAGAGGCAGGATTCCTTAGAGGGTTCAGCGCTGTTCCACAGTGAAGCAGCAGGGGAACAGGCCTGGGAGGCTCTGGGGGGGAAGTCTCCCATAGAGCACAAGGAAGAAACATCCGGCCTGTCGCAGCATTAAGGAGGGCTAATGTGCCCCTGGAGGGAAGGATGCCACCAACAGAACCTCTAAATATGGGCACAGTGGGGCCCCGGCAAAGCCATCACTTGGGGAGGATATGTTCTACCCCAAACACAATCTGGTGGTTCAAGTTCTTCATAATCCATGGAACACTGATTTGACCTCGTGTTTTTTTTTTTCCAACAAGTCGAAAAGGCTTGTTTAATCGACTTCATGCCAGTCACTACAGCTACATTCTAATACAGACGTCTGCCGTGGCATCGCGCAAAGAAATGCTCTGTTGAAGTTTGCCCAGTGCTCCTGAACTTTGATCTTGGTCATATTTCAGCCCTGGTAGGAAGTATGCTACACTCACATAGCACGGTACTAACAATACCTTACATGCATTAAGTACTTAATTATGCTAGGTACTTTTCTAAGTGTTTTACTCATTTCCATTTGATACAGGTCAGTGGTGGGGCCAGCAATTGAACCTCAAGTCTGGTTTTTTGAGCCCTTGAGATTACCCCTAGAAAGTACATGGTTGGACACATAAACTGTTCCCTAACTAGATCCTTGAGCTCAGAGCCAGGACTTCTAGACTTTCACGCCCATGTACACCCCTGTAGCTGCCCCCCAGACCAGCGTGCCCCAAATTTGCTGGATCCTAACAATTACCAGGATACTTGCAAAAGATGTCAATACCCAGACCCTAGCCAAAGTCCACTCACAGTCAAGGGAGTCTGAGAAAGTCCAATACAGTAGCGTGAGGACCACCCACCCTGAGCATCAGGAAACTGGTTTTTGTCCTAACCCGGCTTTGCTCCTGAGATTTGGGGCAATGTCAGTTGTTGTAAGGTCTGCTCACCTCATTGGGATGGTATGCAAACACATGAAAAGCATTTCCCTCATCAAGAAATCTACTTAAGCAGATGATAATGTCCCCCAAAATGATGCATGGGTATTTAAGCATATGTTAGGGTCTGTTAATTGGTAAAGCTTGGCCTCCCTTGAAGCCCAAACCTAAGCTTCTCAAGCCTAAGCTCCGCGTCTCTCGCATCTGCCCCAGGTGACTCAGATGCACACCCCAACTCAGGCTGCCTCCTGACCGACATTAGCTCGCTCCCTCTGGGACCTCGAATCCACTCTCAGCTCAGCTCAACAATGCGAAACTTTTTTCTCTTCGCCCTCAGGGGAACCTTCACGTTTATCCAATTCATTCTCCTGCAACCCAACGCTCCCGAAAGAAAAGGGGGGAAAATCCCACCCCTAAGAGACGGTCTTCAGGTCTGAGGACGTTACTTAGCAACGGCACAAAGACCAGCGAGCCAAGAGGGACCTGGGGAGAAAACTCTTGGGTGGGGAGCCAGAGCCCCTTGGAAAACTCCATTTCAACCAGAGAAAAACAACCGGGAAAACACACAAACAGAATCCAGCGCGACAAAAACTGAGTGGGACTTCTCCCCAGCACAGGTCACCCCTCGCCTATCAACTCTTCCAAGACCCCAATGACCAAGCCCCCCCCCCGCCCCCGCCTCCTCTGGTTTCGCCCATGGCCTGGGTGCCCTCCCCTTGCCCTGGCCTGACCCACACCGGCTGGGACTCGCCCCCCACCCACCCACCAGGCACCCACCGTTCTCAGACGCGCTGGGACCTTCGCAGTCCGAGATTAACTGCTGGGGTTTCCTCTGCTTTCGCCGCCGAGACATTCCCAGGCAAAGCGAGGTGGGGGAGGGAGGGGCAAGGCTCACTTCGTCTTAACCGGGGTGACCTGCCCCAGTCTCCCCCTGGTATCTGGAGCCAACTGATGCTTCCCCCCCGAGTGCGAATCCCGGGGAAGCAGAGACGGTCTCCCTTCCCAGAGACAGACTCTCTGACTCCCTGTCCCTGACTCTCTCGCTCTCAATCTCTGCAAGTCTTTAAAGAGGAGACGCCCCCTTTTTTTTCTTCAGCTTCTTCCCGACGCTTCTGCGGCTCCCATTGTAAAAGCAAAAATCCTAATCTTTCCGCACACTCTTTTCTTTTGTACTGCGGAGGGAAGGAGTTAACCCTCTCCTCCCTGCAAGGGCTCCGGGTCGCTCTCTCCCCGCGCTGTCTGCCCAGACACCTTCCCTGACTCGCTTGCCTAACTCTTCTTGCGAGTTCTCCACACTGCATTTTGGTCCCGTCGGGTGATTCTGTGCCACCTCCCCTGGACCCCGTTTGATAACGTGACAGCCTCTGGGGTACAAGCTGGAAGAAGAACTTTTTGGTATAACTTGGTCATGAGGCCGGGAAATCAACCGACCTCCAGCTGAACATGGGGATGGGGAGGATTGACAACAAAAGATGGGGTGAAGCTCATGATAATAACTTAATATGTACATATAGAGCTGTTTATCATGTGTAGGCTATTTAAGGCACTTGACATCTTTCGAGTTTTACGAGTCTGAGATTCGCCCAGAAGATTTTACTTTATCCTAACCAGAGTCTCAGTGAGGTTAGGTAACCATTCAAGGCTGCACAGCTGTGGTGTTGGAGACAGGACGCAATCCAGGTGTGGCTGGTAGTAAGTAGCCTACCATTCTTGACAGCTAAGTCCAATAGGCTATCAGACTAGTAACATGGAGGGGGGGAGTGGGGGTGTGATCTAATTGAAAACAGGAATTTGAGGGGTCTGTGGATATTGGCTCCCACTCCCTCTGCAGCTCCTAGGGTTGAAAGGTGGAAGGAAACCCCCAGAAGGTGAAGTAGTTGAGTTTCACGGTCCTGCAGGATGGAAACCACAACGAGACGTTTTCAGTTCAATATAAAAGAACTGTCTAATACTGTGCTGGACCCTCTAGTGAATGTGTGAGCTCTTTGTAATACGTTCACACAGAGGCTGAAAACCACAGCCCAGGACCCTGTGACAAAAATTTCCTGGAGAATAAGGAATTGGGCCTTTAAGAATTCTTCCGACTATCAATTATAATGTTTGTTAACCAACTAGGTCTTTCCTGCTCAGGCTGTACATGCAAATGCCGTTCATTCATTCTTCTTTAACACCTGGCTTGGCTGTTCTTACCTGAATTTGAGCTATTCTGTGGTTCTGGGTGTAGACTATTCCAGATATGCCTTGCCTTTTAGCTAGGACGCCGAGGTTCCCGTCTATTAACCCTTTCCTCTTCTGAGATGAGAGATTATATGGAACACCTTTAGTTGGGAAAATGGAAGCCATTTTCTCCTGTGAGATATACATTTATTTGATGGCAGACTGTCTTCAGAAGATAAGGAAAGCAAAGTTCACTGCTTGTATTGTGTGCAATCTCAACGTTTTCTTCACGTCTTATAGAAAGCCCCGGCTAGTTTAGCAAGGCTCAGAAAGGGAGGCAACAACAGATGGTAGTTGGATTGTTGGTGATAAATGAGGCAGGTACCCACATCTGAAGAGTTGTAGAAAAACACTCTGATCTTCGCTTTGGAGTTCACTGAATCTTCATTATTTTCCCAGCCTTTGGGGTCAGGACCCTGGGTGCCCCCTCCCCTCGTTCTGCTCTGAGGATTCTTGTTGCTGACCTTGCCCACCCCCCCGCCCCCTTCCTGGTGATTTCTCCATGGTAGACAGGTGCAGTGGTGACTGGGCCATGGAGGGAGAATTGGGGACCTGGAGGCCAGGACAGCCTACAATTCCTCAGTGGGTTAGCCTGAGTCCTGCCATTCTTCCATCCTACTGTTTCCATCATTTTCTTGCCTTTTTGTGCGGAAAGATGGGGGAGGGGACATAGCTCTGCGCTTCTCAGGAGTCTATGAAACCTCACAGGGGCAAATTTGAGGGTCCCTGTTTGCCGCGTTCTTGGGTCTTGGTTGTCTTCATCTTTTCCTATGTCTTTTCTCCCTCCTCCTAGCTGCCTTTATTGTGAAAGGAAGGGCTCTTTCCCCTCCTCTCCTTTCTTCCGCCCTCGCCCGTTTACCATTTTTTCCCTTTTACCTCTCCACTGTGGCCTCTTGACCTCCCCACAGAGTTACAAAAGTAAAATCCTTGAAGAGATGCTGCTGTGAGAATGTTAATGAGCCTGCCCCACAAAGGGGCAAAGACTTTACTTCACTGAGTTGGAAAAAAGCCCCTTTGAAAAGGGGTTTCTGTGTGTGGTGAAGTGGAGAGGGGAGGAGGGGGAGAGGGAGGGAGGGAGAGAGAAAGTCAGAGATAGAATGAGAGAAATGAAAGAGAGGGAGAAACTTCAACTTAATACTAGAAGAGAATATTAAAACAACACTTCTCTTACTTCAGTTGGTGATAAGAACATTTTTTTTTTTTTTGGTGTGAAAGTTATATGTTTTTTTGGACCTTGTGGAGTAAATGCTTATATTCCCAAGAAGCTGAAGAGGCATTCAAGGGCATTGGAGATAATAAAGGAAGAGGAAAAAGGGATTTATCCTGGCACCCCACCCCCAGCTCCTTCCCACATGTGAGAACCTGAGTGGCTTCAGGGGGAATATTCCAGACGTGGAGGGGTGGGGGGCGGGCTTTCTCTGTAGGTTTGGTGGTTTCTTCTTGTGACATATACACTTTTGTCAGCACTTCCTGTTTTAGCGACTCCATTGGTCATTGGCCCCAAATTTCCTTTCATTTTGGAATAGCTTAAAGTACATGTGACATCAGGTTGCCAATCTTTAAGCCAGATCCCTTGAGCAGAATCTCTCTATCTTCCATTTGTGTTCACGGGTTGCCTCTGGATTAGTTAAAAGGGAACGTTGGTGACACAATTTTTCATCCTTAAAGAGCAAAGACTGGCCATTGAACATAATGGTTGAATCTCAATTCATTACAAAATCCTTCTGTAAGATCACACACCACCACTGTGAAAGAAGCCCTGCTCAAGTAGAAAGCACATGTTTTGAGAATGACCATGGCAACAAATGTACCAATGTGTTTGACACAATGGATGGATGGATGGATTGTGATAAGAGTTGTACGAGCCCCCAATAAAATGATTAAAAAATAAAAGGTCCTGACCGAGCAGGGAGGAAAAGAGAGAAGGTGATTGGAAGGTGATCCTTGGAAAGGAAAGGATGAGCAGCCAGTCAGGAGTGCTAATTCCCAGAGCCCTGTATTCTCTCCTGAACTGGTGTTTCCCATACCTATGGGTGGGTTCCTGCTAATCACATGAGGAATCTATTCAGATTTCTTGGGCTTCACTCCAGCTTGACCGGATCAGAATCTCTGGGAGCAAGGACTAGGGCAATAGGGTCTGGGGTTGAGATTTAAAATTATTTTACATCTTAAATCATCCTTTTGCAACTTTGAGAAAATTGTGCTTGACTGGCGGTTTCTAAACCACCAGTCTAGAGTCTTGGGAGACTGCAGTGTCCTTGCACCCACGGACCAAGCCTGTGCGTTGACTTCATGAGTACACATCATGTGCTGCCGGAGAGATAGACTACCCTTTGTCCAATGTTTGTGGATGTTGTTAAGATTAATACACTTTTAGGTCACTTAAAGGTATTTTATATGCGTATGACTTTTGCCCTAAACCTGTGATTATAATCATAGTGGGGGGGGGCTGTACTTTTTTTTTGGCATTTCACTCAGCACCTTTTCTCCTAGGACAGCAGTTCTCAACCTGTGGGTCTCGATCCCTCTGGGGCGGGTCAAACGACCCTTTCACAGGGGTCGCCTGATTCATAACAGTAGCACAATGACAGTGATGAAGTAGCAAC
>NW_022103915.1:86223164-86230706 GCF_000313985.2 Echinops telfairi | reverse complement strand
CAGCGGTTCTCAGCCTGTGTGTCGCGGCCCCTTTGGGGGGAAGGGAGGGGTCAAACGACCCTTTCACAGGGGTCGCCTGATTCATAACAGTAGCACAATGACAGTGATGAAGTAGCAACAAAAATAATGTTATGGTTGTGGGGTCACCACCACACGAGGAACTGTAGCAAAGGGTCGAGGCCTGAGGAAGGTTGAGAACAAAATGTTCCGCTCTCAGCCTTTGTTTTTTCTTCTCTAGTTTGTAGAAAAGCTGACATTTCAGCCCTCGAAGAGTTAGACTCTCACGAGGTGTTTGGTTTAACCGCAAGGGCACCGAACTCCAAAGCTAGAAACATGTGTGATGGTATTTTTTTGTTGATAATAATCAACAAAAGGTACGGTCCATTCTGTGTGCCAGGCCCTTTGAATACATCATCTCACTGAATCCTAAACCAACTTTGCAAAGGGAGCTTTTTACAGCATGTTGCTGCTGCCCTCAAAAGGATTCCAACACGCTGGAATCCTGGGAAAGGACCCTACACACTGAGAGCGGCCCCTCTGCCAAGGAGGAAACACAAGCGTGGAGAGGCCAAGTCCGCTTCCTTGCTCCTCGTGGGTGGGGTGGGGGTGGGGGGTTTAAACTTGTCCCAGCAATGCCCTGTGGAGCGGCCTGCGTGGTTTTCACCACCACATGACCCTTGGCTACCATCCTCTTAATGCCTGCCTCTGCTATGGGCCTGGCTTTCTGGCTGGCAGGGCCCGGTGCATGGCTTCAACTTTCAACTTCAAAAGAAAATGGGAAGACTGACAACCAAATTATCTGCAACGTCTATGGATCGCCGTTAGAGCACCACGTGTGCTTCGTCTTGCGAACGTGAAGGGGAGTCAGGTACTAAAGAGCAAGGGGCAAACTTGACTAAACCAGAGAGCCCTGGCAAACAATCCCTGGTCTTATTAGATGATTTCCGCCTGGCCTCATTCAGGTGGCAGTTGCCATGGTGTTTTAGGGGCAGAGGGAGGGAGGGAGAAGATCAAGGAGGGTCATTCAGACCGAGTCTTGTCTGGTGTTTCTTTTCATAGTTCATTCTCTAAAGGATGGCAGGAACGTAAACGGCCAAACGAGGGAGGGTAGAACTTAGTCATTTTGCTTTTCTCAATTCCTCCGTGTTACACGCACGGGAAATTCAGGGGAAATGGAGTTTGTCAGAGAGCAAGGCAGCGCAACCAGACAGGGAGGTGGTGGGGGAAGGGCCCTGAGCCTAGCAGCCCTTGGGGAAGGCTGTGTGTGTGTGTGTGTGTGTGTGTGTGTGTGTGTGTGTTCTTAGGAGAAATTATTGGACACATTTCTTAAAGTTCTAAGGATTCCGAGGCGGTCATTTGAAAGAAAACAATTATTTTACCGGGAGGGCTCAGGTGGAAACGGTGGGTTGGGGGTACTAAGGCAAAGGCAAAGAAGGGAAAAAGAAGAAAAAAAGAAAGAGCCAGAGTGGGGAAGGGAGGACGAATGGAAGGAAGAAAACCCAGAGAGATGGGGCGAAAGGAAAGTTGCAGAGGCAAATCCCTGGAGGAAGCGGCACATGAGGACAGGATTGATGATGGGTCAAAACAAAACAAAACCCCAAACACACCCCCCTGAGGAATGACAACCTAGAGTAGGAATGTGGTGAGACTTCATCAGGTGGACTGCCAGACCTAGGCAGCTGGAAAAGGCCTTTGGGGACTTTTCCAAATCTCTTATTTTTCCAGATGAGACCCAGAGAGGATAAGTGACTTTCTAAAAGATCATCCGGAATGATGTTTTATCCCAGAGAATTGCTCTTTGCCGACCATGAATGAATGGGTAGTTGAGCATTAATCAATTTGCTAAAGATCTCTAATTTCTTCACCTGCGCCCCTTTTTTTGTTTTGTTTTGTTGAGACCGGTGGGATTTTAGGAGCTGATCCCGATCTCCTAGCTTCATACACTGAATTCGTTTGTAAGTTAGATAAGAATTAGATATTAGTTAGTTATTGTTAGTTAGATAAGAATCTATTATTAGTTAGCTAAGAATCCCTTTAGAGACTACCCCAAGGAAAGTGATCCCTCAGTGGCCAATCTAAGTACTGAGAAAGTTATTTATTTTTAAATCATTTTATTGGGGGCTCGTACAACTCTTATCACAACCCATCCATCCACCCATTGTGTCAAGCACATTTGTACATTTGTTGCCATCATCATTCTCAAAACATTTGCTTTCTACTGGAGCCCTTGGTATGGCGCCTCATTTTTTCCCCTCCCTCCCTCACGCACCTTCCCTCATGAACCCTTGATAACTTATACTTTTTTTTTTCATGTCTTACACTGTCTGACTTCTCCTTTCACCCACCTTCCTGTTGTCCATGCCTCAGGGAGGAGGTTATATGTAGATCATTGTGATTAGTTTCCCCTTTCTCCCCCACCTTCCCTTTACCCTCCTGGTATCTCTGCTCTGAGAAAGTTCTCGATGCTGTTTAATGGAGTCTTAATGATATATTTAAGTGTAAATCATTTCAATTCCTCCTTGGTAGAATTTATTCATGTTCAGCAAATGTATTTTGAGCATCTATTATGTGCTAGGTACTTAGTATACAACAGGAAATAAGACAGATTCTATCTAGCTGATTATTATGCAGCTATTTTGTTTCATGGGCACTGATTTATCCCTGTGGCTGGATCGGAGCAGAAGGTCCACTTGGTCTCCCTTCTTATTTTCCATAGTGCCTAGCATTAGGCATGGCAGCCAGGTGTTATCTAATTGGATACATCAGTTCTTCGGGGCACTGGGTGGTGATTACTTAAGGAGGGAGGTGAAGGGCAAGAAGGCACATTGTCCCAGCCATTGCCACCAAGACCTTGTATTCATATAACTATCTCCAGGTCCCAATCATATTCCACACTTTAGCCCCACCCGAAACATGAAATGATTTAATCGTATATTTTTATTCACATTTAGGTTTTTTTCTCTCTCACATTTAGTTCTATGCTGAGTCCCATCGACTCACTGCCAGTCCAATTGATTCCAACTCATAGCAATTCTTTATTTTATTTGGGTCTCTGACAGCTCTTATAACATCCCATTCATCAATTTTATCAAGCATGTTTGTACATATAGTGCCATCATCATTTTCTAAACATTTAGTTTCTATTTGAGCCGTTGGTATCAGCTCCTATTTTTTCCCTCCCCTACCTCCACCCCTTGTGATCCCTTGATAAATTATAAATTAGTTTTTTTATATTTTCCACTGACCGCTGGCTCTCTTCACCCACCTTTCTGTTGTTCATTCCTTGGGGTGGGGGCGGGCAGGGGGTGGTATGTGATGATCATTGCAATCAGTTTCCCCTTCCTCCCCTTCACCCCCCACCTGCCCCCTACTCTCCTGGTATCGCTACTCCCATTTCTGTTCGTAAGGGGTTTAATCTGGCCTGGATCCTGTGTGTCCTGAGCTCTTAGCTGTACCAGCGTACATGCTCCGGTCTAGCTAGAACTGAAAGGCAGGACTGGGTCATGATAGTGGGGGGTAAGCAGGTCTCAAAGAACCAGAAGAATAGTGTGTGTTTCATCGGTGCTATACTGCACCCTGGTTGACTCATCCCTTCCTTGTGACCCTTCTGTGAGGGGATGTCCCATTGTCTACAGATGGGTTTTGGGTGTCTGCTCTGAAACCCCTCATTCTCAACAATATGTTTGTTATGTTTTGTGTTGTGTCTTCTGTTGCCTGTTACCTGATTCCCATGCCTAACTTATATAGGTAGGCAAAACAACAATAACGGAGACAAAACATAAAGAAAGGAAAAGATTGAATTAAAAAGTGGGAAAAAATATTTGAAAAGAAACAAAAAGAAAAAGCATACATAATTCCAGGTCTGTCCACTGACCATTATGATTATCTCCCCACTGGTCCTGGAAGGTTTCAGGAACTGCCCCTCCTAACCTGAAGGGCTTTGTGGCTTGGCTTTGCTCCCGTGGCTGATCTGTTATGTTCCCTTCTTGGTCCGTCCCACTATGAGGGTGTCAGACCGGACTCCCTCCCTGCCGGGTGTCCCCGGTACTGTCCTCTGTAGCGGTATGCATAGCAATTCGATAGGATAGAGTGGAAGTGTTTCATAGGGTTTCCAACACTGTAAATATTTAAGAGAAGCAGGCTGGTTCATTTTTCTCCTAGGGAGCAGCTGGTGGCTTTGAACGGATGACTTTTCATTTAGCAGCCTAACACTGAAGTCACGCTGCCACCAGGGGTCTGTCCTATGGAATTCCTGATTTAACTTGTTTCCTTGAAATGGGAGAAGGGACAGTGACTTCTTTCTCCCACAGAGGTACTTGACTGTAGTCTTAGAAAAATGAATAAAACCACAGGATGTAATTTAAAACCTTGGAAGAACAGCTAAAACGTGCCATCCCTATTATAGAATATACAGTCCCTTCTAAATGTAAGATCTGTTTCAAATGAGAACACTACTTACTCAATCCGCATGTTGAACAAGTCACCTGAGAAGCTGGACTGTAGGAAGAACACAGCATCCGGATTGGAGGAAGGCTCATTAACAGCCTGCGAGATGCAGATGACACAACCTTGCTGAACGTGAGCAGGACCGGAAGCCCTTGCTGGTGAATGAAGATCAACGACTGCGACTTCCTGCGTGGATTGCAACTCACTGCAAAGGAAACAACAATTCCTACAACTGGTCCATTGGACAACATCATGATCAATCGAGAAAAGGTTGAATTTATTAAGGATTTCAACTTGTTTGCATCCAAAATCCAGGGCCCTGGACACAGCAGTCAATAAATCCAACAAAGCATTACAGAGGGTATAATGACTGCACAAGACCTCTTTTTAAATAGTGAAGAGCAAGGATGTCATTTTGAGGTCTACGGTGTGCCTGACCCAAGCCATGGTGTTTTCAATTGGCCCATATGCATGTGAAACTTGACCATTGGCAAAGGAAGTCTGAAGAAGAACTGATGCACTTGAATTACGAAGCAGGGGAGGAATATTGGAAATACCACAGACTGCTAGAAGAACACATCAGTCTGTTTTGAAAGATGTGTAGCCAGAAAGCTCCTCAGAAGCGAGGGGGCTAGACTTGGTCTCATGCTGATTGAACACGGTACCAGTAGAGACCAGTCCTCGGACAGAGACTCGTGTTCGGTAAAGAAGAAGGGCAATGCAAAAAGGAGGAGGAGACCGTCAGGGATCTCCGTTGACCAAGTGGCTCCAACAAGACCACAGTGGTGAGGAGCGCACAGGACCCGGTGGCTTCTGTCTGCTGCACCTATGGGTCTCTGTGAGAGGAAACTGACTCGCCAGCAGCTCACATCAGCAAATGGCTATAAGATGATTTAAAAAATAATCCCAACAACTGATTTTAAGGGCTGAGGTGGAGGGCAGATGTTTGGGGAATGATGCTTGACACAATGGATGGATGGATGGATTGTGATGAGCATTGTACAGGCCCCCAATAAAATAATTAAAAAAAAAAAGAGAGATGTAGAAGACAATAAATGTTATCTTGGAGTGATTCAAAAAAATAATCCCCTCCACACATTGGTATGATGACTTTTATGAATTTTGTCCATTCTTTAATATCCTCTAGCAACCACCCTATACCAGCAGGGCATGATGGATGTCAACATAACCCCATGGCCCGTCTGCACTCCAGGGGCTTATATTGCAAGTACATTTGACAATAAAGTTCATATGACATATGTTTGTAATTTTGGGAAAAAAATCACTGAACTTGGGTTCTTGTCATTTTCCATGTAATTCACCTTGAGAAATCATCTTGACCTCTCCAGGCCTCAGTCTCCTTGTCTGTGGTGTTGGGGTTAGAACAGATGGTTTCCTCACCTGGCTTTCCCCTTCTCTGCCTTTAGGTGGGAGCATCTTCGTCAATTAATAAAATGTCTATTGCAACCACTTCTCTATCATGTCCTACAATAATATATCTATGGGGGTTAATTCCGAAAGGTGGCAACTAGGTAAAAACTGGAGTTAAAGTTGACTCTCCCTGAAGGAATACAGCACTGAGTCCAGCCGAGACTGGTGTCGCTCTGGTATTGGGACAAATGAGCATTTCTCTACCTGACCCGGAATGAGGTAGATGGCCTGCATTTAGGAGGCAGATCAAATAAAAAGTTTGTGTTTCTAAATATCGAATCACACTAATGCTTATATTAGAGAAGGACAAATGTGAAATCACTCTGTGTTCAATAAATGGGGCTAGATGTATTCTTTACCTAGTTATTTCTCTCTCCGATGTCGTTAGAGTTGAATTTGCATACTGAAATCTAACTAGGATTTAATTAAAATATTGAAGTCTATCAAGAGCCCTGGGCCTGCTAATCTCAGTAACTTCCAGGAACAAGTCCCATCAAAAGCAAAGGGGCTTAAAAGTTCAATGACCTTAGGATTTAACCCCAAGCCCAGGCCAGAGAAACCTTTCCTTCTTTTGGGACCTAAGCATCAAGCTGGATCTCCAATTAGGTACACGCTCAGCAAACAGGTATTGAGTGCATTCCATGTTTCCCTCACTGGGTCTGCATTGAAGTGGCAGGTGGAATTGAAAGCATACCTTTCTCGGCATAGACTCGGTCGTGCTCATTATGAAAGGGACAGGAGAGGCAGGGATGCTGAAGCTATCAAAGTATAGAAGACAGAAACACCCCTCTCCCTGCAAGGAGAGGGCAATAGTAAACCCCAGCATCAAACTGAAAAACCAAAGCAGGTGCTGTGGCAACCCCTGAGTTTCAGAATAGAACTGCCCTCCATACAGTTTTCATGGCTGTCGTAATTTAGAACCAGATCACCAGACCATTCTTCTGAGGCGCCTCTCTCTGGGTGGACTCAAACCGCTAACTTTAATGGTCTGTGGGCAAGCACTGAATCATCTGTACTGTTCAAGAACTCCTCATTTCCAATGCCAAGAACTGCCATGGAGGTCTGGGTAAAGTTTCATGAGAGGAAGAAGGGAGACTTGCCTGGCGCTGCATGGGTGATCCAAGGACGACTTTTCGGAGAGGAAGTAACATTTTCGGTGGGTTTTATGAATGATACCGTTGGCCATGTTGCCAGGAGAGACCAGTGCCTGGAAAAAGACATCATGCTTGGTGCAGTAGCAGGGCAGGGAAAGGAGGAAGATGGACTGACATAGTAAGAACAATTTTGAGGCTGGTGCAGGATGGTTTGTTCTGTTGTGCACAGGGTTGCTATGAGTCAGCGCCAACTTGACAGCCCCTCACAACGTCAACAACACAGTTTAGCTGATTTGAGAAACAAGACAAGGCATTCCAGGCCTTCATCACGTCTTGCCTAGATTTCTCATGTCTGGTGGTAGTTCTCTTGAAGAACTACCAGTCTAGTAGAGGAGATTAAAACAATCAAGAGAGTCATGGGAGCAGTCATTCTTTATGACAAGTCTTATATTAGGCTCTTTACTGACATCATCCTGTGAGGTCAATGTTATGGTCCCCACTTTGGTGAAGATGGTGCAGAACCACACAGGGTTTGCTGTGTTGTATGTACGCTATGAACTGGAGCTGACTT
>NW_022103915.1:86219019-86223064 GCF_000313985.2 Echinops telfairi | reverse complement strand
GGTCAATGTTATGGTCCCCACTTTGGTGAAGATGGTGCAGAACCACACAGGGTTTGCTGTGTTGTATGTACGCTATGAACTGGAGCTGACTTTGTGGCCTCCAACCAAAACCACCGACCTGGGAAGAAATGGACGTTTAGAGAGGTTAGTGATCCTAGGTCATGCCGTCATGAATTATGGAATCGATGCTTCTACACATTTATCTGACAACAAAACCTGCGCTCTAAGCACACTCTGGAATCGTGGGTGTGACTTTCTGGGTTTGAATTGCCTGTATCATTTATACATGGTACGGCCTTGGGAATTGTACCTCTCCTGGGCATTTTGCTTACCTTCTTTGAGCCTTGGTTTTCTCTTATGCAAAAGGAGGCTCATAATAGTACCTACTTCATAGAATTTTGGTGGAGATTGAACAAAACTCAAAGCATTTGGCCCAGTGCCTTGTAAGGCTTTCAAACCCAGTCTATTTGATAGCTATATTATTCGGATGCTGTCTGCATAGGTAGCGAGTGGTGAGTGTTACAAGAGACGCAGGCCAAGTGTGTGTATGGGCAGGAGCAGGAAATGTCAGTTCCAAGTGAAGAGTGTGCTTGGGGAGGTAAAGGCCCCCAAATTCACACATGTGCTGTAGAGGCCCTTTCCTTAACCCTTAAACAGAACAAAGACAAACTTAATCATCTGAACCAGAGCAACTGTCAGTGTGCACATAGCACCGAAGCCAATGGAATCCCCCAATTCTCAGCCATGGTTTCCATCTAGACGGCAGAGAGCAAAGGACATCATCACAAGGTCATGATTATTGGCAGGTCAATCCCTTACTGTTACAGCTGGAACTGTAGAAGCCGAGAAAGGACCATGATTCGAGTACATAATCACGTTGAAAAAAATGAAGCATTGGCACTGAAGTTTTTACATGGTGGTCAGGGTCTAACTCATGATCATGCAACCCCAAGTCATTGTCACCGGGACCTCCTTTTTAAATTTAAACTTGATAAGATGCAGCTATTTTCAGTAACTCATTGAGGATATGCGTAGTCCATTTACCTAGTTCTTTGTGTAAGCCTGAGGCAAACTAGTCTTGTCTAAGCATAGCGATTTGCTGGTTTAATGACATCAATCTGAATTGATGTCGACACTCAAAATGGAGCTAAAAATCGGCGGTAGACCACAGCTTTCCACACATCGAGTGTTCCAGAATTTAAGCTTTGATACACATCCTTAGGGAAGGAGGAAATTTGTTGAATGACTGTTCCAGACTCTGACAAAGTATACCTCCTGTTAAGACTCCCTTCTCAGAAGGAAGCACGGCAGAAGTCATTAGTGAGCAGCTGCACAATGGTCCTCGTGCTTCGACAGTTCACAGATTCAGGTGGATGATGTCAGTGACCAAGGAAGAAAATGCAGTCACCATTATAACTGGGCCATAGTGACGAGAAGATTCCAAAAGTACATCTGTTTGGAGCTTGAGCCTTGTAGGTAGATTGGTAGGTGTGAGGTGGCTTCAGAAAAAATGCTTTTGTGGTTGAAACTACAAGAACATTCTAATAAACATAAGTTTCTCCTGAAATACTGCACAAGACAGTCACGTTGATGTCACCCCCTCTGACGGGGTCACTCTGCAGTCAACTCCTTTGAGATACCATTGCACCTGACACAGGTGACATGCTCCTTTCCGAACTCCTCAGAGAGCCGTCTATTCCAAATGACCATCGAAATGTTCAAATCCCACCTTTGTCTTCAAAAGCCAACTGAAGTGTGTTGTTCCTGACTTCCTCTACTCTACCCAGCATTTGGTTTTCAGAAGACTGCGGAAAGACAGCGGAAGCCCGAAGTCCACTTCGAGTCTTGACCTAGTGCAGATGACTCTTGAGCTTCTTGTTCCTTCCCCATCAAGATTTTGACAGCAGTCTAAGAAACGATTCTTCTTGGAGTGGTTTAAAATTCAGTAAGGTGTGTGTCAGGGTGGGTACACAATACTTTCACAGTACTTACTCAGTCTGGATGCTGAGCATGTAATTCCAGAAGCTGCCCTCTGTAATGAAGAACAGGGCAGTGGAATTGGAGGAAGGTTCATTAACAACTTGGGACAAACTGATGACATCATCTTGCTTGCTGAAAGCCAAGAGAACTTGAAGCATTTATTGACGAAGATGGAAGGCTATAGCCTTCAGGAGGGATTACAACTTGATGTAAAGAAAACAAAAATCACAGGACCAATAAACAACATCATGATAAATGGAGAAATTATTGAAGTTGTCAAAGATTTCATTTTACTTGGATCCACAAGCAATTCTCATGGAAGTAACAGTCAAGATATTATATGGCAGATGTTGTTTTTGTGGTTAAGGTGCCTCAAGTTGGTTCCGGCTCATACCAGCCCCGTGTACAACAGAATGAAAGAGTGCCCGGCCCTGGGCCATTCTCACAATTATTCTTATGTCTGAGTCACTGTTGCAGCCAGTGGCTCAATCTATCTCACGGAGGGCCGCCTTCTTTTTCACTGCCCCTCTGTTTTTCCAAGCCTGATGTCCTTTTCCAGTGGCTGGTCCTTCCTGGCAACACATCCAAAGGATGTGAAACAACATCTCAGCCTCCTCGCCTCCGAGAGCCTTCTGCTGGTACTTCTTCTCAGGCAGATTTGTTTGTTCGTTTGCCAGTCCAATAGTCTTTGCCTGCACCATAATTTAAACATATTGCTTTTTCCCCTGCAATATTCCTTATCTAATATTCAACTTTTACATGCCCTAAGCCCATGAAAAATACATGGCTTGGGTCAGGTGCCTCTTAGTCCTTTTCACCACCTTAAAGAGGTCTTGTGCAGCAGAAATAACGAATGCAATGTGTCATTTCATCTCTTGACTGTTGCTTCCATGAGCATTGATTGTGGATCTGAGTAAAAATGACATATGATACATAGCAGTAAGCAAATCTGCTCTGCAAGATGCTTTGAAGGGCTAACAAAGCAATGATGTTACTTTGAGGACCTTCCTGAAGTCGTGATCTTTTCTATTGCTTTATAGACACAAAAAGATGGACAACGAAAAGGAAGACCAGGCAAACTATCTGTTTAAATTAGGATGCTACCCATTGCTTCTCAGCCTTTTTACCCTCAGGACCAACAATGAGAGTGGCGATACCAGGAGGGGAAGGGGAAGGTGGGGGGATAAAGAGGGAACTGATCACAATGATCTATAGATAACCCCCTCCCAGGGGAACAGACAACAGGAAAGTGGGTGAAGGGAGATAGTGGTCAGTGTAAGACATGAAAAAAAGTTATAAATGATCAAGGGTTCATGAGGGAGGGAGGGAGGGAGGGTGGGGAAGGGGAACATGAGCTGATAGTAAGGGCTCAAGTAGAAAGAAAACATTTTGAAAATGATGATGGCAACATATGTACAAATGTGCTGGACACAATGGATGGATGGATGGCTTGTGATAAGAGCTGTAAGAGCCCCCAATAAAATGATTAAAAAATAAATTAGGATGTTAGTGAAGAATATTGCATATAGTACAAACTTCCAGAAGATCAAACAAAATTGTGCTGTAGGAAGTACAGCCAGATTGTCTCCTGGAAACAAGGTGTCCAGACTTCACCTCTCAAGCTTTGAACTCGTGACGAGGAGGGGCCAGCCCCTGGAGAAGGACATCATGTTTGGTCAAGCGGTGGGTCAGGGATGAAGAGAAAGACCCTGGGTGGTGTGGAGTCACACAGCGACTTCAACAATGGGCACAAACATTATAATTGTGTAGATGATGTAAGAACGGGCGGCGCTTTCTTCTGTTGCATATAGGGTCACTGTGAGTTTGATCTAATCAAGAGAACTTAACAATAGCAGTTCTTTGTCTAGCGTTCATCTTAAACTAGAGCTACCATAAGTAAGGAGAGCCAAAGCCATCCTATTTTTAAAAAAAATAAGTCATTTTATAAGGGGCTCTTATAGCTCTTATCACAATTCATACATCAATTGTATCAAGCACATGTGTACATTTTTTTTCTCCCCCTCATCATTCCCAAAATTCGCTTGCCTCTTGGGTTCCCGGAATC
>NW_022103915.1:86209770-86214984 GCF_000313985.2 Echinops telfairi | reverse complement strand
ACCTGCGGAGATAATAACATGCACAAAAACAAGACAGAGAAAAACAAAGTAAAAGAAAACAAAATGACAACAGCAACAACAGGCCATCCTATTCTTATTGCTAATTAATTCAGCAAACATGTCCCTGAGCGCTTGCTATGTGCCAGGTCCTCTGCTGTGCCTAGTGCAAAGAGAGCATGGTTTTCCTGGAGTTCTCATTCTCTTCTCCCCACACAAGAGGACACGTCGGAACCCCACACAGGTTCTTCACACTCAGTCAAGCATGTTTTCGGTTCAGGGGTGCAAGATAACATACAGGAACCAGAGTTTGTTCTGAGAGGACCTATGGAGAGGGGGCGCTGAGAACAAAGTACCCTTGATTGAAAAGCTTTGGAAAAGACTTTCTTCTCGATTTTTTTTGAACGCATGAACAATGGCATAGTAGCGTATAAATTGAGCTGCTCATCACAAGGTTGGCAGTTCAAAACCACCAGTTGCTCCACAGGAGAAAGATGAGCTTTCTGCTCCTATGAAGATCGACAGCCTCGGAATTCCACATTGACTGTTTCACGTTGCCCTGTCAGATCCCTATGAAACAGAATAAACTCAGGTAGCAGTGAATTTGGTTTCTGAGTTGAGCCTTTCACATTCTGCTGCATGCCCCTCTCCAGTAGTTTTCTCCATCCCACCGCTTTGCTTCTCTACCCATCCTCCTCTCTTGCTATCCAAATGGATCCAAGACATCTCGCTCTTTCTCTCAAACCTATTCCACCCCATGCTGTTCTTGCAGCCCTTCTCTGAGCTCAAACCAAAGCCCGGTGGGCAGTCAATGGAGTCAGTGGTTGCTCAAAACACAGATCCCCATGGAAACCACAGGACCAAGAAAACAAGAAGGGAGGCGGCGGCGGCAGCCGTCATCTGACCTCTTGCGCTGACCCTCCAAATTCTTTTCGATCTTGACCATTAAAGCAAATATTTATTTGTATAACTTGTTGAACGAAATACTCGTACTTAAAAAAAAAAAGTCATCCATCAAGATCTGTCCTTGACGTAAGTGAAGGGCAGTGGGACACCTCCACCTGGTGGTGGAAATACCAAATTACTGCCAAGAGGCGAGAAAACCTAGTGATTGAATCTGCAATGCAGTCTGTTGAACAGCTGCTTGAGGAAGAAGCCGCAAAGCCTTCAGGAGCCGCTCCTGGGAAAGGACGGCTTAGCGGTGATGCTTGTGCTATATGCTCCTTTCCCTCCGCTTCCTGCTCGATGTTGATGACTCTTCTTCTCCCCCCCACCCAACTCAATCACGGGGGTGTGAGCTCTAGTCTTGTCATTACCAGCCCCTTCGTAGATCGTTTCCTTGCGCAATGTCTTCGTGTCATCACAGATGTGCTGTGATTCAAGAATTCTTCGGATCCCTGCGTTTATCCTTCTTGAAGGTAACATTGGCTAACTTAGAGCAGGACTATCGGAAGATTTGGTTCCGTTGCTGTTCTTTTTTTTTTTAGTTTACAAAAATTATTTTGTTAATTTAGTTTACTAGTCTCTTCACAACCCAGTGGAAGCCGAAGAGCTTACGTTAGTTGGATAAGGCTGACTGGCACTCGGCATTCATTCAATCTTCCTTTATTCTGGTGGACTTCCTATACTAGCAGCCTGGAACGTTACAAAATAGATTTCCTAAGGAACAAACAGAAAAACACATTACCTAGATTCGCCTGATGGTTAGGGTTTGGATGCAAATGAGATGTAACCAAGTATGAGGTATACGTTGCTGAGATTTAGAAGGCAGGCTATTTGGATGTTTTCTGCAGCAGTGTTACCAAGTCAAGCCTCTAATGGCCTCAGTCGGGTTCTCTAGAGAAGTAAAATCAGTGAAGCTTAAATATGTATACAGACGGGTTTATATCAAGGCAATGGCTCACACGGTTGTAAAAGTGGCCAAGTTCTTTTTTTAAAAATCGTTTTATTAGGGGCTCATACGACTCTTATCAGAATCCATACATACATCAATTGTGTAAAGCACATTTGTACATTCATTGCCTTCATCATTCTCAAAACATTTGCTCTCCACTTAACTCCGGCATCAGGTCCTCATTTCTGAGGTAACTCTCAGAATTCTCGTGAGAAGGCCATGCTCACAGGGAGACATGCATTAGGCTGTGACCTGATTGACAGGCTAGACTCCACTCCTATCCATGACATTATGTAAGTCCCACAGAGTCTTCATGATCTCTTCTTTCTTGGCTCCTTACAGGACTTGTGTGCTTCCTTGGTCTTAGACCTGCAGGCCTCAGCCTGCTAAGCCAGGAGCTTCTTGCCAGCTTTGTCAGCTGTCAGCTTGTGGGTGTGTTCCATGAGAATCCACTTATTCTTGTACACCTTCCCCTTCACTTCCAGGCACAGGTTGTGATACATGTGTGGGGCCAGCCTCCCCACAACCGATGGGATCCAAGGGCAGTTGTCTAATTGAGGGGCTTTGTTGCTTCTGAGCTAGATGGCCGCTTGTTTACCTTCAAGCCTTTAAGACCCCAGACACTATACCTTTTGATAGCCGGGCACTGTTTAGATTGTCTTTCTAATTTAACGTTTCTGTGATCTAATAGTGGTCCTATCTACTGTTGTCCTCAGGTACATATAAGGGCTGGTTGTCCAAATTTTACTAGGAGCAATTACTAATCTTGCCTGAGAGATGGCTTCCCTGGTGTGAACATAAGCTTGCAGTAGCATTTCATTATCAGGCACTGCTATTAAAATAGCATGTAGCAGACAATGCACGCCTCCAAAAAAACACTCTTTGATTGTCTCTAGAACTTTGCTTAAAAAACTGGCACATTGTTGTGCTATTCACCATGTCCTGAGTTGTTTTTTTTTTTTTTAGCACTTAAAAAAATCATTTTATTGGGAACTCTTACAGATATCATAACATTCCATAGTGCAATCACATCAAGCAGTATTGTACAATTGCTACCAAAATCAGTTTAAAAACATTTCCTTTCTTCTTGAACTCTTTGATATCAGCTTGTGAGTTAAGATTTTTATTTGAAATCTTTTAGTTGGGGCCTTATTGTTTGACTCAGGGACTGTGAAGGAAAATTTATCATAGTCAGCAAGATCTAAGTGGATAGTATAAAAACCTTTTAAATCCATGGCTATTAAAGGCCACAATTTTGGGATCATACTAAGTGAGGGGCCTGGTTGGAAGGCCCCCACTGGCTGTACAATCAAATCAATCGCTCTTAAATCTATGAGCATATACCAATGACCAGATTTTTCTTAATTACAAATTTAGGGGAATCCTAAGATCTAAGACTTTCTACATTACAACCTTCTTTTTGCAGCTCTTGAACTAATTAATACAAAACCTGCAATTTCTTTTTAAGAAAGAACCAGTGTTCCACCCTATTGGGTTATGGACTTCCAAAATAGTTTAATGGGTGCAGGCCTCAAAACAGCATTCCTGATTAAAAGGTGTGAATTTTCTAACCCGTAACATTTACATTTAGAAGCAACCTCAATTGGAGTAGGGTTTGCTTGTGGTTTATGGCAGTCAATCTTCTTTGACTCCTGGTATCTCCTGAGCAGCTGGCACAGAATCCTCAGCCACCTTATCCAGGCTGCCTTCCTGGGCCATCCTAGCATGAGCATCAGCAGTACCCTTTTGCTCCCCTGTGCCCATATGCCTGCCCTTCCATGGGCTAAGGTGTTTTTCCCGCATTGAGCCAGAAAATGGACAGTCACAGGCTTGTGGGTGGTAAGGCCAACTCTGATCAGTTTCTGGAGTTGGCAATGGCGATTTCATTGGTCTCATTGGGGTCCAACCAGCCTTTCTTCTAGTCACAGCGGAGGATGCTGGGGGTGACCCTCTTCTTCCGAAGAGAAGCCTGAGGCTACTCATGGCTGCAGCTGCAGCTGTGGAAGGTGGGGCTTTAAAAAAAATGGTTCTAGGGTTTACATTTAGGTCATTAATCCATCTTGAGGTGTGTGTGTGTGTGTAGTGAGTTATGGGTCCTGTTTTATTCTTCTGCAAATGGAAATTCAATTTGCCAGCACCATTTTTGAAGAGATGATCTCTTTCTCATTTAATGCATTTTGGCCCTTTGTAGAAGATCAATTCCAGAAAGTGGAGGGGTTTATTTCCGGGTTCTCTATTGTTATATTGGTCTCTCTATCTATCTTGCATGCGTATACCAAGCTGTTTTGACGATTGTGGCTGTGTAGTAGGTTTTGAGTTCAGGAAGTGACAGGCCTCTTACTCTGTTCTTTTTAAGTTATTCCTGGCTATCTTGGGTCTCTTTTCTCTCAATATAAATGTGGTGATTAGTTTTTCCATTTCCTCAAAGAATGATGCTAGGATCTGGATCAGAATTGCATTATATTTATAGATTGGTTTGGGCAGTATTCAGGAGAAATGCTGGGCTTTCTACTCCTGTTAACAGTTATAGTCTTGGAAACCCACAGGAAATCACTATGAGTCAGTGCTGACTTAATAGCAGCAAGTTTTCTGTTTTTGGTTTTGGATAGTATTGACATTTTCACAATGTGAAATCTTCCTATCCACGAACATTGAATTTTTATAGTAGTGTTTTGTAGTTTTCTTTGGACAAGTCTTTTATTTGTCTGGTTAAATTTAAGAATTTAGTACTAAGAATTTAGTCTTTTGTGTGGCTATTGTAAACAGTACTATTTTCTTGATTTCCTCTCGAGAGCTCTCTTGTTTGTATATAGGAATCTCATTGATTTTTGTATGTTTCCCACCCAACGGGGGCTCCAAGGAAGAAAGGTGAGGTTATCTGTTTCTGTAAGTATTTTATTCTCAGAAACCCTATATAAGATCAGTATGAATTGGACTCAACTAGATGGCAGTGGGCTTATATAGTTCTCAAAAGAAGCCCTGGTGGCACTATCAGAAACCTTATATAGGGAATCACTCTATGGCAGTGAGAGACTTTTACTCTTATCAGTAAGACTCCCACTTCTTTTCTTTCTGCAAATAAAAACAAAACAAAAATTTGAGAAACTTCAAAGCAATAAAGCATATCAATACTTTCATGACAATACTTCTCATGCCCATCATGTTCTATTTCCACAGGCACTCCCTAATCCAAATCTTCATCATAGAGGCCATTGTGGAGAATGACCTCTAGTCCCTCCTCCCGGCTCCCAGTTTCTTATATCCAGACTGCCCCTCCTTCATTCTCTTCTCTGTGCTACCAACTGTTTCTTTTTTTTTTTTTT
>NW_022103915.1:86202703-86208889 GCF_000313985.2 Echinops telfairi | reverse complement strand
GATCTTCTCTGTTAAGGTTGCAATACTTTCAGCCATTTCTCCACAATCGGTGACTTTATTTGCTGCTTTTCATAATGTGTTCAGTGTGGCATACCAGCTAAATAGTCATATATGTTAGAGGCTCAAGGCTTTTATACAGGTTTCTTTAATGTCACATTACTGGACACAATGCTGCACACACTGTAAACACTCAATTCCTTGAATGGGCACGTGTCACATTTGACCTCTCCATTTATAGCACATTGTTTATACTTTTATTATTCTACCTCGTATATTTCAGTTGACCTTTTCTTACAGGTGGAGTCCATATCTTTTTCCTCTGTTGAACCAGAAGTGATTTGTACTGAGTTTTGCATTTTTTCATAACAGAGTGCCAGAGTTAGAAGGTAAGGAGCCATGGCAGTGCAGTGGTTAAATGTTTGTCTGATAACCAAAAGGTCAGCAGTTTGAACCCACCAAACCATTCTATGGGAGAAAGATGTGGCCACAAAGCTTTAGAGCCGTGGAAACCCTACAACTGGGGCAGGTTCACTCCATCCAATAGGCTTGTTATGAGTCAGACTAGATTCAATGACAGTGGAAGTCTTCATGGGAGTAGGTCACTAGGTCTTTCTCTGGTGGTGCTGGCAACCAAACTCATGTAACCATTGTGCCCCCAGGGCTCCGGTTTCTAAGATAGGTATTCATATATTTCTGACTCTGACGTGGTGATGTAGTGGTCATGTGTTGAGCTGCTAACCACAAGGTCAGCAGTTCAAAACCATCAGCCGCTCCTTGGGAGAAGAACTCAACTCCTGTAAGGAGTTACAATCGCAAAAACCCACAGGGGCAATTCTATCCTGTCCTATAGGTTTGGCTGTGAGTTGGAACTGACTTGACGCAGTGAGTTGGGGGTTTTCTTGGTTTGATAGTTTAACTGGGAGCTGAATCAGTCAGGCCTCAGAATCTGCTCTTAACCCTACACATCCCTTTAAGTGTGAGAGACATTTTAACCTAGTGAAAAGTTTACAAATGGATGCCATTAGATTCAACATAAACTGCAGATCTTTAAGAACTGCTGGGAGACAAGTGCCTGAAAAGACTTGCTCCAAGATCAATGCATCCAGAGACTAGGCCACGCAAGAGAGGTGGCTGGCTGGAATGTGCCTGCAACTAAGAAAAGAAAAGACTAATTCCCGTGGTTGTGATGTTGCATGCCTGAAGCAGAACTTTGTAAACAAAGGGAAGATCTTCTTGGAGCAAGAGAAAAAGGTCAGAGGTGAAGACTCTTCCATTGAACCAGCACTCTCCCAGGAGGGCGAGAGCCACATGGACTAGGTAAACAGGTTCCTCAGGCCACCAGCCCCCTTTTTCTACTTAGGTGCACAGAAAGTGACCTTCTAATGGCAGTTCCACGTTTTTGGTGCCCTGATGACAGGCCACGGGTAGCTTGGAGAATGTCCCTAAGTTCTCTAGCCTTTGATGAGGACTATCTCATAATCCTGCTTCTCAGAGTATGGTAAAAGAAAACATGCTCCAAATTGGGTCTTGGATGGAGTCTTCGTTGTGCTATGCAAAGCACACTTCCTCCTTGGAAGGCATTCGCATTAAAAATTAGTTTGAGTCATTTTTTTAATAGTGATGTAGGATTTATTATATCTCTTTCTTTTAAAAATCCTTTTATTGGGAACTCTTTTTATTTTTTTTGAAGTGGAGAAAGCTTTATCGAGGCAGGGAAAGAACTCCCAGGAGGGGAGGGAGAGCATAGAAGGATGGGGCATCTTAAGCCCCCGGGCGGGTTCCAAGACCCAATGAGTTAGGTCAGGGAAACTTACAGATATTGTAACAATTCATAATTCAATTAGATCAAGCATTTGTACAATTGCTACCACCATCAGTTTCAAAACTTTTTCTTTCTTCTTGAAGTCCTTGATATCAGCTCCCTTTTATCCCCTCCCCCCATCTTACCCCCCAAGAACCCTTATTATTGTATATAATAATTATTATTTATTTTCTGATGACTTTTAAAGGCAGTAAGACTTGTTCTTTGAAGTCAATCACTTATCTATTCAACAGCCAGAGTTTCTTTTCTTTCCCTTTGACAGGAATCACCTGACCATTCTCATATTCATATCCCCAGGTTTGTTACCTTGCTTAGCCAACTACTACTGATATTAGCAGGAATCTGTTAGCTAATGGCATTACGACATCGTGATCCCAGCTAATATAAAGGCAATTTCTGGAAGGAGCTAGACTCACCATTACGTTATTATGACAAGGCTATCATTCCAGAAGGAGTCAGGCCAAAGGAAGGAGCCCTGTGGTGTAATAGTTCAGAGCTTCAGCTGTAACTGGAAGGTTGGTGATTTGAATTCACCCAGTGGCTGCATGGGAGAAAAGACCCAAAGATCTGCTTCCATAAAGATGACAGCCTAGAACATTCTATGAGGGAAGTCTTACTCTGTTACACAGGGTCAAACAATGACAGTAGAGTGCAGGAAGGAGGTCAAGCACTTGAAGATGACTAACTGAGAGGTTGGTAGTTTGTGTTCACCATGCAGCATCTGGGGGAGATGGCCTGGCAATTGATGTCTGAAAGATCACATTGAAGCCCCCTTGTAGAAGATCTTTCCCTATTCTGTTGACTCTTTTCCAACGGCTGAAGGTTTTGTGATGGGGTATGGACCACAAGCCTCTCTTTCTTCTCCCTATGTGCATTTATCACTGTCACACATCCTCTGATGACAGCCTCTTTGGAAGGTCTTTTATCATCTTTGTTTCTGCTGCATCATCCCTTAACACTTGTATTCCCTTCAGTATGTGGACTCTATCCTCTTAATTATTTCATCCTTTTCCTGTGTTGATTCCCTCATGCCCTGAATGACTCGAAGCAGCATACTGAAGATTTCTTTCCGTGGCAGTTCAAAGTCTGCTTCTTCTATCGCTGGTTTCAGGTCCGCCTCTGACATTGAATTTTGTTTCTTTTGCTTTCTTGTGGTGGCTGCTGAAATGGGTTGTTGTCTGTGTGTCATTTTGTTGCACGTTGGCACCATTTTCCCAGGACTTTAGGCCGGCAGGCATAGGGAATGGTTAGTGGACACAGGAAGTGACTGGCGGATGTGGGGAGCTCGGGAGATGGTAGTTGGATGTTGGAGGTGGCTGTGGGACTTGGGGTGTGTGAAGAACAGCTAGTGGGCGTGGGATATGGTTAGTGGGTCGGGAAGCATCCAGCATATGCAGGAGGTGACCTATGGATATGGGGGGGCCCGAGAAGTGTCATGCAGGTGTGGGCAGTGGCTGGCGGGCATGAGATAGCCCCTGGACCCAGTCTGCAGGGGAAGGAAGAAGCTGTTGGGTGCAGGGAGCCTGAGAAGAGGCTGGCGGGCACAGAAAATGGCCTGTGTGCTGGGAGTGGGGGGCAGGAAGTGGCCTGCATGTGTGGGAAATGGCTGGCGGGCGTGGGAGTCCCCCAGTGAGCAGGTGGGTGTAGGGATCCCAAGAAGCAGCTGCTGGGCACAGGAAATGGCTAGCAGCCTTGGGCAGGGGTGGGGGGTGTCGGGGAGCAGCTAGTGGGCCTGAGGGAGTGGGTTGGGGAGCAGATGCAGAAACCCAGGGAGCTTGGATTCAGGCACCTGGGGAGGGGGTGTGGTGGGGGGTGTGGTGGGGGGTAGGGGAGGGAGCGGGTGCACCAAGCCCAGAATGCATTCACCAGTAGTACTGGGCCCTGGTGATGACTTGCACATTTTTTGATATTCCGTAGCTAGTTGGTGCTTAATAAAAGTGTTTATTGAGGTGTATGTATTATTAGTAGAATACAGCTTTGAAATGTTATCGCCTATATCGCTTATGTATCTATTAAATTACTTTCTAAATAAACAAACAACAAAAGTGTTTGTTGAGCAAAGTGGGCTACTCTCCTTTGTGCCAAAGCAAGATACCCGTGCAGTTCAGTCATTCCTTAGCCGCCTGGTCGCTTGCCTGTGAGACCATTTTGTCCTAGCAGAGCTTTCTCCAGGCTCTCAGCTCCCCCGTCCGGCACCTCACATGACTTACTGTTAGGGTGTGTTTTCATCTGTGCATTATTTCAATTTACTGTTGGCACCTCTTCCCCTCGTTTTGTGTACAAACATACACCAAACAGATGTGTACAAAAACATTCTTTACATGGTCACTTACTCTTTTTAACTTTTCTTTCTGAAGTTTTGTTTCCTCAATTTTTATTTGTATCTTCTGGATGTCGATGAGTCTTTTCCAAAGGTGTTCTTTAAAAAAAAAAATTTAAACCTCTCTCTCCATATCTGTGTTGACCAGACCAGAAACATAGAACGTTATCATTATTCTAAAAATATCTCTTCACCAGAGTCTGGGAATAATGGCTCCTGGCCATTCGATGGAGACAGATCAGGTGGGACCTGATCAACGAGAAACTCTGGAGCCTGGAGGAAGGAGGTCAGGCAAGGCGGAGAGAGTCAACAAACAGAACAAAGCCACTGACCTGCCCCAGGAGGCTGACTCAGGCTGCAGGGGTCACTCACTGCCAAAATGTTTGGAAAACTGTTCTACCATGTAGTTCTGGGCAAAACATCTTGAGAACCAAACTCTGGCTGTCAGGTCTTTGGGTTTTACGGTGTGAAGCCACAGTAAATAAGAAGACATTAGAAATAGGACACTTGCCAACATCCCCAGCTTCCTGTTTCTTCCTGCAAACATTAAGCTTTGAGCTTTCTCCTTAAAGTCTCTTAACTCTTCCTCACTTGTTTCTTTAAAACATTTTTATTATGGTTAAAAATACACACACACAGATATATGAAATGGAATATTTTCCATTTCAATCATTTTTATGTTTAGTCAGTGATATTAATTATATTTACAAGGTACAATCATCATCACTATCTGATTTTTTATCACCATTTCGAGAAACTCACTTAAGCAATAAATTTCCATATTCCCGTCCCACTGTCCCTAGTAGCCACTAACAAAATTTTTGTTTTCTATGCATTTACTTATTATAGCTATTTCATATAAATGGAAGCACACAGTATTTGTCCTTTAGTGTCCATGTCATAGCATGTATCAGAACTTAATTTCTCTTTTTGGTTCTATGGAATTATATTTCAATGTATGCATGCACCACGTTTTGTTTATCTGTTCATCTATTGATGGACATTTGGGTTTTATCTACAATTTGGCTAGTGTAATAATTGGTATACAAGTATTTGTTTGAACCCTAGCTTTTAACGTTTTTTGGTTATATAGCTAGAAGTAGAATGATTGTGTTATGTGATAATTCTATGTTTAACTTTTTGAAGAAATGTTGAACTAATTTTTATAGCAACTGCACCATTTTGCATTTCTGCCAGCAATGAACTAGGGATTCTTTCTATCCTACCAACCCTGGCTGTTTTTTTGCTAATAGTAATCCAAGTGGATGTAAAGTGATAGCCCATTGGGTTTGCATTTTAGAGCACTGTAGTTATTAAAAAAAATTCAGCATACACTATTAATATGTTAATAAGAGAATAAACCTGTATGTTCACCCAGCTCAAAAAGTATGACCATGTCTCTGATATTTTTCAGCTATATCCTATTTGTCCCCCCACAGGCTCCCAGCCTCAGTAGATCACTTTAAAACAAATCCCAGACATTATGTAATTTCATTCTGGCTCAAGCACTTGAAAAGAGTGCTTCCTTTATGTTAAAAGAGTTGTCGAGGGAAAAATCCTGTGCAGATTTGGAGTCTGAAGATGCTGGGGCCATTTGCCCACGTGACTGAGGGTATGTATAAGCCACTCAGAGAGGAGATGAACGTAGGGGAACTTCGCACAAGTGAAGCAGGAGCCCTGATGAAGACTTCTTGATCATCGTATTACCTTTTTAGCTGAAGTGAAGTGATTGAGCTCTTACTTTTATTCATTTTTATTTTTAATCATTTTACTGGGGACTCATACAACTCATCACAATCTATACATGCATACATTGTGTCAAGCACATTTGTTGCCATCATAATTTCAAACCATTTTCTTTCTACTTGAACACTTCGTATCACCTTCTCATTCCCCACCCTCCCTCCCCAACCTTCCCTTCCTCTCTTGATCATTTATAAATTATTATTATTTTTTTCAGGTCTTACACTGACCGATGTTTCCCTTCACCTACTTTTCTGTTGTCCCTCCCCCTGGGAGGGGTTATATGTAGATCATTGTGATC
>NW_022103915.1:86199641-86200828 GCF_000313985.2 Echinops telfairi | reverse complement strand
CCTCGCCCCAGGAATGTGTGTATGCAATAGCTTTTTCCTTATGCCCCTTTTGCATTTTTGAGCTTACCTCATTGGACTCATGTTGTACTTGTCCTTTTGTGCTTGGGTTACTTTCTTAGCATGATTTTCTCCAGTTCTTCCAATGCAGCAATGTGCTTCATGTGTTCATCACTGCTTTTTAGGGATGCATAATACTCCATTGTATGCATGTATCACAGTTTTTAAATCCATTTGTCCGTTGATTGAAATTTGGATTGTTTCTATCTCCTTGTGATTGTGAACTGTGCCATGATGAACATTGGAGCACAGATATCTGGCCAAGGTTTGTTTCTTGCCTCTTCTGGGTATATGTCCAGTAGGGGGATTGCTGGCCTGTATGGTAGCTCGATTTCCACCTGTTTTAGATGTCGCTAAATCGATTTCCATAGTGGCTGTACAAACCTACAGGTCTACCAGTGGTGGACGAGAATTCCTATCTCACCATAGCCCCTCCAACACTTGTTTCTGATTTTTTGAATTGGGCTGTCTTTGTGGGTGTTAGCTGGTATCTCACAGTTGTTTTACTATGCATTTCTCTAATGGCTAATGATTGGGAATATTTTCTCATATGTTTATTCGGGTTTCTGCCCTTGTGAAACATCTGTTCAGGTCCTTTGCCCACCTCCTCAGTGGATAATTAGTTTTTTTTTTCTTTTTGGAAGCTAGCAGAGTACTGTAGATTTTAGTTATAAGGCTTTTGTCTGATATGTGTCATTGCTAAAGATATTTTGCCAGTTTGTGGGCTCTCTTATTACTCTCTTGGTGAATTCTTTCGATGTACACAGGTGTTTTATCTTCAGTATATCCCACTTGTCAATTTGTGATTCATCTGTATTTGTTTCCTTTCCTAATTCTGATAGCCTATGTATTCCCTGTGCCAAAGTTCTCAGGTTTCTTCCAATTCCCTCATGGCCCTAATAGTTTAGGGTTTTACTGCAAGGTCCATGATTCACCTTGAGTTTATTTTTGTGCATGGAATGAGGTAAGGGTCTTGCTTCATATTTTCTGCAGGTAGATATCCATTTTTTCCAGCACTACTTGTTAAAGCGGGCATCTGCTTCTCATTTGGTATTTTATGGGCCCTTATCAAAGGCCAGTTGTCTCTATGCTGATGATTTTATTTCTGGGTTTTCAGTTCTTTTCCATTG
>NW_022103915.1:86191669-86193765 GCF_000313985.2 Echinops telfairi | reverse complement strand
TCTCTAGAAGCCACCAATCTACTTTCTGTCTCTATGGATTTGCCTACTTTCTATATTTCATATAAATGGAAGAAGATAACATGTGATGTTTTCATTCACATAACACAATGTTTTTGAAGTTTATCCTTGTTAAAGCATATATTAGTATTTCATTTTAAAAGACAGTTTTATTAGCACTTTATCACATCATACAATTCAATAGTCCAATCATATCAAGAATAGTAATACGTCAACACAATCAATTCTAGAACATTTTCTTCTTCCTTGTACTCACTGTTATTCATGTAATTATTTTTTTCTAATTGTCGTGAAAATATATACAACAAAACATCTTCCAATTCCACAACTTGTACATGTATAATTCAGTGCTATTGAATATACTCTTCATGTTGTACAACCATTATTGATATCCTTTTCCAAATTATTCCACCACCACTAACATAAACTCAATGCCCCCTGCGCAACAACTCTTTCTCCTTCACCCATGGTAATCGTTGGTCAAGTTAGTACTTCTTCTTTTTTAGTGGCTAAGTAATAGTCTATAGTATATCTATGCCACAACCTACTGGGTCATTTTTCATCGTCTTTTGACTACTGTGAATAGTGCTGCTATGTGCATTCCTATTAAGGTGTTTTCAATTCTTTTGGGTATGTGCTTAGCAATGGAGTTCCCAAGTCACAGGGTAATTCTAAGTTTAGTTTTTAGTGGGAGTTCCAAACTACTTTCCACTGCAGCTGTACCACTTTAGATTGCCTCCAGTAATGAACGTATGAAGGCTCCAATCTTTCCATATCTTCACAAACACTTGTTACTTCTCCATTCTTTCAATATAGCAATCCCATTGGGTGTGAAGTACCAAAACACTTAAAACATTAAGAAAAAATTGTGGTAAAGTACATATAGCACAACATTTGCTACGTCAATGATTTTAAAGTATGTAACTCCATGATATTAATTACTTTCAATTTGTTATGTAATCATTACCACTATTCATATCCAAATGTTTTCATCACCTTAAAAGTAAAGTATGAGATTTAAAGGATCCAAGACCTGGAGTTAGAATGCAAAAGGAAGAACACACATGGCATTTCTCAAGTGAAAGAATTGAAGAAAAAGTCTAGCTTCAAACTGCAGTAAGGTCAGTGACATTTTACCTGGATCCACAGTCAATACTATGGAAGCAGCAGTCAGGAAATCAAAGGAAGTATTGCATTGGGCAAACCTGCTGCGAAGGACCTCTTTAAAGTGTGAACAGAGCAGAGGTGACACTTTGAGGAGTAAGGTGTGACTGACCCAACTCATCCTTTTCACCAGCTACTCTACGGGAAAATATGCTCCCTATATACAGTCTGTGGAGGGTTGTGAGTTGGAATTGTTTTGATAACAGTGGGTCTATTTTCTTTTTTGGTATGGTCTGGTCACAATATTGAATGCTCCAGGAAGCATTCAAATAAGATGGAGCCAATGCACAGTCACTGTACCAAGAATAATTGGCATATGAAGGGGTACCCCCCAAAAACTGGATAAAAGCTCCACTGGGAGGAGCTTTCATAGTACTCATTTGTGTTAGTCTGGGTAGACTAGAGAAACAAATCCATGGAGACACACATATGCATAAGAAAGAGATTTATATACAAGAGCAATTGTACATTGAGAAAACATCCTAGCCCAGTCCAGATCAAGTCCATAAGTCTGATAGTAGTCCATATTTCTGATATCAATCTATAAAGTCCTCTTCAGACTCACGAAACACATGCAGTGACGCCAAAGGCAGAAGATCACAGACCAGTGGGTAGAAAGTCTTTGGATCCAGTGTCATTGGAAACATCTCAGCGTGGCAGGGGTCTCTCTGTGGCTTCTCCAGTTTCCAAGATCTGGTTGCATCCACGTTGCTTGTCTTCTGCAATGTCTCCCAGGGAGTCGCAGAGACAAAAAAGTGCCTTCTGCCTCCAAGGAGGAAGTACCAGATTTCCCAGAATTCTCAGGAGAAGGACATGCCCACAGAAGTCTCATTGGCTATCTCCAGATTGACAGCCTAGACTCCACCCCTACACTCTTAATCCTTAAATTGACACCAGATTAGGTGACTGCCACA
>NW_022103915.1:86181606-86190689 GCF_000313985.2 Echinops telfairi | reverse complement strand
CAACTGAGAAGTTCAACAAAAGGAAGTAAATCTGGCAACCCTCACTTGCCTATGGGAAGATGTTTAGAAGTCAGCTACATGGACAATCATTTGGAAGAGATCCCTATTCTCACCCATTCCAAAGAAAGGTGATCCAGTAGAATATGAAATTTATTTAATAATATGATTACTATCCTATGCAAGTAAAATTCTACTGAAGATAATTAAAAATGATGCAATGGTACATCAATAAGTAACTGTCAAAAATCCAAGCCAAATTCAGAAGGGGGCATGAAATGAAGGCAATCATTGTTGATATTAGATGTATCTTGGCTGAAAGCAGAGAATACCAGAAAGATGTTTACCTGTGTATTATTGTCTATGCAAGGGCATTTGACTCTAACATTGCAAAGAATGAGAATTTCAGAACATTTATATGCGCTCCTGGGAAACCTGCACATAGTTATTCCAACAGAACAAGGGAGTAATACATGGTTTACAATTAGGAAAGGTCATATCCTTTCACCATACTTAGTCAATCTGTGCGCTGATCAAATAATCTGAGAAGCTGGCCTGTGTGAAGAAGAACGCTGCACCAGGTCATTAGCACCTGCAACGCGCTTGATGAAAGTGAAGAGGACTTGATGAAGATCAAAGACTACAGCTTTTAGTACGGACCACACCTCAACATAAAGGAAGCAAGATCCTCACAACTGGGCCAATGAACACCATGATGACAAATGGAAACGGGCTTTCTTACTACTTGGATCTAGACTCAATGCCCATGGACGCAGCAGTCAGGAAGTCAAAGGAAGCATTGCACTGGGCAAATCTGCTGCAAAAGAGCCTTTAAAGTGTGAACAAAGCAGAGACGGCTCTTTGAGGACTAAAGTGTGCCTGACCCCAGCCATGGTATTTTCAGTCACCTCATATGCATGTGAAAGTTGGATAACGAATAAGGAAGACTAAAAGAGAATTGATGCCTTACAATTATGGTGCTGCCAAAGAATATTGAATACACACCATGGACACACACTTTCAAACCTTACTCGTAGCCCCTGGGCCTCTGATAATTCTTTTTAGGGCCAGCTTCACCTCTTGGTTCCTCAGTGTGTAGATAAGGGGGTTGATAAAAGGAGTAATGGCTGTGGGGAATAGGGCAGCTGCCCCATCCAGGGGGCTGTTAGTCTCAGGCCTCAGGTAGATGAAGGCACAAGGTACGTAGTACACAGTGACAACAGTTACATGGGCTCCACAGGTTGAAAAGGCCCGGCGCCGCCCCTCTGCTGTACGGATTCTCAGGATAGCCCGGATAATCTGTACGTAGGACAGGAGGATCAGCGAGAAGCAACTGGCAACCACCACTCCAATATCCACAAAGGTCACCAGCTCATTGACGGTTATATCTGCACAGGCCAGTCTCAATACTGGAGGGATGTCACAGAAGAAGTAATCCACTTGGTTGGGCCCACAGTATGGCAGGCGAAAAGTTAGGATGGCTTGGAGAGCCCCATGGAAGGACCCTGCTACCCAAGCTCCAGCCACAAGCGAGGCACTAAGTTTAGCAGTCATGAGCACAGGGTAATGGAGGGGCCGGCATATTGCCAAGAACCTATCATAGGCCATCAGTGTGTAGAGAAAGCACTGGGTACTGCCCAAGAAGTGATAGAAGTAGAGTTGGGCCACACAACCACCAAATGGGATGGGCTTGATGTCTACAGTAAAGTTCATCATGAGGCGAGGGACAATGATGGAGGAGATGCCCATGTCAATGACGGAGAGAACACCAAGGAAGATGTACATGGGGCGGGCGTGGAGCTGTGAGTCTGTCCAGACAGTGATTAGAATAAGCAGGTTCCCCAGCTGAGTTAGGATATAGATGAGCAAAAAGAATACGAACAGAAACGTCCTTAGCCTGATTGGGTAAGGAATTCCAGTCAGGATGAACTCAGTCACCAGTGTGCTGTTGACTCTTTCCATTCCCCGGAGAGATTTTCCCTAGAGAATGAACCACACAGGAGTCAGCAAAAAGTAAGAAGGAGTTAGAGAAAATGATGGTGGAAGCTCCATATGGTATTTCTCTCTGAGAGGGAAAGATGACAAATAAGGGAAGCTATGTTTTACAGTAGAGATTGGAATGTTTTTTTGTAAATAAAATGTTGTTTTATTTTGTAGATAAAATGTTATTGAAACACAGCTAGGCTCATTCATTTATATGTGGTCTGGGACTAGTTTCGTGCTACTGTGGTCGACTTGAGTAATTGAGTTTGGTCAAGAAAGCTTAAAATATTTACTCTGATTCTTTACTGAAAAAGTTTGCTGACAAGTGTTCGCACCTAGAGCACTTTCCCCAAATGAGTTTTCGGGAAACATGCCATGTAATAAGGGACATTTGTTTCACTATTAAGTATCAGCACTTCAGAAAGGTCTAGAAACTATGGACCTATCTCTGCTAGAGCTAAAAATGGCCTTAACTGCTGCTCTCTATGCAGAAGGAAACGGGAAATTCCCATCCTCTTATGGTGCAGAGGAGTCCTGGTGGCAAAGTCTGGTAACCACTGGCTCAAGATCAGTGGTTCAAAACCACCAGTGGTTCTGAGAGTGAAATATGAGGCTATCTGCTCCTGTAAAGATTTACGGCCTCAGAACCCCCAGTCCAAATGGACTGATTCTACATTGACTTGATGGCAGTGCTTTGTGTGTGTATATGCAGACAGCGAGTGAGTGAGAGAATGAAAGAGAATTTTCATTAAACGACCAGTTATATGTGACAGTTGTTGATGATATACAAATTTACTCTTCAAGTTTCTTACAGTTCAGAAGAAAAGAAAGCCCATGAGACTCTAAGCCAGTGGTTCTCAACCTTCCTAATGCTGTGACCCTTTAATATAGTTCCTCATGTGGTGGTGACCCCCGACCATAAAATTATTTTAGTCGCTACTTCATCACTGTCATTTTGCTACTGTAATGAATCAGACGACCGCTGTGAAAGGGTCGTGACCCACAGGTTGAGAACCACTGCTCTAAATGAGGACTACCACCACCCTGCATTGTTATCGGTACCAGCACTATATGTGTGTATAATAACTTAGTCTTAGGACATGGTAAAAGAAGGGAGCAGAGGAAGAAAAGAGGGATGGGTATGGTGAACACTCAGAGATTACCGAAATGCTCTTAGCCTGACTGAAACAAGAATGGAAGAGGGGAAGTGGCTTTCAGAGTGGAAGTTATCTCAAGTTCTTAGTCCAACCCCTTGATTGACATTTCCCACTTGAGGAAAAGAATTGGGTTTAATGAGCTTTTTAAATTCCCTCTGCTGCTGTAATTCTCTAATTTCTAAATTATGGCTCGGGATGCGATGCCAATCAACTTGAAATGACTTAATTTTGCTTTGGTCTAGTTTACGTTCACTCCGAAGCAGAAGCATGACACAAACAAGGAATATCAGGAGCTCCTGGATTAGTGACAAAGAGCCCTGGTGGGTTACGCACTCCTGTGGGGAGGACCTTTCTGTCTTGACCCAGGGACAGCAAATAGCAGCGAAGAGGCAGTCTTTGTGAAGCAGGCAAAGCACCATGGCTGAAAAGGTTAACTGTGAGCGTTGTAATGGATATTGACCTTCCAGAACAGGTCCTTGGGGTTTGATTTCCTCACTGAGCCTCTGAGATGGGGAAATAAAATGCAGGACCCAATTCTGGTGAAGAGTGAACATTAAAGATCATCAAGTTGTACTCAATGATCTTGATATTAAACTCTTAATTTTAACCCACGGTATCCGTGCTTGATCAAAGTCTTGTCCCCCAGGTTTAAGTATTTCTGTTGCAGAAGTTCAATACAGAATAAATCTTGCCACCCCACGTTATGGTCTCCTCATCCAGAGAATGGATTTGCAGTTGTGATTTTTAGAAGATTTTAAGCCCAGAAAAATAGTGATAGTTGAATTTAGAAAACCTGACCAGGGAGTTTGCCCGGGTGCTCGAGGTGATAGACACTGGTCTCCTCTTGCCTCCCAACTTTAGGAAATGCAGAGGGTTTAAGTATTTATGCAAATTCCCTGAGACGTGCCTGACCATGCCCAGCAGCAGCCTTGACCTGAACAAGCTCCTGTGGTAACTCTGGTCGGGGGTCAAGGGATGCTGTAATCTTTTGGGGTCTCAGAGGTCTGATGTTGAACTCTGCAGATTTAGAAACCTGAAGTGGTTGGGACTCTCTAGAGGAATCAGGCTCTGGGAGATTAATTTACATTATTCAAATACCCGAGAGGATGATTTACGAACCGAACCAATTTGTTAGTTTACAGTGGGAGAGCTCTTTTCTGGGATTGAAATGGTGTGCCTACTACTCCGGGCACCTACTTACTATTTCCAAGATCCCTGGCTATAAAATAAAAAAATCAGATGACTATTTCTGAGTTTTGAATCAGAGCAAAGAGAATTTGATGGGCCATACATGATTTAAGTTACAAGGGGTCCCGATGAATTATACCTGGTAAATGACAGGGCATCTTTACAAGGGAAGACTTGAATTTCCCCTTCAGATACAATGCAGGCGTACCTTGTAGGTATTGCTGGTTCCGTTCCCAATGACTGCAATAAAGAATATGATAAAGCCAGTCACATGAAATTTCAGGCTTTCCAATGAATATACAAATTAAGTTTACAATATGCTGTAGTGTGTTAAGCATGTAAAAGCAGAGTGAAAAAGTTTGGAATATTGTGAGAGTTTGGAATAGTGTGAAAATAACCAAAATGTGACACAGGAACACAAAATATTGTAAAAATGGTACTGACAGATTTACAGAGCTACCACAAACTTTCAATTTGTAACAAAATATACTTATATATATCTGCAAAACACAGTAAAGCAAAGCCCAGTAAAATGAGGTCAACTTATACTTTTTCCCTTTAAATCGCAATGAGAATAAATTAACAAAATCTTATCTTTTAATTCCTGAGGCTATATAGTGGGAGAATGATGAGGCAGTCTGTGTACTTAAAGATTTATGATTTTGGAAATCCTATGGGATTTCCAACAACCCTGTCCTACAAGAATCTACGTATAGCCTCCTCCCTGGGGGGTAGACAGCAGAGAAGAGGGTGTGGGGAGACGTTGGACAGTGTAACATATGATAAAATAATAATAATTTATGAATTATGAAGGGTTCATGAGGGTTCATTTTGTCATATGAGGGAGGGGGAAGAGGAGGGAGGGGAAAAATGAGGAGCTGATATTAAGCGCTCAAGTAAATGTTTTGAGAATGATGATGGCAACAAATGTACATATGTGCTTGACACAATGGATGTATGGATTGTGATAAGAATTGTACGAGCCCCCAATAAAATGATTAAAAAAAAAGATTTTACAAGTTTGGCGACTCAATCTGTCAAAGCTTCTCAACTGACATTGTTGTCCAGTCTCTAAACCTAGCGGTAGTAGAGTTAAATGCTAATTCTAAAATCAGACTAGAATATAATTTGGTTACCATGAATCTGTTAAGTTGCCCATTTCTTTCATTGTATGACATTGTATGTAAAAATTCTCGTTGCTTGGGACTCAGTATTTTCTTCTTACAGAGTCTTAGACTGTAATGGTATTGATGCAATATGCTTCTGAATTATGGTCTAGTAACAATTATGAATGATTATTTAGTACAAGCATGTTTAAAAAGACATCAGAATCATTATTGGACCACAAACTGAATATCCATATATAATGTTGATCATTGAAAAATCACCCAGGAGATTGGATAGCTTTTGTAGTGAGGTAAAGGACACAGGCTTAGTCCCCAATTCAGCAGATGAGTTTTGCTTCATTCTGATCCCAAACTACACTCCGAACGCTAGTAACCCATGTTTCAAATGGTTGTGAAGAAGACTCAAGAACAATATCATTATTTTTTGAAAATGAACTTAAATATATTGCCCTTTTTTTTAATTTGTAAAGAATGCTTAGAAAGCCCAAATAATCCATTGTTATTGTCTGAAACTCACAAAATACCCACTGCCATTGAGTTGATTTCAACTCATAGGATTTCTGAGACTTTGTGAATCTTCATGGGGTAGGCAATTGCTTCTTTCTCACTCAGAATGTTTGGTGGGTTTGAACCATTGACCTTACAGTTAGCAGTCCAACGCTTACCCACAGTGTCACCAAGGCTCCAAATTGGAAGTATTAATTGGAAGTATTCTGAAGAGGATACTAATTGGAAGTATTCTGAAGAGGAGTACACTGGAATAAACAAATACACACGACAATAAGATAAAAAAAATTATGTGAGAAGTCTGAGAAATGATACTGAAACCTTTATTAGAAATGACCTTCAGCTGCCTGTTTAGAACATTCACTAACATAAAAATCATGTGAGAGCTTAATTTGTAGCCTTGCTTCAAATTTTGAGCTTGGAACCTATCTTACAGATGGGAGGAGGGACCTGGCCAGCCTCAAACACAGGATCAAACTGGTGGGTAAAGTTGGAACAACCATGGAATTTCAACATGCTTTTCCCTTCTGTGGATGGTACTGAAGTTAGGTCCCTTCTGTGGACGGTCCAGTAAATGAACCTCTGAGGAACATTAGCATCAGAGGAAGATGAAGCCAGTGAAAGCCCTGGGCGAGTGTCATCCTGATCTAGAAAGGCCCCGGGGTGGGAACTTACAGTGGGACTAGCGGAGCAGTAGGAGAAAGTTCCTCTGAAAGCAGAAAGAGAAATGCAGAGTCATCAAATAACGAAGACACTGAGAGAAGAAGTGCCTGGGACTAGAAAAAGCCCTTGTACGTTATTTGGACCCAACATTGATCTGCATCTGAAACTTACCCTGTAGTCATCTAGACTTGGGAATAGTTGCCTCCTTTATAAGCTCCTCTCCACAGTGAGTGATTGGATCCTGCAGGTGACATTTAACTCTGCAAAGCGAGATAGGAGAATGGCGGGAGCTATTTGGGGGAAAGGAAGTCACCTTCACCCAGAGGTGTTAGCATCCACCGAAAATTTCTTTGGCACCTGAGGGGAGGGATAGACATCTGTCCTTGGAGACTTTCAATGGTTTTGGATCCCACGGAGTCAGCACAGTTATTGAGGAGAACTCATGGCGGAGGGCCCAATGAATCAGTTGTGGCTGGATCCGTGTGAACGGTCAGTCTACTGAAACGTGAATTATTGTTTGCCTGCTTATTTGTAGACACCGTCTTCCAGCTTCCTTATAAACAGGGGGAAGAGTAGTAGCTCTTGCTGAAGGTAACTGCTAAGGTTTGTCTCGCTTCTGCTCGGTTACTTCTTTAATTTTCCCCAGAGTCAATTAGGGTGTTTGAGATCTTTAGCTCAGGGAATATAGTGATTGTACCCCTATGATAAAGCAAGACTAATAACTACACTGTGTTTTCTGGGAAATGCCCTTAGTTGCTAGTTTTTCCCAATTTCGTAAACACGAAGTGAGACACAGTCCGTGGGGGTTTAACAGGGCTTGTGGGTAATTTCAGATCTATGGTTTCCTTTCCTTTCCTAAAAGAATCTAATTTGGAAGAGATGAAGGAGGAACAGCAGCAGCCAAAGAAGATGACGAAGAAGGAAGCAGCAGCAGCAGCGAATGTGTTTGCTATTGTTCAAAAGCTATCATCTATTGGCACAATCACATTTCATAAAGTACACATTTCTCAGAACTGTTACGGTACCCAGAATTTTCTAGAGTCATAGCCGCTAGGGTGGAGAGGACATAGGAAGTTATCTAATCCAACTATTGTCTACAATATTTTGAATCATATTTCTAAGCAATGATTTTTGGTAGCTGTTTTTGCTCCTGTTTCCTAAAATACTTCGTTTTACTCTCTCTCTCTAATGTCTGGTGCTCTTTGGAACTGTTGGAAGGAACCCTTTCCCTACACTTTCTTTAAACACTTAGAGACGGTCTATGTCATGAGAGAACACCCTGAATGTGTCCTTGTCCTGCCCCGTCCCACCCCCACAAACTTTTGTAGAGGTTTCTGTAGGTCCCAAACCAAATTCTTCTTGTAAAGGCTTTTATTTTCTGCTGCAACTCATAGTCTCTGTTGCAACTACTGAACGCTGCCATTGTAGTGGGAAAACAGACATAAACAATACACAAATGGTGTGGCTCTCCTATAATAAAATTTTATTCATGGACAAGGAAACGTCAACTTACATAATTTTGTCATGAAATATTGTGATCGACTTATTTTTTTGATTATTAAAAGGAACACTCTTAGCTTGTGAGTTCTTCAAAAGTAGGGCTGATCATGGAAAACACAAGCCTTGTGCAGACTGAGCAATGAGGAGAACTGGCAAAAAGGGGCATGTAGCCTTTGTGCAAGTCTAGAGGCCTAGAGGCTCACAACTTTCTTTAGGAATTGCAACTAGGATTTGGGTGTGAGCTTCCAAGACATTGTGGGCTTCTAAGTTTGACTATAGTCTGTTGCCTGGTTGTACACTGAAATAAGCTGGAAGTTTCAAGCTGGGATCACCTTGAAACGGGCTGACAAATCCCCTTCCGTGATAAATTGGATTGAACTACAAAGGTTGAAAACCAACCAGACTTATAGTAGAACACATATGGATGCAAGACGGAAGGTGGAGCTGGGTCACAGTGTTAGTATTTCCTCTTCACATCCTCAGATACTTTCACTGGCACAGTCCTTGATTCCTGTTACAGTTCTTCACCTTTCTCTCTGCTGTCTTCTCCTTTCTTCCTCCTGGGTGCTTATTTAAACAATTCCTTGCTAACTTCGAGGCAGGGCAAGGTGGTGGAACAAACGGACCAGTCCCCTACTGGTAGTTTACAACACTTCATTTACATACTCCATTGACTAATCCCTGCAAGGTGCATACAATCACAAGATAGGATGGGGATCTTTGGGGATGCCAAGGTCAATTGCCATAACATCCCCAAGGACCATGTTCTACATCCTACTTGGGGAGTAGCAATTGGGGTCTTAAAAGTGAGCAACCCCATTGAAGGGGCAACTATTTGTCTTTTCTCATCTGGAATGAAAAAGAATGAAAGAAATGAAGAAAATTGAAGATACACAGAAACAATTACTCCATGGACCTAATGGAGCACATAATAATCAGACCAAGGCCATACAAGAAGACT
>NW_022103915.1:86136127-86181365 GCF_000313985.2 Echinops telfairi | reverse complement strand
CCCCCGCCCCACACCCCGCCCGTCAATGGTGTCCCGCTTTAAATCTGGTCACCTTAGTTTATGGGAAAAGCTCAAGCGGCTTTTCAAAAGAACAGGCAAAAGGCCACATAAAGGAATTGACTTCACCACAGTTTGCAGCAGCCACGTTAGGCAGACGGGATGTACAGTAGAGTCAGGTCTCTAGTCAGGAGCTGGGAACAAAGTCACATACTATTGAAGAAGTTGCACTCACGTTTCTGTCATAGTTTATTTTAGAATCTTCAGACATTTATACTACTACGAATTACAATTAGGATACTGATGTACATTATCATCTATTTAGTGCCTATCATGTTTTGGAGTTTTACAAATCTGTTTAATCCTTATTTTAAAATATTGTGTAAAAACAGATATCTTCACAGTGTACAGATGAGTCAATGAAAGCTCAGAAAGCTTAATTAGTATTTAGAACAAAATCGCATACCCAGTAAGTGGCTGAATCAGCATTCAAGTCCTGCATCATACTCAAAACCTATGAGAGGGTACCCTCCCAAAAAACCTGGAAAACTCTGCTGGACAGAGCTTTCATAGTATGCATATTTCCCACGAGGCGAGCACTGAGCAACTTGCTCTGAGTTAGTGCACCCAGTGGTGTTACCTGGGAAGGTTCTCTCTGATCACAGTGAATTTTTTCATAAAGCAGTTTCACTCATTTTTTTAGGTAAAGTTTCGAACCTCGTTTTTTGGTGATGGCCTATTTAAGAGAACAGTGTGTGGCTGTGAAATTTTATTTCATGCTTGGGAAAAATGCCAAAAAACTGTTGTGATGTTGAATTCAGGTTACAAGGACAGCACTATGGGAAAAACTCAAGTGTATGAGTGGTTTCCTTGTTTCAAAAACAGGTGAAATGTTGAATGATGACAGACCTCGTTCTGGACATCCATCAACTTCCCAAATGAATGAAAATGTTGACTTGTAGTGCATTTGGACTTTGTTCCACCAGGTAGACTGTTAATCAAACTTTCTATTTAGAGGTTCTGAGAAGATTGCATAACAGAGTGTGACAAAAAAATGCCTGCTTTATGGCAGACGGGGGACTGGTTTTCCCACCATGACAATGCACCTGCTCAAGCAGTCATCTCAGTGCGCCAGTTTTTGGCAAAAAACAGCATGCCTCTCTTGCCCCACACACCTTACTCTCCTGCTCTTGCTTTGCGTGACTTCTTTTTGTTTCTGCAAATGAGGTGGGGCTTGAAAGGACATTTGATGACATAGAAGAGGTGAAGAGAAAACGAGAAGGGTGCTGCCAGCCAACCAAACAGATGAGCTTGAAAAATGTTTCCAAAAATGGAATTACAGATTTGACAAATGTATTAAGTGTAATGGAGAGTACATTGCAGGTAATAAGCTTGTTTTGTAAAAAAGTTTATAGCTCGGGGTGTATGTGTGTGTGTGAGGGAGGGGAGGTTCCTGTTTTTTTCTTTTTTGGTAGCCTCGTATGCTCTTCTTTTGGTCCACCACATCATGATGTCTTACTAGGATTTAATCTCATAATATTTTATTCAAAGGCAGATGAATTTGACAGCAAAAAACCAAAACAACTGGGCCATGGCAGTCGAACCTTCTATCACTTATCAGCAGCATGATTGACAAATATCGCTGTAAAAACTAGGGGGCCTATAGGGCCAAAGCTATGACAACTTCTTGGATACAACAAAATACATTGAGGGAAGGAGTCATCGGGTCTGGGGGCTTAGAACTCGGATCCCCGGGGGATGCCAAGGTCAACTGTCATAACATCACCCATAAAGACAATGTTCTACGCCCTCTGCTTAGAGATTAGTTACTGGTGACTCATAAGCTTATGAGCAGCCTCATCTAAGGGCAACTATTTGTCTTTTCCCATGTGGAGCAAAGAAGAAGGGGAAAAAATGGAAGATACACAGAAACAGTTAATCCACTGAACTAATGGAGAACATAAACATCAGTCTTCATGACCTTGAGACCAGAAGAACTAGAGGGTGTCTGGACAGCACTACCAATTGCTCTGAAAGGGATCAATTTAGAAGGTCCTGGATAGGGTGGGAGAAAAATGTGGAGAAAAATGAAAATGATAAAAAGACCAGGCTTACTGGTTAGGTAGAGATATCATCTGATACTACTGCTCTTAGACACCCTTCAGGTCCGAAAACTGAGCCCACCCCTGTTGTTCAATTTTCAGCCCAATGATATCACTAGGGGCATATGCACTCCTTAGAATAATCAGCCATTCAAGATGGAAAGGGGGTGGGTGACCGAGAAGTTTAGAAAAGAGTAAAGGGAAAAAATTATTGAATTTGTAGGCCCGAAGATGTAAGAGGAGGAACTGGTAATGTACTGGTGCAGGTTATAGTTTTTCACCGTTGTTTGCACCTTGGGTTAACTGTATGATCTGTATGGCACTGAATTGAAACTATCTGTAAGCAGGTCTGTTCTTCAAAAATTGCTCCGTATTCCATACAAGTAGTGATGCTTTATTGTAATTAAGAAAGATTCCAAGGACAACAGGAAACAGAGAAGAGGATATAAGCTGACTGGGTGAGTGAGGTACAGTGTCTTGTAAGAATAAGTTTTTTCCCGGTCTTGAAAGCATCATAAAACAACAGTTTAACAGTTCTATAAGTTTATGGAAGGATGAAGACTATTCAAGATTGTAATATATTATGCCAGGAAGGGCTCAAGGGTAGGAACATAAGCAGTGTTCAAGGAATGCAGGTAAATTGATTGGACGGGAAGAGAAGAGGAAGCAGATGTTCTAGGGGATGAGGTATGTTGGGCTGACGTTGTGGGAGACTGATTCCAAGCAAAGGAGTCTTGATCAACGAGCAGTGTGAGCCACTGAATATATGTAAGGGAAGGAATGAAGCACTCAGTTCTGCTTCAGAATTAAACCTTGCTAGCAGTGTGATTAGGGATGGGGATGACAAGGGGACCACTTAGTAGGTCAGACAGATAGTGCCAAGATAGACTGCACAGAATTTGGTGAATTGTTGCATGGGGCTAGAATGAGGTGTTAAATAAAATATAGGCATCCACACAGAGACGCCAACCAAGTTCTCAGGAGCATGTGTTTGTTTTCAGGCCGCAGTGAACCCCTACTGGAGCCCTGGAAAGTTAGGCGTGCAGCAAATGAGTGAAGCTGTGTGGAGCAAGTATGAAGGCAGTTTTCCCTCCAAATTTGCAGGGAGTAATTCTCCTCCTAGGTCGAGCATTCCTTCTTCAGAGTCAACATTTATGTAGGATGTGCTTTCTCCTGAGAGGTAGTGCAAAACCATTCCGGTCAATTTAGTGGAATATAGCACCCCAAACTTCTGCCCAGTAGAAATACATTCCATTTAGTTTCCATCAGCATTGATTTGTTGAACCTTTGCCACATCCAGTAGAAGCTGAGAGAGAGGAAACGGTGGTGTAGGTGGTCCTTGAATTGCTGGTTACTTATTTGCATTTGCTGCCCCTCGACCGGCTGCCATCCTCTTCAGAGCGGATTTCACATCCTGGTTCCTCAGTGTATAGATGAGGGGGTTCAGTAATGGAGTGACAACGGTGTAAAACACAGCTACTGCTCCATCCAGGGGACTCTTGGAGCCAGCCCGAAGGTAGATGAAAATACAGGGGACATAGTAGACTGTGACCACAGTGAGATGGGAACCACACGTGGAGAAGGCCCTGCGGCGCCCGTCGGCAGTGCGTATCTGCAGGATGGCATGGACGATGTTGGCATAGGAGAGCAGAATCAACATGAAGCAGCTGGCTGCCACGACTCCGATGTCCACAAAGGTCACAAGTTCATTGACTTTTGTGTCAGCACAGGCCAGTCGCAGCACTGCTGGGATGTCACAGAAAAAGTAATCTACTTTATTGGGCCCACAGTAGGGCAGGCGGAAGGTCAGGGTGGCCTGAATGGATCCATGGATAGACCCAGCTACCCAAGCTCCAGCCACAAGGATTGTGCATAACCTCCCATTCATGAGCACAGGGTAGCGAAGGGGTTGGCATATTGCTAGGTACCTGTCATAGGCCATCAAAGTGTAGAGGAAGCATTGGGTGCTACCTAGGAAGTGAAAGGCATATAGTTGAGCCACACAGCCACCAAATGGAATAGCCTTGCTGGCAGGAGTAAAGTTTAGAATAATCCGAGGAACGATGACCGAGGAGAGCCACATATCAAGGCAGGAGAGCACCCCTAGAAGAATGTACATGGGGCGAGCATGGAGCTTTGGGTCAACCCACACAGTCAGCAGAATGAGCAGGTTCCCCAGCTGAGTCAGGATGTAAATGATGAAGAAGACCAGGAAGAGGAGGATCCTCAGATTGGGAGGGTGAGACAAGCCCAGTAGAATGAAATCTGTCACCATGGTGTTGTTGGTCCTGTCCATGTCCTTCTGTGGTCTGCTGAGACAAACAGTGGAGTCAGAGAAGAGGAACACCGCCCATTGAACCGCCCATAAGGGGATGCTTTTATCTGATCACAGAGCCTTGGGATTACACAGAGGACTTCTGTATTTTAAGTAGAGAAATCACTTACCATCGATCATTTTGGCAAGATAGGTCCTCAGAAACGTAAATGCCCTCAAGTGCTTCTTCTGTGGGAAACACTACATACAAGCATAGAAAGTCAAGGAACAGAGCTGTGTCTGAATGATAGTATGAGTATCTATAACGAGTCTATGCCCCAAAGGAGGCCTGCAGAAAAGTATATGGCAGTCTGGAGCACTGTGGAACAATTATTCCAGAATTATTAAATCTATTATTTATCTCTGACTTAATAGCTTCGAAATGTTTCTTTTCAAAATCTACATGAACCTTTGAGATATGACCTTTGAATACCTTTATAATCTTTTTTTCCTTCAATTTTCTCCTTTCCACTGAACCCAAATATGTCCTGATTTATCTGGTTAATGTTTCTTCATTCTTCAGGATCCACTTGAGTGGGAAGAGTTCTCCCCTAGAACACAATCTTCAGGAAGATAAGAGTTTATGTAATAAAATGTGGTTTTAGTATAATGTGGTAAGAACAATTTTCTTCCTCTCTCCTAGGCATTAGTGAACTGAAATGGGTTGGCATTGACCATTTTGAATTATGTAATCACATGGTCTACTCTGCCAGGAACGGCAAGTTGAAGAGGAATGGCCTCACATTCATCATGCAAAAGAACATTTCAAGATGTGTCCTGAAATACAATACTGTCGATGATAGGATATCTGTATGTCTACAAGGAAAAGCTGTTAATATGATCGTTATCCAAATTTTTACACCAAGCACTAAGGTGAAAGATGAAGAAATTGAAGTGTTTTTTTTTTTTTTTTTTTTAGCAACACTTACAGTCTAAAACCGATCAAACATGCAATCAAGATGCACTGACAATTTCTGGTTATTGGAGTGTAAAACTTGGAAACAAAGAAGGATCATCAACACAGGCAGTCCCGAGGTTATCAGTGTTTGATATGTGTACAGGTCCACAGAACCAACACCTATAAAGCCTGTTAAATTAAAATTGAGATATGTAAGGGTTTGTAACAAACAGACGTTGCCGGTGAATGCAAATCAAAACAGACTTACTGTTATTACTGTATTATTATGTTAAAAGGAACTCTGGTGGCATAGTGGCTTCTACACTGAGCTTCGTGGGAGAAAGATGAGGCTGTCTGCTCCTGTAAAGAGTTAAAGTTTTGGAATCCCCAAATGAGCAGCTGTGTTCTGCCCAGTAGGATTACTATGAATTAGAATCAACAGGCTGGCAGTGAGTATTATATTAAAGATGGTTTAGTGGTGTCCAGAAGTCTTTCTTTAATTCTTTTATGCATTATCCTCATTAGTCAGAATCAACTTTATGGAAACAGGTTTAAGAAAAAGTATTTGCTGACTGATGTTAGATATGTACTGTACTTAACTGTAGCAACTTACACACAAATTTGTCTTAAAGACAGAGTTAGGAATGGAACTTATTTGTGTTGTAATTTTTAAGCCACTTAGTCCATAAAAATGGAATTTGAATTGATAGGATTCAAAGAAAATTTATTACACTCAGATACAGGAAGGTACTAACTAGTTTACATGAGTGAAAACTGATGACATCAACTAAAACTTGTATTACATCAGTGGATATAGTTTATGAAACAAAGAAATTGCAGTATAGTCTTTTGATTAGCTAATTTTGGGGTTGAGTTCACAAGTAAGATGGGTTAGGACTGGGGAATGAGCTTTATTGGATACTTGGACATTAAATGTTACCATAATTGATTTCAAGAATAATTGTAGGGTTCTCATTCATAGCTTTATAGCTTTCAGGTGGGCTCATAAAACATTACGGGTGGTAATTGTAAAGCTTTATATCTCAGAAGTGTGTGCAGAATCATCTTGATACCAGGGTCTCAGTTCCTGGACAGAGCTTTTCTTTTTCTTTTAAAATTCATTATTAATTGGGAGTTAATACATATATCATTCCATCGTTCGATCACGTCAAGCAGTATAGAACAATTGCTACCACAATCAGTTTCCAAACATTCTTTTCCTTCCTGGATTCCTCGACATCATCTCCCTTTTACCTCATCTCCCCCTGCATTGTACCCCCTACTGGAAACCCTCTCTATGGGTTCATCAATCCTGGGTTTCATATATCATAAAACAGAAAAAACATATAACCCAATTTCAGGAGGGTGACTCCCAATGACATCACACATCTGAGATAAATTTTTAAAGTGGTCTGGAATAGTTTATTTAAACGTTGCTTCAAGATTCTTTCAAGGAAATTACCTATTATATCTTTGTTATGAAGAATTTCCCCTTGGTCCACTCTACAAAAAACAGGAGCCCTCTTGGTACTTTGGGTTAGGCATTGGACTGAAAACCCCAACGTTGCCAATTCACACTCACCAGTAGCTCCCCAAGAAAAAGAGGAGGCTGTCTGTTCCTGTAAAGATTTACAGTCTCAGAAACCTAAAGAAGTACTCTGTCTGAACAGACTTCATGGCAGGTTTTTTTTGTTTTGCTTTGCTTTTTAGGTATAACACTTTCTCTTCCTTAGGATATTTTCTTCACATGGTGACTTAACCAGAGAAGAAAATTGCTTCTATGAACATCAGCAACTAATACACCTGAATAACAGGAGGAGAAAGACAGGATTCCTAAGCAGGCAAGTCAAGGGGCATAAAAATGATGTGAGAGATTACATGACAGAGTTTTGCAAGACCAATGACTTATGCATTGGAAATACATTTTTTCAATAACATAAAGAGCAACTACACATGTGGTCCTTAGATGGAACACACAGGAATCAAATGGACTATACCAATCTCAAAATATTTTACCTTTGTTATTATTTCAAAACTAATTATACGGATAAACAATAAAACATACCCATCACGGGCCATGAGTCCATTCTGACCTGAAGGGACTCTGTAGCACTTCTCTACGAGCAGGTTCCCGAGACTGTACGTTTTTACAAACACAGACTGCCTTAGCTTTCTCCCGCTGAGCAGCTGGTGAGTCTGAATTACGGGCTTTGGGTCAGCAGGCAAATGTTTAACCCAGTGTGCCACCAAGACTGTCTATTACAATTCAGCAATTATTGATAGTACTGAATGTATCTTGCTCTATAGGATTCACAGACAACTTTCACGATAGACTTTGGCCACAGCAGCACACACACAAAACGTTGCATTTCTATTACGGATTTTTCAGGAAGAAGGAGGAATTTCTGTGTGTGTGTGTGTGTGTGTGTGTGTGTGTGTTATTGTGTGAAGTGAACGTGTTTGTCACAAGACTCCAAATTCATTTCAGCTTCAGTTTCCTCCTCTTTCCTTTAAGCCGCTCAGACCACTGTTTAGGTTTGAGGGCTAAGGCATCTGGAGGGAGGAGGAATGTCTTTATTTTTTATTTTTTGAGGAGGAATTTCTTTAAGGTGGATGCAGAGCCATATCTTTGGCTCCAACCGAAAGACTTGCCAAACTTAGAGAGTAGGTGCATGCTGCTAATCATGAGCCAAGTGAATTTTCTATAAGAGGAGATATACATTCTATGCTTATATCTTAGCAAGTAATCTCTGGCTAAGTTTAAAAATAAATATTCAAACACTGAGTGTACTAGAATTGTGTTAAAAAAGAATGATTTCACAAACTTTTATAGAAGGCTTATGCAGCGTAACCATTGCGCTCCAGTGTATTTTTTTTCTCCAATCTGTTTCCCCATGGTTGTGGTGCATACAATCTGGGTACAGTTTCCTAAGATCCCTGATGGGGGAAGGCTCCTTTCCTCTCTCTCCAGTTGTACCTGCACAGAGAGGCTGGGAGGACAGGGACATCGGTGGCCACTGCAATGACTGTGTTTCCCAGGCAGAGGCAGCCACCAGAGAATGATGGCTTTCATTTGGGGTGGTGTGCATGTGTGGGTTTCAAAAGTCAGACTCTGATGAGGTGAGTAAAGACAAATTCTAGAAGGTAAAAACTCTTGGAAGAACAGGGATATGTTTGCAGAAGGACTTACTTTTAAAAAAGAGAAGAAGTCTGAGACCAGCTGAGACGAAATCAATAGAAGCAGACTACTGGAACGCTTCTTCTCTTAACTTATCCATGAGGTTTGATTATAGGACTGCCAATCTGGCTGAACTGTGGAGTCTTACGTTAATTGAGTTTTTAGGTGCCATCGAATCAGCTCCAACTCAAAGTGACCCTTTGTATAGCAGAATGAAACACTGCCTAGTCCTGCACCAGCCTTACAATTATTGCTCTGGTTGAGCCTGTTGCTTCAGACCCTGTGTTAATCCAGCTCCTTGAAGGGCCTCTTTTGGCTGACATTCGGCTTTACCAAGCATGGTGTTCTTTCTCAGGGACTCGTCTCTCCAGATAACACGTCCAAAGTATGTAAGACAAAATCCTTGCCTTTCTTGTTTCTAAGGAGCATTCTGACTGTACTTCTTCCAAGATAAATTGTAGATTCTTTGACAGTCCACGGTAATTTCAATATTCTTCAATAACACCATAATTCAAATGCATACTTTACATTTGGTCTTTCTTAGCTTCATCAATTTAAAAACCAAGAATTTGAATATCTTGGCTAATTTGATAAAGGATTATGCACATAAATATATACTAAACTTTTTCTATTTTAAAAAGTGTGTAGTGTTGGACTGTAATTCACATGGTAGGCAGTTCAAAACCCCCAGCAGCTCCACGGGAGAAAGACTGGGCTTTCTAGGCTCGTAAAACAATGGTTCTCAACCTGTGGGTCGCGACCCCTTTGGGGGTCTAACGACCCTTTCACAGGGGTCACCTGGTTCATAACAGTAACAAAATGACAGTTATGAAGTAGCAATGAAAATAATTTTATGGTTGGGGTCACCACAACATGAGGAACTGTATTAAAGGGTTATGGCATTAGGAAGGTTGAGAATCACTGGCATAAACAGTTACAGACTTAGAATCCCATGGGTGGTCACTATGGGTCCGTATTGACTCAGTGGCAGTGAGAGAGAGAGAGCAGTGTTAAGACTGTCTTGTTAGTGTTACAGCTCTTTTAGAATTTGTCTAGCAGGTTTTCTGTTTTTCGTTTTTTTCGCCCCCCCGGAAAACCCATTTAAAAAAAAAAGACTGTCTTGTAAATAGAATTTATCATCAAAAGTATATGATTAAAGAAAGTAAGAGCTCAATGAAATAACTGAATGAATCAACATTAAAACCAGCAAATGATAAAGTACAGGGCTTTTGACCTGGAAACCCAAGGAGAGGCTCCTGTGGAGGAAAGGCAAGAGGCTGGCATTGACAGATGAGTTCAGGGAGGGCTGCAATCCTCTTTAGAGAGTCAGGTAGGAAGCAGCAGAATAGATGGTATTATGTGTTCCCTCTCATCAGGAGGCTAATCCATTAGAGCCCTCGGGAAGCAGGGCCTCTTCTCTTACACCCAATAAATACATACATACATGTAAACATATAAAACCAGATTCGTCATAGCGACATAAGGAGCTTGGCCTTTTTGCTGGCATGTCTACAGTGAGCTGGGGTTTTGGATAGGACTCCGCTGGCTTTGGGGTATCTCCACGTGGAACAAACCTGAATTGCTCAAGCAAAGGATGAGGCATGGCCTAGGCTTAGTTCACTCTTCTTTGCTCTCAGAACCAGACTCCGAACTTCGTGTTCTGAGCCTTGGAAGGTAGTCTGGGAACAGAGACAGAGCAAGGGGAGTGGAAGGAGTTTGGTTATAGTGTGGTGGTAGGACCTCCATTTTAGTTATCTGATGATCCCAAGGTGTTCTTCTATTCTAAGTAGAAAGAAAAAACAAGGTGTTTAAGAAAATGTACTTGAAACGGAAGGTCTTCCAGATTTCGAGTAAGTGGGTGGAATATGCTTAACACAGGGGAAAGCAACTCTTAAGAAATCATTCTCTTACTGTATTTGCAAAGCATGACTGAATCAGATACGTAATTTGTATGTTTTATCAAAACCAATTGCCATTAATTTGATTTTAACTCACAACGACACCAAGTGTGTCAAGATAGAAGTATATCCCACAGGTCTTTTAATAGTTCATTTTTCTTGGATTAGCTTCGGGGTGGACTCAAACTTCCAACCTTTTGGTTAGCACTTGAGTGTGTTCACCGTATTGTGCACCACCCAGGGATTGCATTGCTGTTGTTGTTGCTATGTGCTGTCCAATCAATCGGACTCGTTTGCAGCAACTCTCTAGGATGGGGCAGAACTGCCTTAAAGGGTGTCAGTCTTTACGCTGCAGATTCCCTCCACAGTTCTCCATGGTGGGTTTGATCTGCCAGCCTTCTCTTAGCAGCAGAGGGCTTAGCCTTTGTGCCACTCGGTGTCCATTACCTCCCCCAATTATAGAAAATAAATGTCAAGCTTTTAAAAAGAATGTTTTTTTTTTTCTCAATTCAAAGTAGAAAATCCCCAATACAGAGAAAAGTTAGCTTCATTAACAACCACCTGGTGAACAGATTAACTCTGAGCACAAGGTGATGTGCTGCAGAAGAGAACAGACAGACTAAACAAAACTTTGGCACAATTGCTGAAACTTCTAAAGTCTGAAATTAAGCCTTTCCCCTATTGTGAATAGATCTTGCCATAGGAATGCTTTTCTAGCTTGGACTCACATAGCAAAGTTTCCGAGGAGGCTGGCCTCTTTTCAGGTGGAATGGTCCAGCAGGGGATGGAATAGTTCTTCAGAGCATCTCCCCGGCGTGTGGTGATGGGTTATTGGATCGCTGTTTTGGTTGGAATTAGATGTTTCCTGCCTCAGCACATTGATTGTTTTAGGAATCTATCAGATGCCTCTTCCCTTGGAGGCTCTTTATAAAATATGACTTTTCTAGTTATTGTAGTGAATTTAAATCATGTATGTGATTCGCTAGATCTTATGTGATCCAGTTTTAAAAAACACTGTCAAGCGATTTGAAGAAAATATTTGCCTCTTGGGAGCTCTGCCCCGAAATGTTTCCCCTGTGAGGACTACATTTCCCTAGATTCTCATTACTATTTGTTTTGATGGCAAGCAGGAATCATGACACCTCCAGAAAGTGCGCTGTAGAGGATAACTGCTCCGTTGGAATGGCCTTTAATTGCTGTAATTTAATTTCTTTGATGTGTGACGTGGGCATGCATTTCCTCACATTATACCCAGGAGTACATATTGAAATACACTTAATTTTGGATAATAGAGTTAATGGTCCTTTGAAAAAGTTTTTACCTTTTATTGTATATATAAAACACATGCTACCTCAACATATGTACAAATCTGCTTGATGCAATTGATGTATGGATTGTTACAAGAGCTGTGAGAGCCCCCAATAAAATGATAAAAAATAAAATAAAACATATGCCATTTCAACAATCTCTACCTGTACAATTCAGTGACATTGATTACATTGTTCAAGTTGTGCAACCTCATATGGGACTGGCTTATTTTGCTTAGCACAAACATTGTCGAGATCCATCCATGTTGTAACATGAGTCAGTACTTGGTGTCTGTTTATGACCGATACAGGTGCCTCAAGCTATATAAAATTTTTAGATGGCATTATTGCTTGGGAGCACTTCTTTTTTTGTAGTATTTCTTTTTAAAGAGTGCCAGGAGCCTATAAGAAAACCAAAACAACATCCTTCACAACCAAAACCAAACAGCAAAGTAAAGCAAAGCTATCCAAGCCAAGCCAAGCCAAAACAACCCCAAATGACTGGGGGCAAAGAACTGGTTACAACCACCAGGTCAACACGCCCAGATTGGGCCACCTTGTCCTTTTGATGGGCTTTCACCCAACTGAGGACTGGGATTCTGCCATTTGTTCTCTTAGCAGCTGTCTTAAGCCTACAAAAATCCTGACAGCATGTGCAGACTAAGAGCTACCGTAAAACCATTTCATTTGCTTCATCTGATTAGCTTCAGAGGCCTGAGACAGTTAAAGATTATTGTGCCCACCTGGCTGATAAACACATGTGGGGTTAATTGAAGGGCAGAGCTATCAATGGCTCAGTGAGCCTCGCCTTTCGAGTTCTTGGGTCTCTTGCTTTGTGATGGTTGCAACAGGGTGCAGCTGCCTTGGCCAGTTCCCTGCTTCAGCTGGCAAGGCTCACTTCCTGCAAGATATCCCCAAGGAGAAGCCACATGGACCTACCCCGATGCAGCCCTGGGTGCTGGAGCAGCCGTGTGGAGACCCCTGCCAGCGCTGAGATGCTTACAAGTTCACTGACTGGGCTTTCCTCCTGCAGTCAGCATCATTGCGTGTGTTTTGTGAGATGGAGGAGGACTTTGTGGATTGGTATCGGACATATGGGCTAATGTTGAACTTGTGGGCTTGGGCAGCACTGGGTTGGGAGGTTTCCTAATGTGCACTTACCCTTTATATAACTCTCTCTTATACATATGAGTTTCTGTGGATTTGTTTCTCTAATGTACCCAGACTAACACAAGACTCTCCTTCAAATTTTTCTACTTATCTTCATATTTTCCTACCTATATAAACCCTTAAATGTGATGCTTGGGAAGCCATCTAGGTGATGCAAGGCCCACTGTGCTTCTGTGATTGGCCACTCAAATAAAGCTTTTTCTCTTTCTTTAATCATTTTATTGGGAGCTTGTACAGCATTTATCACAATCTATACATCCATCCATTGTGTCAAGCACATTGTACATATGTTGCCATCATCATTTTCAAAACATTTTTTTTCCTACTTGAGCCCTTGGTATCAGCTCCTCATTTTTCCCTCTTCTTCCCTCACCCCCTCTCACTCATGAACCCTTGATAATTTATAAATTATTATTTTTGCATGTCTTACACTGAACGATGATTCTCTTCACCCACTTTTCTGTTCTCTGTCCCCCTGGGAGGGGATTATATGTAGATCATTGTGATCGGTTTCCCCGTTCTCCCCCACACCTTCCCCTTACCCTTCTGGTATTGCTACTCTGAATATTGGTCCTGAGAGGTTTATCTGTCCTGGATTCCCTGTGTGTCCAGCTCTTATCTGTACCCAAGTACACACTCTGGTCTAGCCTGATTTGTAAGGTATATTTGGGATCATGATTGGGGGAGGGGGTGGGGAAAGCATTAAATAATTAGAGGAAAGTTGTATGTTGCATCCGTGCTATACTGCACCCTGACTGGCTCATCTCCTCCCTGGGACCCTTCTGTAAGGGGATGTCCCATTGCCTACAGATGGGCTTTGGGTCTCACTCTGCACTTGCCCCATTCACATTGGTATGATTTTTTGTTCTGGGTCTTAGATGCCTGATACCTGATCCCATTGACACCTCATGATCACACAGGCTGGAGTGCTTCTTCCATGTGGGCTTTGTTGGTTCTCAGCTAGATGGCTGCTTGTTTATCTCCAAGCCTTTAAGACCCCAGATGTTATATCTTTTGATAGCTGGGGACTATCAGCTTTCTTCACCACATTTGCTTCTTTTAAATTTTATTTATTTATTTATTTTTACCACATTTGCTTATGCACCCATTTTTTCTTCAGCGATCATGTCAGGAAGGTGAGCATCACAGAATGCCAGACTATTAGAATAAAGTGTTCTTGTATTGAGGGAGTACTTGAGTAGACAGCCCAATGTCTGTCTGCTACCTTAATACTTAGCATATAGATATGTGCATAGATCTATTTCACTCTCATTATATATAAATATATTTACATAAGTACATGTCTGTATTTAGAACTCTATAAATGTCTATTGCCTACTGATTCTTTCCTCTATTTCCTTTTACTTTCCTCTTGTCCCAATATCATGGTAGACCTTCATTCAGGTTTCAGTCATTCCTCTCAGTTTCATTGCCCTTGATCATGCCCTACCAGGCATCCTACGCCCTCTTCATCATTGATTTTAGATCACTTGTTGTTCCTTTGTCCCTGGGTTTGTTAAGGAACTGGGTGTTAACTTCTTTTTTCAATGGTTTCACATCTTTGTAAGCCACTCTGAGCAAGGACTGAGAGACTACGGTAACATGGCTGAGTAGTATTCCATTCAAGGAGCCCTGGTGGCAAAATGGTTAAGTGCTGGGTTGCTAACTGAAAGGTTAGGTTCAAACTCACCAGTGGGTCTGTGGAGAAAGACCTGGTGACCAGCTCCCATAAACATCACGGCCCCTAGAACCCCGTGAAGCAGTTCTACTCTGTTCTATCAGATGGAAATAGACTCCATGTAACGTAAGATCCTTGGAAGCAGTTCTTTGGATTGAACTAGACGCCATGTGACCTACGAACAGAATTTATGTACATTCCACATTTCGTTTATCCATCAACCTGTTGGTGGTTGTTTCACTTGTTGTCCACTGTGAAAAGTGCTTTAATGAACATTATCGGTGTGCAGGACTCTGCCTTTCTGACTTCATGGCCTCTGTACGTGTACCTGGGATCAGGATAGTTGAGTCATTTGGTAGTTCTATGTCCAACTTTTAAAGGGGCTGCTAAATTGTTTTCCACAGTAATGGGACTATTTGACACTTAAAAAATTTTTATTGGAGTCTCTTACAATTCTTATCACAATCGATACATCCATCCATTGTGTCAAGGGCATTTGTACATATGCTTGCCATCATAGTTTTCTTTCTGCTTGGGCCCATGGTACCAACTCATTTCCCCTCTCCCCCGCCTGCCCTCATGAACTCTTGATCATTTATAAATTATTATTATTATTTTTCTGTTTGACACTTCTATCAGCAATAGTAAGGTTTAATCTTTCTTACATATTTGCACTTCTCTGGATACTGAAAAACCAGACAAGAATACCCCAAACCTTAAATTTGTATCTGTTGTGTAAATGTAGTAGTTATTTCCACTTTAAAAAGTCTTTGATGGGGAGGAGATGAGCCAGTCAGGGTGCAGTGTAGCAACGATAAAACATACAAATTTCCTCTAGTTCTTAAATGCTTCTTGCCCCCCCACCCCCACCCCACTATCATGATCCCAATTCTACCTTACAAATCTGGCTAGGCCAGAGGATGTACACTGGTACAGACAGGAACTGGAAACACAGGGAATCCAGGACAGATGATCCCTTCAGGACCAGTGGTGAGAGTGGCAATACCGGGAGGGTGGAGGGAGGGTGGGGTAGAAAGGGGGAACCAATTACAAGGATCTACATATAACCCCTCTCTAGGGGGCAGACAACAGAAAAGTGGGTGAAGGGAGACATCTGACAATGTAAGATAAGACAAATAATAATAATTTATAAATTATCAAGTGTTCATGAGAGAGTGGGGTGTGGGAAGGGAGGGGAAAAATGAGGAGCTGTTACCAAGGGCACAAGTAGAAAGCAAATGTTTTGAGAATGATGATGGCAACAAATGTACAAATGTGTTTGATACAATGTATGTATGTATGTATGGTGATAAGAGTTGTACAAGCCCCCAATAAAATGACTTAAAAAAGTAAATAAATTGAGATTCAAAATATCAATTATAAAAACAGAAACATATCAAGATTGATCTTCAAAATATAAAAAAGAAAAGAAAAAAGTCATTGATGACTTCATTGTTCCAATGGTAGTGGGAAAAGAAGGCAGCTTCAGACGGTTGGAGAGGTCCTGGGGTACTTGCTCTTTGTTGGTGTCTGGAAGGTCTGGCAGGTGCCTTGAGCCACACAGGGAGGATGGTCTTACCTGGGCTTTTGTGTGACTTGCTAGTATGCATATTTGAAATGGGTTGTGTGCTGGAGTTAATTCCGGTTTACTAGTTAAATTAGTATTGTACCTGGCTGTGGAACTTTCAGGAATTTTGTGAGCTGGATGTTAAACTTGCAATTACTGACAACTGTAAATGCATATCGGTTAGTAATTAAATATAAATTCTAATGAAATAAATTATATTAAAACAGTGTATGTAAGCCAGATAGTTTTAAATGATTTAATCTATGTTTTCCTAATCTATATGTTCTTGAGGTTATTCTATTGATAGATCTATGCCTTGGTATAGAATTATAATTTCCAGGGTACCAGCACATTGACTGCTTGAGTCTGTGAGTGCCTTTGCCCTTGGGGGCTCATTATGCAGAGCAAGTGCTCCACTTATTATCTTGAATTATATAAACTTTACATTATTCACGAGAGCTTCTTGGGTCCAATTATTTAGAACACTTAAGAGATTTGAAAAAAATTATTTAGAAAGCAGTAACATCTATTGTATTTTTTTTACAACGATTGTATTTTTAAGGTGGAAATACTATACAATGCTCTTACCATCTCCATACATTGTAACCTCGTGTTGGAGCTTGAGATAGACCGTTATAAGAGTATCTGCACTACAGAAACTGGCACAGGCTACAAGTCCGCGCTTTTTTGGGTTTGTTTTTGGGAGCTCAGGTATCATTTACCTGCACAGCTACTGACCAGAATCCAGACTGTGGGCTGTTGCTCTCTGTAAGTCCCTGTATGCTGTGGTGACTTTCCTTTACCTCCTCCAGTATTGTCCTCCTGCACTGTTATTCCCAATCCTCCCCCGTCTTCCCCGAACAAACACTCTGGAACCCCTGCTGTCCTTATTCTTCTGATGGAGCTCCTGGAAAACGATATATTGATGCTTCCTGGCATCATGAGTTGATAGCCAGAGTTATCCTGAGGCTTTGCAACCTCTTGGGACCATACGCAGAGACGCAGGTCACGATTCCCGGTCACCTTTGGTTTCCTACAGACAGCCTGTGAGTTTTCCCCACAGGTTCGATCTCAAAGTGGGGGAAACATGCACCGGATCTAAATTCCTCCTTCTACCCATGCTTCCCGTCACAGTGCTCCCAACTTTACAGACATGAGGATTCCCTGCCGTCACGTAAGTCCGGGTGCGCTGCTCTGTGATCGAGTCTATGAAGACCGGCGTGAGGTGCTACCTTGGGAGAGAAAGGAATCTAGGAGATCATTGGCTCTCTTGGAAAATTCTGACTTTCAGTCCAATGTTCTTGCTGCAGCCACGGAACCTCTTCTGGCCACCAGAACCTGGATACAAATTCTTTCTTCTTTCTTCCTTTTGTAACCCTGCTACCTGAACCTTTCCTCTTTAGCATATGTCCATTTCCCGGCAGATTGATGGTTTAAATGAGTGGGATAAAGGCCTGTTTATGACGATGCAAATAGAAGAGTACATTGAGATATGTAAAAACGTCCCTTCTTGACTGCGGTATAGCAAAAACAAGAGGTAAAAAGGAAACCTGGGGTGAATATACTGATCCATCTCACCTCAATTTGTGAATGAAATAAGGTGGCCAACTCTTAATAGTTGAATTAATTTCAGGAGTTTCCTATGTAGGTATCATGAAAATATTTTTATTCTCACCTCTACGCTTCTCGTTGGTAAGTTCAAGGGCCACAGCACTTATGCAAGCAGGTAGGACAGATGCAATGCTGTCGAAATCAAAAGCAAACTGCCGTCAACGCATAGCGACCGTATAGGACAAATACAAATTAGAACAGTGGTTCTCAACTTTCCTAATGCCCTGGCCCTTTAATACAGTCCCTCATGATGTGGTGACCCCGCAGCCATAAAATTATTTTCATTGCTACTTCATAACTGTAATTTTGCTACTGTTATGAATCGTAATGTAAATATTTGACATGCAGGAGATAGTTTCATGATTACAAATGGAACATAAGGCATAGTGATTCATGACAAAAACAATATGTAATTATATATTGTGAAATATTTATGTGTTTTCTGATGGTCTTAGGCGTCTCCTGTGAAAGAGTCGTTCGACCCCCAAAGGGGTCGCGACCCACAGGTTGAGAACCGCTGAATGAGAACAACTGCCACTGTGGCTTGCTCAGATTGCTCAGGAGTAGGAAGCCTGGTCTTTCTCCCGCGGAGCTGCTGGAAGTTTCAAATGGCGGACCTGGCAGATCGCTGCACAAGGCGAAAGAAACCATGACACCAGACTCAGAAGAGAAACGTTTGGAACTTGCTCACCAAATCAAGTGCTGGAAGCTCTGTGCTTTTGGCCACTTGGTGTCGCTGGTGGCCTGGACGCTTTTTGCCTTCCTCGTCTGCTTAGGAGTATTTAACAATACTTGGCTGCCAGAGGAAAGGTTGGTTGTTCAAACCCACACAGAGGGACCCTGGAAGAGAGTCCTGACCATCTGCTTCCGAAGCTTTACAGCCGTGAAAACCCCACGGGGCACAGGTTGACTCTCGTACTCCGTTGAATCACTTTAAGTAGCTATCAACTTGATGGCAACTGGTTGGCTTGCTGGTTTGCCCCAATGCCAGGAGGATCCTTTCTCGTCCTGAGTCATCCCTCTTGGAATGTGCATGCAGGGTAGGACATCTTTCTCTGTTCACTGCCCAGGCCATGTGATTTCTTCAAAACCATCACAGCTCGGGCTGCCATTGCCCAACTTGTCAGTCAGCTGGCCATTGCTAACTGATACGAGTATAACCCTCTTCCAGTTGTTTGGATTAAGTTTAGAAGCTCACCGTTCTCAGTCCCACACTGATCCTGGAAACCCATTTTCTACTTACTCTGAATTTAGGCCCAGACCATGATAATAGTCTGTCCTTACCCTCTCTAAAATTCATTCTCATTTTCCCACTCTACTATGACTTTTAGGAGAATAAAACTCCACCACATACAAAAAGTGTGTAAACAGTAGACTGGAATTGAAAAACAAAAACAAAGCCATGGTGGACAACATGGCTCCTGTCTAATCTCTTTTGATCCCTTACCAATATTTCTGTAAACCTCTTCCTTTGGCTGTGCTTCCAATGATTTGCATCTCTTATTCTTCTGAGGTCTGGCAAAGACCTCTTTGCTTGCAGAGGCAGCAAGTCAGAAGTGCCTGAGGCTCAGTGAGAGGTCATGGTCATGCCAGAGGGAAAGAGATGTGCTGGGTGGCTGTAGACAGAGAAGGCACACCGTTAGACAACTGTGATCTCCAAACAGGGAGTCCCTAGGACAGATGCGGAGTACTGGGTGGCACAAATGGTTAAGTCCTCAACCACTAGTTGAAAGTTTGGTGGCTTGAACCCATCAAGAGGTTCCTCATTCTGAGGGACCGGCCCCAATCCCAACTACGTGGACAGCTGCCCCTAAGCCCAGAAGAATTCACTTCAGAGGACAGCACTGAAGCTACAGCTCAGGGAGAGGGACATGTCTGATCAGAGCACACGGGAGCAGATGAAGGGGGAGGAAGGAGAGTGGAGCACATCCTGGCCCAGCAAGCCTTGAGGACAATGTCCCCTCTCTGAGCAGCCAATGCACAGAGAGGACCATAGGGCTGGCCCCACTATGAGAGATGACATCCCTTACTGACCCGTAGCCCTACAGGGGACAACACTGTAGACACGGTGTAGGAGTTACGCCTGGTCTGATCCCAGGACACCTAGGCAAAACACTAAGGGCGTGCAACAGAACAGCAAGGGGAGCAGAATAAGGAAGTCCCGATGGAGTAGAAAAAATATATTTAGGGGCCAGGACCTGGCACTCCATCAGACTCAACCAGAAAACACTTCTAAAGATCAACAAACAGACCTTGAACTATTTACAGGCTTTTCTTTTTTTTTTCTTCCATTTTTTTGGTTGTTGTTTTGTTTTCTTTTGTTGCTTTGTTTTACTCTGTCTTGCTTTTGTACATGTTATTATTTATGCAGGTCTATCTAGCTAAGATAGGCTGGAAAAACAATCTGGCAGAGAAAAAAAGGGACCAATGGTTCCCAGGGGGACATGGGAGAGGTGGAGGAAAGGTAGTGGTATTAAAAAACCCAAGGACAAGGGAGCAACAAGTGATCCAAAATCAGTGGTGAGGTGGGTGTAAGAGGTCTGGTAGGGCTTGATCAATGGCAATGTAACCGAGAGGAATTACAGAAACCCAAATAAAGGTTGAGCATGATAGAGGGACAAGAGGAAAAGTAAAAGGAAATAGAGGAAAGAACTAGGAGGCAAAAAGGCATTTATAGATGTCTAAATACAGGCATGTACATATGTAAATATATTTATATATGATGAGGGGGAAATGGATCCATGTGCGTATATTTATAGGTTTAGTATTAAGGTAGCAGATGGACATTGGGCCTCCACTCAAGTACTCCTTCAATGCAAGAACACTTTCTTCTATTAAACTGGCATTCTATGATGCTCACCTTCCCGACACGATCACTGAAGACAAAGCAGGTGCATAAGCTTAAATGCTTCCTCAACCCAATATGATGATCCCAATTCTACCTTACAAATCTGGCTAGGCCAGAGGATGTACACTGGTACAGATAGGAACTGGAAACACAGGGAATCCAGGACAGATGATCCTTTCAGGACCAGTGGTGTGAGTGGCGATACTGGGAGGGTAGAGGGAGGGTGGGGTAAAGAGGGGGAACCTGTTACAAGGATCTACATATAACCTCCTTCCTGGGGGACGGACAACAGAAAAGTGGGTGAAGGGAGACATCAGACAGTGGAAGACATGACAAAATAATAATAATTTATAAATTATAAAGGGTTCTTGAGAGAGGTCGGAGGGGAGGAAGGGGAAAAAATGAGAAGCTGATACCAAGGGCTCAAGTGGAAAACAAATGTTTTGAGAATGATGACAGCAACAAATGTCCAAATGTGCTTGATAAAATAAAAAAAAAAGAGGTTCCTCAAAAGATAGGTCTAGGGATCTGCTTTTGAAAGCTCATAGCCTTGAAAGGCTATGGAGCAGTTCTACTCTGTACTCATCTGATAGGCAGGAACTGGAATGGGCTCCACAACAATTAACAACGGCAGGACAAATGTGCCATAAGTCCGACACTAGTGAATACGTCCAATTATAGTCCACGAATCCTTCTTCAGACCCACAGAGCCACATGCAATGATGCAGGAAGATCACAGTCCTGTGGGTGGAAAGTCTTGTGTAGTGGTAGTGGATGCATCTCTACGACTCACACAGGTCTCAGCGTGGCTCACACATGAAGGTGAAGGTAGAGAGACACAGAGAGATATTTATCTTGGTGGCACCTCTAAATGAGGTCATCAAGCTGTGATCTGATTGACAGGCTAAACTCCACCCACATCTTTTTAAAAAAAATCATTTTATTGGGGGCTCATACAACTCTTATCACAATCCATACATCCATTAATTGTGTAAAGCACATTTGTACATTCTTTGCCCTCATCATTCTCAAAACATTTCCTCTCCACTTAAGCCCCTGGCCTCATTTCCCAGCTCTTCATTCCCCCTCCCCCTCCATTCCTGCTCCTCCCTCCCTCATGAATCCTTGATAATTTATAAATTATTATGTTGTCATATTTTACACTGTCCGACATCCCCCTTCACCCACTTTTCTGCTGTCCACCCCACAGGGAAGAGGTTAAATGTGGATCCTTGTAATCGGTTCCCACTTTCCACCCCATCCTCTCTTCACCCTCTCGGTATCGCCACTCTCAGCACTGGTCCTGCAGGGTTCATCTGTCCTGGATTCCCTGTGTTTCCAGTTCCTATCTGTACCCGTGTACATCCTCTGGTCTAGCCAGATTTGAAGGTAGAATTGGGATCATTATAGTGGGTGAGGGGAGAAAGCATTTGGGAGCTAGAGAAAAGTTGTATATTTCATCATTGCTACACTACACCATGACTGGCTGGTGTCCTCCCTGCAACCCTTCCATAAGGGGATGTCCAGTTGCCTACAGATGGGCTTTGGGTCACCACCCCATACTCCCCTTCATTCACAATGATATGATATTTTGTCCTTCAATGCCTGATACCTGATCCCTTTGACACCTTGTGATCACACAGGCTGGTGTGCTTCTTCCATGTGGGCTTTGTTGCTTCTCAGCTAGATGGTCGCTTGTTGACCTTCAAGGCTTTAAGCCCTCAGACACTATATCTTTTGATAGCTGGGCTCCATCAGCTTTCTTCACCACATTTGCTTATGCACCCACTTTCTCTTGTGTCAGTGATCATGTCAGTGATCATGTCAGAAAGGTGAGCATCATAGAATGCCAGTTAATAGAACAAAGTATTCTTGCATTGAGGGAGTGCTTCAGTGGAGGCCCAGTGTCCATCTGCTACCTTAATACTAAACCTTTAAATAAATGCACATATATATATTTCCTCATCCTCATATATAAATATATTTACATATGTACATGCCTTTATTTAGACCTCTTTAAGTGCCTTTTGCCTCCTAGTTTTTTTCTCTATTTCCGTTTACTTTCCTCTTGTCCCACTATCATGCTCAGCCTTCATTTGAGTTTCAGTGATTCCTCTCGGTTACATTACCCTTGATCACGCCCTACCAGGCCTCCTACACCCTCCTCACCACTGATTTGGATCACTTGTTGTTCTCTTGCCCCTGGGTTTGTTAACACCACTCCCTCCCCCCCTACTTCCCCCATTCCCCATGTCCCCTGGAACTGTCGGTCCCCTTGTTTCCTCCTCCAGATTGTTCATCCAGCCTATCTTATTCACCCAGATCTTCTTACAGGTGCCACATTGGCAGGAAAAACCCATGATTTACTGTCAGGATGATAATGAAATAAGGCATGGAACAAAGAAAACCATCACAAATTCATGATTGGTTGCAGATGAATCCATCAGAGTTACAGGTGAGACTATAGAAGCAGTAAAAAACGCATGATGGGAACATTTACATTGTTAGATAGAAGAGCTAACAAGGTTGATCCAGGGTCTTCTGACCAAGGCAGTCAGGGCATGTCTGACAGGGCATGATTTATGACCATTCACCCCCTTGTACTGTCCTTCGTGTGGTGAGCTCCATTAAGGACACATCTAGGCAAGCCCCTAAGAAAGAGTACTTCTCCCTGGGCTTGCTGGAGAGGGATGAAGGTAATCTACTTTCCTGTGCATGTTGCTTGAGGTAAAGATTGCCTGTATCCTTGGTTAATGATCAGAAGGAATCCAATGGAAGCTATGTGGGGATTCTTCAAATGGATTTTGGGCTTCCATTGTCATCTAGGCAGGGGTCCTCAAACGTTTTAAACAGGGGGCCAGTTCACTGTCCCTCAGACCGTTGGAGGGCCGGACTATAGTTTAAAAAAAACTGTGAACAAATTCCTATGCACACTGGACGAGTCGGCTGCTAAGCAGGACAGGCAGCGGCGGCTAAAACACCTGGCGGGCCGGATAAATGTCCTAGGCAGGCCCGTGGGCCATAGTTTGAGGACCCCTGATCTAGAGCCTTCTGAAAACCAGGTGTTCACAATTAAAGCTCTGGTACCGTTCCCTTCTTTGAATTTGGATGCTATTATTTAAAATCCTTGGATCACCTATGCTGGTGTGCTTCTTCTATGTGGACTTAGTTGACACCTCACTTAGATGGCTGCTTGTATGAAGACAAGCTTTTAAGATCCCAGACATTATTCTTTCTAGTAGCTGGGCACCATCTGATTTCTTCACCACACTTTGTTATGCACCCATATCTTCAGTGAGCACTTCCGGAGGGCTGCTATCAAACAGGGCCACACCATAATAACCAATTGTTTTTAGATTAGAGTTTAGATTAAGTGTGAGCACAAAATCCATCCATATCCAAGGTTTAAATACACATATGTATATCGATGGTCCACTCTAGAGGTGGCAATATCAGCTTGAGAAATAATACAGATTACCTCCATGGGACATTTGGTAATTTAAAAAATAATATAATTAATCTAGCCAATGGTGTAGACCTTGAAATGAAAAACATATAGGAAAGCCTTTTAGACTTAAATACATGGCATGTTCACTTACACATTAAAAAACTTAAGTGCAGCGCATTATTTAAGAAAATGAAAAGAATGAAAAGAAAGGAAAAGAAAACTAAGGGTTAGACAATTTCAATAAAACTCATTTACTAAGACAAAAATATTTATCTGCAGATTTAAGACCCATCAGAAAATGCAAAGAAAAGATGAAAATCGCAAATATATGGTAGTCTCAAGTTCTCAATTATTGGGCAATCTCAAAGCAATTGAGTTTTGAACCAAAGTCCAATGACTTTGAAGTCCACGACCTTGGGATTGCAGGCCTCTCCTTCTTCTCAGAGTAGAATGCTGCAACTTTAAGTCCAAAGGAGTGTTTCAGGTCCTTTAATCCGAAGCAGGAATGTCTAAGATAAAGTCCAGTTCATTTAGTGACCTTTCCAAACTGGGTGTTTTTGCCAAGCCCTATGAAGAAGTTGTACATCTCGAGGGGTAGAATCTAAAATCCAGTAATCTATGTACTGTGCTCCTGACTAGACACTTTGCCCGAGAAATGGTGGCATGGAGTACAAGAAAGAAGAAAATGTTCTAAAATTGTGGTAATGACTGTACCACTCTTCTCCATAGGCTTGAAGTACTGAATTGTATGATATGTGAATTATATCCCAATTAAATTGTGTAAGGAATAGATATACACTGAATGAAACAAATCATATAGTTTGCAGCACGAGGCTTGGATCACCGAAGGCAGAAAAGAACTTTGGTCAAAAATGTATGACTGTCCGAGTGGATATTCCCCTGGGAGGTCCGCACAAGTAATGCGATGGGTTTGCTCCAAGAGCAGCTGCCCTTCCCCGGGCATGTTCCATTGCTGTTCGTACGGTTTTGGGTGGTTTATTTTTCAGAAGTGGACCACCTCTCCTCTTCCCAGTCTGGAAGCTCCACTGAAACATGTTCACGCTGTTGGTATTTGAGATCCCCGTAGCATATCTTCCAGCGACACACAAGTCACCATGTTATGACAGACTGCCAGATGAGTAGGGCCAATGCTATACATGTTTGTATTGAATAAATCTACTGCACAAAACTCATTTAAAGTCTTAAAGGATGACACTTTGGGGACTAAGGTATGTCTGACCCAAGCCATGGTATTTTCAATCTGCACGTGAATGCTGGACAATGGATAAGGAGGACCAGAGAAGAATTGATGCTTTGAATTATGGTACTGGACAGAGTCTCATTATATTTGATCCTTAGAATCAAGCATGAGGATTCTAGGTACTTTGGACGTGTTAGCAAGAGACCAGCTCCTGGACGAGAACATCATGCTTGTGAAACAGAGGGTCACTGAAAAAGAGATAGACTCTCAAAGAGATGGAGGGACACACTGACGGAAACAATAGCTCAATCCTCACAGTTGTGAGGAGGGCACAGGACTGGGCAGTGTCCATTCGGTTCTACTGACATATGTCGCTGAGCTGGGCTGGACTCGAGGGCCAACTACCAACTACAATATTCTCCTTTTTATGAGTAGCTCATCTTGGATTTCTTCCTCAGAATGATCTTGTCTCTCTTACCCACAGAACCTTGGAGGCCTTTGTTGACTCATAGCAGCCTCATAAGACAGAGTAGAACGGATCCCTAGAGTTTCTGAGACGAACTCTCTATGGGAGCAGACAGCTTCCTCTTCCTCCCACAGAGGGGCTGGTAGATTTGAATCACGGCCCTTGCAGTTAGCAGCCACATTTTTCATCTACTCTGCCACCGAGACTCCTTCTCAGGCACCTGGCGGGGATTTACCTTGTGCAGACTCTGGGTGTTGTGGTCTCCTACGGCCGATGTGGTTGTTGGCCCTTCTTTTTTCCCTGACAGTGGGAGGTAAGTCTCAACTGAACAGAGGACACTGCTGAGTATTTTGAAAATAATTATCTTGCAGTGAAATGTTTGCTGCTTTTGACAATTGTAGTTGAAACAGTTTTTCTGCTACATGCTTTTCTTATGTAGTGCGAATTTTCCTCCTATTAGCAGTAGTATTACTATTCACATTTACTTCTATTGAAGGGGCTCTCCTGTCAACTGAAAATTTAGTGGCAACAGGAAAATGAGTACTTTTTCCCTCTTGTGTTCTATATCTCTCTATAATTTTATTGAGGGCTCTTATAACAATCTATATATTGTGTCAAGCTCCTTTGTACATTTGTTGCCATCATTCTTTTCAAAAAAATTTCTTTCGACTTGAGCCCTTGGTATCAGCTCATTTTCCCCCTCCTTCCCCTCCCCTTCCACCCTCATGAACCCTTGATAAATTATGTTATTATTATTTTCACATCTTACACTGTTCACTGTCTCCCTTCACCCATGTTTCTTTTGTTCATGGGGTGTGTGTGTTATATGTTGATCACTGCAATCTGTTCCCCCTTTCTCCCCCCACCTTCCCCCTACCCTCATGGTATCGCGACACCCGTTATTGTTCCTGAGGGGAAAATGAGTATTTTTTAATGATGATACGGCTTCCAGGAGTGCTGCCCCGGTAACAGCATGTCTCTGTATCTCATAGGCACCATGGGACAAGACGTGCAGCAGCCCCCTGCGTTGATGGCTCTGGAAGGAGCCTCTGTGAAGGTGAACTGTACATTCCAGACAACTGGCTTCAATGGGCTGTCCTGGTACCAGCAAAGTGATGATGGAGCGCCCGTCTTTCTCGCTTACAATGTTCTGGATGGGTTGGAGAAGAGAGGCCGTTTTTCTTCCTTCCTCAGTCGCTCTAATACATACAGTTACCTCCTTCTGACGGGGACGCAGATCAAAGACTCTGCCTCCTACTTCTGTGCTGTGAGAGACATGGTGACAATGAGCCCCTTTCAGCTGTAACAACATTCAAAAGGCCACCAGGAGTGGATTTGAGAAGTTCTAGTATTTCCTGAGTGTATACCTGCCTACACCTCTAGTCTTGAACTACTGCTTAGAGTAATGCAGCAGTGAACTTAGCCCCAATCTTTAATTGCTAGAAGGAGGGACAGATTGCTCTCTCTCGCTCCCTCCTTCTCCTCACCGGTGCTTCCACTATCCTGTGGGACAGAAGATACACGTTGTCTTTGGAGGAAGCTCTACTCTGGAAAGGATTCTTCTGTGTAAGTTTTCTTTTATTCACCAGTCAGTCAGATACCTCTTTATCTCGGGGGAACTCTGAAATTGGGATAGTAAATGCCAATGCCTCAAGGTGAGAGAGTGAAATTCCACTTAATTCTGTCAAACCTGTCCCCATTTTGTCGTTTTCGGAGGGCTATTTTGGTAGTACTTAAGCTTTTTGTTGGATCTCACCATCGGTAGGGCTGTGGGCTTAGAGAACGAGGAGCGGGTGAAGGCAAATTTCTTTCTGTCGACTAGAAGACGTGGGAGGTGTCAGTGGGGAAGGAGATGGCTCGTGGGGACTGCCCATAAAAGCAAATGATGAAGGATATAAAAGAATTCCGTATATACCAGTATAAGCCGACCTGAATATCAGCCGAGGCACCTAATTTTACCACAAGAACTGCCTAAAAATGTGCTGAAAAAAATACGGTAATATCTAGATAAAGATTTTATTTTTCTAAATTAGAATTTTTTAGTGCTGTCCCCACATACTAGACGTTTGTTAGTCATTAGAAAGCAAGCAAGCAAACAAGCCACTTTGCACCAGGTCAGTTTTTACTCAGGAAAATCCCGTGCTTGGAAGTAGAGCTGCACCTCACAGTGTCGTCGGGGTTACGATGCTGTGGAAGCAGACTGGCATATCTCATTTTCCCTCTGGTCTTGTTCAAACAGCCAGGGTTTCCTGGGCACTTCTGTTAACGATTATAGCAATGATATTCTTTGCAAAGGGAAATGAACAATTTCTTTCCTATACATATGTGGATTTCTCTTTCTCTGCATCTGAGTACATATATTTATTTTTATGTAACCTCTCCTTAGCTTTAGAGATTTAAGTTCTTCCATAAGTTCATTTGAATTATTCCTTCTGGGATAAACAGAATGTGAATTCCTTTTTCCCTACATCTTTGTACATACACGGATTTGTGAAAGATCATGAAGAAATGTAATGACAAGATAATGGAATTAAAAGAAAAACCCTTTGTGTTTATTTCTGTGTATCTTTTCGTAGCTTTCGATATTTAAGTTTTTCAATCACCTTATGTGAGTCAGACCTTTCGGACAAAACAGAATAAGAGGAATTTGGTAACAGAGAGTAGGAAAGAAGGTAAGGCTTTCAGTTAAAAAAACAAACTATTTTATCGAGAACCTATTATATGCTAAACTTTATTTTAGTTGCTGGGGTGCATTAGTGAATAAAAGATCCCTGAAATCCAGCTGCTTATATTCCAGATAAGTCAGAAAGAACAGGCCATTTCACACACATGGCCTTGAAAGCATGCTGTGGTCAGGTATCATGAAGTCAGTTCAGAAGCCTAGCAACTGTACACACAATCCAATGACACATTGCCCGGTTCTGCGCCTTTCTCACAATCATTGCTATAGTTGAGTGTGTGCTGCAACCACTGCTCTTGCAGCATCTCCCGGTCTTCCTCTTGTCCACGTACTCTGCCCTTTACCAAGCATGAAGACCTCCTCCAGAGACTGCTCCTTCCTGATAGCGTGACCAAAGTGTGTGAGAAAATGTCTTGCCATCCTTGCTTCGAAGAAGCATTCAGGCTGCACATCTTCCAAGACAATTTGGTTCCTTATTCTGCTAGTCCTTGGTAATTTCAATATTCTTTGATCATACATTCAAAGACAACAGTTTTTCTTCAGGCTCTTTATTCATTTATGCAGCTTTCACAGGTCTATGAGGAGACTGAAAACAGGATGGGTTGGGTCATGGCTCACCTGAGCCGTCAAAGTGACAGCTTTGCTTTTTAATACTTTCAAGACATCTCTTGAGCATTTGTTCAACGCTCTCTGCCATTTGAGTCCTTGATAACTTCCACAGGCATTGATTTTGGATCTGAATATAATGATATCCTTGACAACTTCAATTTTTTTCCATTTATCATGTTACTGTTCAATGGTCCAATTGTGATGTACTCTACACTGATGGATGAACATATAGGAGATTTTAACCTTACCTTCAGTATTAAAATTTATTGTCTTTAAGAGGAAATGAGCTAAGATGTACACACACAAAAAGATGTACACAACCAATGTAAATGTCATGTGCTTGTTATGAACGTCATGATATAAAGTACTCATGAGCCGAATAAGGGCTAAGCAACTTTGTATAACAGGAATGAGGTTAGCTTCCATGTCCTTTGATTTGAGGCCTTAGGGACTCTTTACCTCTAAGTATGGGGAAGAATAAAATATCTGATTGTCTCTTTCTTTTCTAGTTCTTGTGGTACCTGGAGTTTCTAGGGCAGTGGTTCTCAACCTTCCTCATGCCGTGGTGACCCCCAACCATAACATTATTTTCGTTGCTACTTCATAACTGTCATTTTGCTACTGTGATGAATCGTCATGTAAATATCTGATAGGCAGGATGTATTTTCATTGTTACAAATTCAGCATAATGAAAGCATAGTGATTAATCACAAAACCAAAATGTAATTATATATTGTGAGATACTAATTTCTAATGACAAATAAAGGAAATTTTGTCTGGAAGCAGGGTGTAGCATGGGTAACAATCTTCCCATTGGGTACCCGTATGTGGGCTTATCTGCATGTGAGGGGACCCGCCTAGAGATGGGTAGAGGAGTGGTGTCTCGGTTCCTAACACCATCCGAAATAAGTGTTTTCTGATCGTCCTAGGTGACCCCTGTGAAAGGGTCATTCAACCTCCAAAAGGGGTCGCGACCCACAGGCTGAGAACGCTGTTCTGGAGTCATGTGGCTACAGAGATACCTGCAGCATGTTTTCACTGTGGCAGATAATCTCTTCTTTAGTTCTAGGTTCTAAGATAATGAACAAAAGAATTACGGTAATAATAAAAAAATCATTTTATTGGGGGCTTGTACAACTCTTATCACAATCCATACATCCATTGTGTCAAGCACATTTGTACATTTGTTGCTACCATCATTCTCAAAACATTTGCTTTCTACTTGAGCCCTTGGTCTCAGCTCCTCATTTTTTCCCCACCCTCTCCGCTCTCCCTCCCTCCCGAACCCTTGATAATTTATGAATTATTATTATCTTGTCATGTCTTACACTATCCGATGTCTCCCTTCATATGATAATCATTAAAAATAATTAATACCAGATTAGGCCCAAGGAGTTGGAGACTAAAGATGTCTCAAGTGTCCAACTCTTCCAAGATGCTGTTCTGCTCAGTTTTCCTCCCACTCTCCCCTTAAGTATGTTCCCTTGAGTCCCAGGGTGCTGCTATTTGCTGCAACATCCCACACTAACTCATGAAACTTTGAGGAATGCTTCATGGGGTGGTTGGTGCTGTTCAGTCCTATATCCAAATGTCACACAGAGATGAGCCAAATGAGCCAGGATTTAGAGTCAGAAGCCAAAACTGTCCAAAAATCACAGCAGGTCCTCTTGCTTCTAGTAAAGCTCAGTCAGGAAATAGAAGCATGGCTTTCCAGGGGAGGTGACGTGTGTCAGAACTGAAAGGTGGTACCAATCTATAAACCCCACCAAGGAAAACAGAGATTGGTGTCATAGGTCACACCTGCTACGAGGTAGGGTCTTAAAGATGAGCTCAAGGAAAAGGATGTGACTTGGTTCACACTCTTTACTAAGTAGAATTTTAAGGTTGCCCCCAAGGAAGCCAAAGGGTGTGGTTAGATGCACCCCCTCTCTGAAGGTAGAGACGAAAGATGCCCCTACTGGAAAGGGAGTGGTTTGTATAAGTTTGTCATTTCTCAGAGGAGTGGGCACAGGAGTCATGTAACCATCTTCTACCTGGTTCTCATAATGGTTCCTTCCCTGGTTCCTTCTGTGGGAGAAAGAGGAGATTATCTGCTCCTGTGCAGAGAGCTTTGGAAACCCCGTATGGGGTCACTGTGAGTTGGAAGGGACTTAGGGGCAGTGGGTTTGGGCTTGGTTTTGTTCCTTTTGGCAAAGAGGTGTTCCTAAGCCTCAGGTTATATCACTGTTCCCTGTGGCTCATCTACTCTCACATCTTCGTAAATGTTCTCTGTGCAAGAAAACCATCCTTAAGTCATCCTTTTCTTGAGGGGGTCATCTATTTCTTTTGGGGAGCTTGACTAATACGTGGCTTGACTAATAAAATTAGCCCTGTTCATATGTCTTAAGGGCCTTTTGCAGGTGTACTCAAGAGCGAAGGGCAGTGAATGAAGACAGTTGGAGAGCCATAAGGGTCAAGATTTAGTTAGGCGAATGGTTTAGAAACTGGAGGACAAAATTGGACAATTTTCTAAAAGAAGTACTTAAGGATTAGATGATCTGACTGTGGAGGGGTCCTGTACCATCCTCACAATTGTTCTTATGTCTGAGCTCATTGTTGCAGCTGCTGTGTCAACCCATCTCATCGAGGACCTTCTTTGACCTGGGCCCTTGACTTTACCAAGCATGATGTCTCTCCTCCGGGACTGGTCTCTTCGGACACCAGGTCCAAAGTATGTGAGACAGTCTCGCTATCCTGGCCTCTCAGGAGCATTCTGGCTTCCAAGACAGATCTGTTTGTTCTTTTGGCAGTTCATGGGAACTTCCAATATTCTTTGCCAGTGCCGTGATTCAAATATATCAATTCTTCTTCAGTCTTCCTTATTTAATGTCCAACTTTAATGTGCATATGATGCATTGGAGAATAATTTAGCTTGAGTCAGATGCACCCTCGTCCTCAAAGTCACAAGCCTGCTTTTCAACACTTCAAAGAGGGCTTGATGTACCCAATACAATGTGTCATGTGATCTCTTTACTACTTCCATGGGCATTGATTGTGGGCCCAAGCAAGAGGAAATCTTAGCTTCATTTTTTTCTCTGTTTTATCATGATGAAACCAGTCGTGAGGATCTTGGTTTTCTTTACATTGAGTTGTAATCCACACTGAAGGTTGAAATCCTCGATCTTCAACAGGAAGTGCTTCAAGTCCTCCTCACTTCCAGCACGCAAGGTAATGTCATCTGCATAGCGCAGGTTGTTCATAAGCTTCCCTTCAATCCTGATGCCGCATTCTTGTTCATACGATCCAACACAGCTTTCCTGATTTGAAAGCCTGCTGTAGTCCCTGTTCTATTTCCATAACTGAAGAGTATGAAAGATAAAAAAAACGCTAGCTGAGGACTCATTGATTCCTATGAGGTGGAACAGATGTATTTCCACGCTCAATCGTTCTACAAATTCTGACACCTTCCACGAGTCTCATGTCCATGGCATTCTCTTCTGGGTCTGTAATGGCCACGTGGAACTCACAATGTTAAGGTTTATTAACGAGAAGGGATGATGAAATCCAAACCCACTTCCATTGTACCAAGTCTGACTTATAGCAACCTTATAGGACACAGCCGTATAAGACACAGTAGAACAGCCCCTTTCATTTCTGAGACTGCAATACTTACCGGAGGAGACCCCCCCCCCCCTTGTCTTTCTTGATGCAGCTGGTGGGTTCATCAATCTAACTTATAACCCACCACACTACCCAGGCTGCTTATTAGGGAAGGAGGGAGCAGGTTACAATTCGGGGTCAGGATTAACTTGAAAGTAACAGGGACAACTCAAGGTACAGTTTCTTCATTTCAGACAGCTTCTTCTTTAAAAAAAAATCATTTTATTGGGGGCTCATACAATTCTTATCACAATCCATCCATATGTCAGACAGCTTCTTATTGGTCCCTGGTCAGGCTTTTCTATGATCACTGGGACCGCGTTGGGCCTTTCTGCCACTGTCAGGCCCTTGTTTTTGACCTTAATCTTGCACTCTTGACCTCTGCCGAGCCTGTCCTTTGTCCTTGCTTGGCTCAGCATTACAAAGCTTTTTAGCTCCACTGATAAGTGTCCAGAGGCATGTTACTCTGACAGAAACCGAAGGCACCCAGCTTTCTCACTCGGTTGGTGTCCATGCCCACTGTAACTGCCACACTCTGTGGGCTAGAAACCCACCACCCTGCCTCATTCTGCTCTCCTGGTTCTGGCACTGCCACTTATCTCCTATGCTGGCTGCCTCTTTTCACTCTTATGCCGCCTCCAGTATTACAGTACTCTCAGGCTCCTCAATCTAGAAGGTTCTCAGTACAGGGACTCCAGATCCAAAAGACACATACTGCTCCCAGCTTTTCTTTTGAATGGTAGTGGGTTTGGAGTCTAAGCCTTTGGGTTTGGGCCCCTTCAAGCCCCGTGGGAGGACCCTGGTGGCGTAGTGGGTTAGGTGTTGGGCTAGCAATTTGAAACGACCAGCTGCTCCAGGGGAGAAACTTACAGGGTCAGTTCTGCCTTGTCTTCGAGTGTCGCCATGATTCAGACTCCATGTGATGTCAATGAAAAGCCTAGTGGGATGGCAAAACGGAAAAATCCCCTGCAAGGGGATTAATAATGCACCGTATTTGCATTATTAACAGCCTGTCCAATCCCTTTGGTGGACCATAAGCATCGTATTTCCTTAGCCCCACGAAATCATTTAGTGAGTTACCAGATCAGGGCTAGAAGGGTCATATAAAGTAATTCACTGCACCACAATGAGTTTGAGGTCTAATGCTAAATCGAGGCATGTGGCTCTTATGTCATTTAAAGGGCAACTAGGGAAAATAATACTTTTTCTTTTTCTTGTCTTCATTTTTTGTGTTCTCTAGATAACATCTTCAAGTGAGCCAACCCTTTCTCCAGGTGCTCATGATGTTGTTAGGGATTGAATTCTGTCTTACCAAAAATATGTGGAAACTCAAACCTCTGGCATCTGTGAATGTGAACTTGTTTGGAAATAAGGTTTTTGGAGATGTTTACTGGTTACATTCAAATAAAGTACTACTGAAATAGGGTGTGTCCCAATCTCATATCAATCCTAATCTTTATTTAATATTATTATTTTTTAAATCGTGTTATTAGGGCTCACACAACTCTTATCACAATCCATGAATACATCAATTGTGTAAAGCACATTTGTACATTCATTGCCCCAATCCTAATCTTTATAAGGAGGAGAAGAGATACAAAGGTTGGCACAGAACAAGATGGCCATGTGAACATAGAGGCAGATGATGGAATTGTGGTGCCCCTGCAAGCTAGAGAGACAAGAAAGGATCTTCGCTTCAGAGAGAGCATGGCCCTCTGGCACCCTGCATTTGACCTTCTAGTTACCCCATCTGTGAGAAAATACCTTGGCAGGGTAAAAGACCTACCAATCATTCATGCTAAGCATGCATTAATTTAGTAATTTCTTTAATAAATGGGTGAAAATGATACTAATGGAAGTGGATGAAAGAAAGATGGAAAAAGGGAAGTGTTCTGGAGACGGTGGTAGAAATAGGAATGGGAAAGCACAGTAAACCCAGAAATAAAACCAGCAGCCTACAGGCAACTGATCTTCAAAAACATCCAATGGAAAGTGGATGCCCTCTTCAACAAGTGGTGCTGGAAAAAAATGGATATCTACCTTCAGAAAAAAGCAAGATCCTTATCTCACTCCGTGCAGAAGAATAAACTCAAGGTGGATCACAGACCTCGAAGTAAAATGCTAGACTATTAGGGCCATCAATGAAGGAATCGGGACAAACCTGAGTCCCTTGGCACAGGAATACATAGGCTAACCGAAATAGGGAAGGACACACACACAGAAGGAGCTGAAACTGGCAAATGTGATACACTAAGGATTAAACACCTGTGTGCCTTGAAAGACTTCACCAAGAGAGTAATAAGAGGACCCACAGACTGGGAGAAGATCTTTAGCAATGACACATCAAGGGGTTTATTACTAAAATATACAATACCCTAATAGCCTGCAACAAGAAAAAGTAGAGAGCCCTTTGAGGAAGTGGGCAAAGGACCTGACCAGAAGTCTCAACAGGGAGGAAACCCAAATGGCCAATAAACATTTGAGAAAATGTTTACGATTATTAGCCAACAGAGAAATGCAAATTAAAACAACTATGAGATACCACTTAACACCTCTGACGGTAGCCCACTTCAAAAAATCAGAGAACAACATTTGTTAGAGGGGATGTGGTAAGATAGGAACTCTCATCCACTGCTGGTGGTCTTGTAGATATGTACAGCCTCTGTGGAAAGCAATCTGGAGATATCTGAAGCAAATGGAAATTGAGCTACTTTATGACCCAGCAATCCCCCTGTTGGACATATACCTAGAAGAGGTAGGAAATAAAACACGACAGTCATTCGCACTCCAATGTTTATTGCAGCGCAATTCACAGTCGCAAAGAATTGTAAACAACCTAAATTTCCATCGATAGATGAGTGGATTAGAAAACTCTGGCAAAAACACACAATGGAGTACTACGCATCCCTAAAAAAACAGTGATGAACACGTGAATCACATTTTCTCATGAAAAGAGTTGGAAGAGATTATGCTAAGTGAAGTTAGCCAAGCACAAAAGGGCAAGTATAAGATGAATCCACTGAGGTAGGTCCAATCAACACAGTGGAAACAGAAGAAAAACTATTTAATACATAATTTAGAGGTTTAAGCCCAGGCACACAGGCAGGGGACAGACCAAGTTCAATGATGCTTACAGCATACCAATATAAATAAGGGGACAAGTGGGGGGCCTAGAAAAAGGAGGAGGAAAGATGAAGGCATTGAGGGAAACAGGGCACTGATCCACCATGGGGAGGGCACTGTTTATGTCTCCACAGGAAAGGGAGAGAGGGACCAGACCTCAACCTGGTGCGCCAAGCCTTAAGGGCAGCCTACTGGCATGAAGCAATGAACTAACAGAGAGGTCATGGGGCCGGCCCCTAATCCAGCTACGTGGACCCCCTTCCCAGAAGAAAGCACTACAGAGGACAGCATTGAAGATACAGCCTTGAGAGAGTGGCAGGTCTGCCCAGACCACAAGGGAACAAACTAAGAGGGAAAGAGAAAGAGAGAGAGAGAGAGTGGACAGAAACCCACCACACTTTGAGGATGACATTCTTGCTCAGAGTAGCCAGTGCACAGAGAGAAGCATAGGGTTGGCCTCACCAGGAGACACACTGTCCCCTTTCTGACCCACAGCACTAAGGTGAGCAGTATCGGAGACACAGTATGGGAATTGTGCCCGGTCTGATCCCCTGCTTCCACCCCCACCAGGGTGTAACATGAACGGAGTGCAGCAGAACAGTATGCAAAGTCCCTACTTTTGAAAATAGACTTTGGGCTGGGGCCAGGGCTTGGCACTGCATCAAACCCGATTGGAAAACATTCATAAGGGTCACCAGACAGACCAGGAACTATTCATAGGCTTTCCCCCCCATGTCTATCTATTTAAGATAGGCAGGATAAACAATCCCAAAGAAATACAAAGGGATGGATGGTTCGGGGTGGTGGTGGTGGGGGGGCAGGAGAGAGGAGGAGGTGGGGAAAAGGCAGGGGGAAGCCAACAAACCCAGGGACAAGGGAGCAACAAGAGATCTAAAATTGAAGGTGAGGAGGGCATAGAATTTGATCAAGTGCAATTTAGCCAAGAGGAAGTACAGAGAACCAAATGAAGGTCAAACATGATAGTGGGACAGGAGGATTTGATATGGATTTGAAGGAAGAATACATCTTCACTTGGCCAATATTGAGGAGCCCTGGTAGTATAGTGGTTAGATTGGGCTTTGATCCACAAGGTTAGCAGTTCAAAATCACCAGCCACTCCTTGGGGAAAGTAAAAGGAAATAGAGGAAAGAACTAGGAGGCAAAGGGCACTTATAGAGGTCTAAATACAGGCATGTACATATGTAAATATATTTATATATGATGATGGGGAAATAGATCTATGTGCATATATTTATAGGTTTAGTATTAAGGTAGTAGATGGACATTGGGCCTCCACTCAAGTAAGAACACTTTGTTCTATTAACCTGGCATTCCATGATGCTTACCTTCCCGACACAATTGCTGAAGACAAAGTGGGTGCATAGCAAATGTGGTGAAGAAAGCTAATGGTGCCCGGCTATCAAAAGATATAGCATCTGTGGTCTTAAAGGCTTAAAGATAAACAAGCAGCCAACTAGCTGAGCAGCAACAAAGCCTACATGGAAGAAGAACACCACCCTGTTTGATCAGGAGGTGTCCACAGGATCAGGTATCAGGCATCAGAAGACCCCAAACAAACAACCATTTAGATGCAAACAAGGTGGGTTGGAATGGAGACCCAAAAACCCATCTGTAGACAACTGGACATCCTCTCACAGAAGGGTTACAAGGAAGGGATGACCCAACCAGGTGCAGTATAGCACGGATGAAACACACAACATTCCTTTAGTTCTTTAATGATTCCCCCCCACATTATGATGACCCTGGTTCTATCTCACAAATCTGGCTAGACCAGAACATGTACAGTGGTACTGATAAGAGCTCTCGACACACAGAATCCAGGACAGATAAACCCCTCAGGACCAATAATGACAGCAGCGATACCATGAGTGGGGGTGAGATGGGAGGAGAAGGGGGAGAAAGTGGGAACTAACTGCAATGATCATCAACCCTCCTCCACCCCTGCAGGTTGTACAAACAGCAGAAACGTGGGCAAATGGAGACAGAAGATGGTGTAAAATATGAAAATAAAAATAATTTATAAATTATCAAGGGTTCATGAGGGTGGAAGGATGGGGGAGGGAGGGGGAAAAAAGGAGCTGATACTAAGGGCTCAAGTAGAAAGAAAATGTTTTGGAAATGATATGGCAACATATGTACAAATGTGCTTATACAATGGATGTATGGATTGTTATAAGAGCTGTAAGAGCCCCCTATAAAATGGTTTATTAAAATTTAAAAAAGAAAATGAAAAAAAGAAATAGGTCTTAGGACAGAAGCTATGGGAATGAAAGGCCCAGTCTCTTTGTAGCTGACAGCTATCAGCACAAGTAGAGGTTCATGTTCACATTGTTTCAGAGTTTGAATTGGTTTCATGGTTTGAACTTATACCCATCTTTATGTTGAGACTAGATGGATTCATGACAGTAGCTCCATCACACAAAAAATAGTTCGGAGGTACCACAAAGTGATTCGTTTTGCTTTATTGATGAAGTTATTAATCATATATATAATCTAAGTAGTTTCATTTTATGGATACATTTGCATGTAATGTCAACATATCATCTGTTCTAACAGCTATCATATGGCACACTGACTTAACTGTCACACACAAGACTTGTTACTGACCGTTAGAGTCTGTCTAAAATGATATTATTCAAATGCCCAGGTGACAATTTAAGAACATTAGCAATTTCAGTTTAACAAATTACTATGGGCTCTGAATTTTTTTGGTGGGGGCCTCTGTATTGCCTTACTTCTCTTACCTGATATTATAGTCTTCCTGCATAGCACAGTATAATACTTAATTATGCATTTTTACATTTCTAAATTTTGAGTCTCTTAGGCTATTGTTTTCATCTTACTGCTATTTAAAAATGGACCAGCAAGGCCCCACACGCAAATGAGCGAAAATATGTCCGTAAATGAAACATCTTGTTCTTCGTTTCCTAAGAGGCTGTTCAGATTTGCTCCTAGCCTGTGCTGTTCGTGAATCCTCTGTCTCTGGTCTCTTTTCCATGTCTCTTTGCCTGCCAAGTTAGGCCATAAGAACGCAGAGGAGACAAACTGGCAATCATTTCTCTTGGTCCATCTCAAAATGTTTTTCTGGTGCTATTTTAACTCAGTGTCAAACATTGATTTTGATGTCTGCTCCTAATTATTAGGGCAGAAGGGCAGACATAAGCACAAGTGAACATTTTATATCTTCTGAGAGCTCACTGTCTATTTGAGGAGAAAAAGAGCTGATTTTTTTGGACTGGGATAAATGATAGATTATGGGGAATCCTATAACAGAGAGTCTATGACCACAGTAGAGAAGAGGAGTGAAGTTCTACGTGGGTAGATCAGAGCTAACTTTGTAGAGGACGAAGAGTTTGATATGGACTTGAAGGAAGCATACATCTTCACTTGGCCAACATTGAGGAGCCCTGATAGTATAGTGGTTAGATTGGGCTTGGATCCACAAGGTTAGCAGTTCAAAATCACCAGCCACTCTTTGGGGAAAGACAGGGCTTTCTACTCCCATAAATAGTCACTGTCTTGGAAACTCACAGGGGCAGTTCTAGCCTGTCCTGTAAGGTCCCTATGAGTCAGACTCGACCTGATGGAAATGAATTTGTTTGTTTGACTTGGCCAATATTGAGAATAGGAAGTATATTCCAAATAGAGGGGAGAGCTTAAGCAAAAGAGTGGCAGGCAAGTATGATAGACACTTCAAAAAGTTCATGAAAAAAATTTCAATATCTCTCATTTTTTCCCTGCGTACTTTTTGAAGTCCTCTCTATAGGTTGTGCTCAAGCAAGACAGTAAATCAATGATGGTGGGAGGGAAAGGAGGGTAAAGACGTCTTGGAAGATTAGGTGTTTTGTGTCTAGATTTGTTGGACTTTGAATTCCACATGGACTTTGACCTTGTTCTATATTCATTGGAGAACCTTACAGATTTCTATGATGTGGAAAGGTGATTTTGGTTTTAGTGTGAATGAGGAGGAAAATATAAAAGAATAGTTAGAAATGTAGAGCTAACTTCTAAAAGTCGAGTGGGCAGGATCTGATATATTTACCCAGGAGGAGTATGAGGGAAAAGAAGCAAACATCAATGAACCCCACATTTCAAGTTCAAGTTCTTGGCATTATTTCCAAATGTAAGCAAAGACACCTACATATCTAGTGGTCTAAAGACAAAGAAAATGAGAAAAAAGGCCTGGGGGGTACTATTGTTTTTCTTTTTAAAATTTCTGCTATAGTATACTTCCTGAAATGTGGGCACATTCTCATCCTATTGAGCATTTGATAAGGCAATTTCTCATTTTATAGGGAAGTTAGAAGTGGAAGAGTGACATATGTATTTATTTCTAAACAACTGATAGGAGATAATTTGAAGCAATTTAATGAGATGAAAAGATTACACAACCCAAGTGTTCAGAAGGTTCTGCCGAATAGCATTAAGCTCAAGTTCATTGAAATCACCCTTTGTTGATTTGTCATTGTCTAGATGCAGCAGTAGCCAGAAGAACGGTAGCGGTGGTGACAGAGCTGTCCTTGAGCCTTTAGTTACTTATTTGCATTTGCTGCCCCTCGACCGGCTGCCATCCTCTTCAGAGCGGATTTCACATCCTGGTTCCTCAGTGTATAGATGAGGGGGTTCAGTAATGGAGTGACAACGGTGTAAAACACAGCTACTGCTCCATCCAGGGGACTCTTGGAGCCAGCCCGAAGGTAGATGAAAATACAGGGGACATAGTAGACTGTGACCACAGTGAGATGGGAACCACACGTGGAGAAGGCCCTGCGGCGCCCGTCGGCAGTGCGTATCTGCAGGATGGCATGGACGATGTTGGCATAGGAGAGCAGAATCAACATGAAGCAGCTGGCTGCCACGACTCCGATGTCCACAAAGGTCACAAGTTCATTGACTTTTGTGTCAGCACAGGCCAGTCGCAGCACTGCTGGGATGTCACAGATAAAGTAATCTACTTTGTTGGGCCCACAGTAGGGCAGGCGGAAGGTCAGGGTGACCTGGATAGACCCATGGATAGACCCAGCTGCCCAAGCTCCAGCCACAAGGATTGTGCATAACCTTCCATTCATGAGCACAGGGTAGCGAAGGGGTTGGCATATTGCTAGGTACCTGTCATAGGCCATCAAAGTGTAGAGGAAGCACTGGGTGCTGCCTAGGAAGTGGAAGAAATACAATTGAGCTACGCAGCCACCATATGAGATAGCCCTGCTGGCAGGAGTAAAATCCAAAATAAGTCGAGGAACGATGACTGAGGAGAGCCACATGTCAAGGCAGGAGAGCACCCCTAGAAGAATGTACATGGGGCGAGCATGGAGCTTCGGGTCAACCCACACAGTCAGCAGAATGAGCAGGTTCCCCAGCTGAGTCAGGATGTAAATGATGAAGAAGACCAGGAAGAGGAGGATCCTCAGATTGGGGGGGTGAGGCAAGCCCAGGATAATAAAACTTGTCACCACGGTGTCCAGGGATGAGCTGTTGGTCTTGCCCATGCTTTTTTTGTGGTGAATTCGGGTGAGAAGAACAAAACTGGATGAGGTTGTAGGTGAATGCTTTTGTTGGATAATTAATGAATTCCTAATGGTAATGAGATAAACAGAATACAATTTAGATTAAAAAAAAAGAAAAAAGAACAGATTGTGTTACCATTCACCATTTGTGCTTATTTGACAAGACTCCCCAGAGATTGGATGGTTTCCTAGGTGAATGGAGATGCTTATCTATTGGAAGATACTGAGACAAAGGGCTTGGCCGATAAAGAAAGAGGAGAATGTGTGAATGATAGAGAAGAATCAATAACTTACCCAAAAGGGCTAAGGTTGATAGGGAGTAGTGTGGAACAGATGCTACTTGATCATCACATAGTTTTCCTTTACTCTTCAGTATTGCAATATTTCTTCATTGTGCTAAATTAAAATTCCATCTACTCACCATAAACTCTAAAACATAATGCATGGTAATTGAGTCAATTCCTCACCATAGGACACGGTCGAATTGCCTCTCTGAGATTGTAACTCCTTAAGGGAATAGAAACCTTTATCTTTCGCCTGCAAAATGGCCGGTAGTTTCTAACTGCTGGCATTGTGGAATTCATTCCAAAGTGAAACCACTGGTGCCTTAGTGGGTTAGGTGCTGGGCTGCTAAGCACAGGGTCAGCAGTTCAAAACTACTAGCTTGTCATTGGGGGAAAGATGAGGTTTTCTATTCCAGTAAATAATTACAGTGTCTTGGTAACCCAAAGGGGCACTTCCATGCTGTCCTACAGAGTCACTATGAGTCTGAACTGACTGGATGGCAGTGCACAAGTTACTCACCATCTTAAGCAAAAACATTCATTATTTGTTCCTAACTCACCACCCGTTCCATCCATTTATAGTGCCTTCTAAGCCTTCAGATGCCCAGGGCTCCTCCGAGGTCTCTCATAGTATCAAGTTCTTAGGTGGGACCTAGCCCAGCCTGACCTTCTCTTCACCTAGGTCATGTCCACCTTTCATTCTGGACAAATTTTGTGGACCCTCACCTTCAAGTATGCTTCCTGGACGTCCCTGCTTACATTGTCCAGAACATGTATCTATAATTTATTTGACTCACCCACTAGTCACTCCCCCAGAACAGTGAATGGCACAGTGTACATGTTAACTAATTATCTACTGACCGATAAATGCTGCTAAATCCCTCTGATTTAACAGTGTCTTCCTGTTTGAGCGTGTTCTTCTGATTCTCATGGCTAGCTGACTGGGATTTTCAAGGCATGGGACCATCTCATTCTCAATATAACATAGGTCCAGTTTATTTATGGGGAAATTCAGGATTTGTTGGTTGATTTGTTATTATTGGTTTGGGACTGGATTTTTTTGTATGGAGTTATGGAGGAAGTTTTATATTTTATTATGAAGGCATTGATTAATGTAAGATGTGAATCTATCTATTTATCATCTATCTTATGACCTACCGATCATCCATCTATCCATCCTTTTCTTTTTAGCAATCTACAATATAACAAATCTTTCTAAAGACCTTTAATGATTTTCAAGTACCTGAATTAGATATGAAGAGAGAGAGGTGAAGTAAACCTGGGCTATGCTTCACAGCTTTTGTGAGTAGGTTGTTTGGTAAATATTTCTGTCCCCACTATAGGAGTTGAAATTCATTCATTTTTCATTTAATTATAATGTATCTTTGCCACTTAAATGATTATTTACAGAAAAGAATTAAAATTTAACAGGTTAATTATAAATAACACGAGTTTAATCTCCTTTAAAATATTCCATACAGAGATTTTGGCTTATTTTGCAAAATAACTTAATTCACATCGTATCATCAAAGAACTCATGATAATAATATCACTCCAATTATACCGAATATACCTGGATATTCTAGGTACACAAACTCTAGTTCTGGTGGATTTTAGCAGCTGTACTTAGGTTGGAATGTAACATTTCATAATTTGATCTCCCTCTGGATCCAGTATCAATTTATTCTGAAAATTTGATATTCTTGGCTTTCTCTTAGATGGACGCTTTTACCTGTCTTATATAGTCATTGTTGCCGAGCCCTTGTTTGCTGTTTGCCCGTGTCCTGTATGTTTCCCTATACTGGGAAACCAGGAGGGGTAGAACGACTAGACAGCGGCTGGATGCTTGTCTGGGGGCAGAGAAGGGGAGGGTGGGGGAAATGGGAAGTCAACCTTAGTGGGTACAAGAGAGGAGAAAAGGTCCCAAAGTTGGTGGCAATGATTACACAACCCTTCTTGAGATGCTGGGGCTACTGAATGACATGATATGTTAATTACAGCTTAATAAAATTAAAACAACAACTAAAACCTCACCCAGTTGTTAGGACATTTAAATTACAGAAAGTAAAACATGACTAATAATGAAAAAAAAAATCCATTTCTGTTCATCAATTCTGATTCTTAGGAACTCTATGGGATAGAGCACTGATTCCACGGCCGTGAATCTTTATGGAAACCGATTTCCACATCTGTGCTCAGTGGAGCAGCTTGTGATTGAACTATTGATGCTATAGTGAGCAGCTGAATGCTTGAACCAAAACACTACCAGGGCTCCTTTCTTCTCTTTTAAAAATCATTTTACTGGGGGCTCATACAGATCTTACCACAATGCATCCATCCATCCATTGTGTCAAGCACATTTGTACCTTTGTTGCCATCATCATTCTCAAAACATTCACTTTCTGTTTGAGCCCTTGGTATCAGCTCCTCATTTTTTCCCCTTCCTCCCTGCTCCCCCCTCCATCATGAACCCTTGATAATTTATAAATTATTATTGTTTTTTCATATCTTACACTGTTGGATGTCTCCCTTCATCCAGGGCTTATTTCTATGTCTATAACATGTGAATATTGTCCTCTGCTTCTCAACAAAGAAATATTAGATTTTTATTGCCTGAGCTTCAGGAGGATCATTTTGACTTGTTTGGAAATGGATCTGAAGATTAGTTGTTTTCTAGAAAAGAGAAAAGACAAATGTAATTGGAATGAACATTATGCATAAAAATGAGTTATGAGACAAATTAATTTACTGTCAATGGAGACACAATACCAGTGGGCCACTTGGATGAAGTCTTTGGGTGGTGCAAATGGTGGATGTGCTTGCTGCTAACTGTAAGGTTGGCAGTTTGAGTCCACCCAGAGGATCCTTGGAAGAAGGATCTGATGATCTATTAAAAAAAAAAAGAAGAAGCCTTAGAAACTCTACGCACCATAGTTCTACTCTTACATACACAGGTCCTTCAGAGTCTGAGTCAATTCCACGACCATTGGTCCCACACAGACAAGTAAGATATTTCTGGGATGTTTGATGACATTCGATCTCTGTATGCGAAATCAGATAGAATTGTACCACGGAGGGAATTGTCTGGAGGATTTCCTTAACGCCTATTTATGTAGAGTAAAAAATTCTCCCTAATTTATATGCTTTGCCACTGTGACTCCCCCCGTTTGTTGTACATAGCTGTGGTTTCACTTCTCCCAAGTACTCTGTTGGAAGACGGTGCCTTGTTCTCATTTCGGTTTGGGGTGGCTGGGGTAAGGGGGTCTGTCTGGCAGGAACCAGGAAACTGGGGGAGCTCATAAGTAGTGGCTTGCAGACCGACCCAGCCGAGGATGGTGGTTTTGACTTGAAGTGTCTTGCTTTGGGTTGCAGAGGAGGGCAGACTATGGTGCAGAGGGTGGAGCTGAGCACATTTCCAGAATGTGGATTATTGGCGGAAAGAGTATGTGCTGGTAAAAGGAGTGGATTTTTTGATAAGAGAGAAATTTTCTAAATGGGGAAAAAAAGTGCCACATTTGAGAATCCATTCTCCCTTTTCTCTGCCCATCCACACTCCCAGTTTTTGCTGTCCTTTTTTTTTTAAAGTCTGCTTCCTTTATTTAGCTGTTGAGATGGGAAGGCTGGAGGACAGACTTGGATTTTTAAAAGCTAAAAAACAATTTTAGTATGCCTATTCTGGCTAGATAACCAAA
>NW_022103915.1:86133472-86135076 GCF_000313985.2 Echinops telfairi | reverse complement strand
TTTTGAGAATGATGAGGGCAATGAATGTACAAATGCGTTTTACACAATTGATGTATGTATGGATTGTGATAAGAGTTGTATGAGCCCCTTATGATTTAAAAAAAACCTGTGAACATTGAAAAAAAATAAATAAAAAGGGGTTTTTGGGAAGCTCTAGGGAGAAGTCCCAGGTGTGGAGTGGAAAGGAGGAGTGGAAAGGAAGCGTGGAAAAAGCGAGGCAAGGAAGGCACCGGAACCCCTTCAGGAGAGACTCGGGAAGCAACCGACGGCCAGGTGGGTGTGAGTGCCTCTCTGGCCGCATGTCTCCACTTGGACAGTCTCAAGAGGAAGCCAGGCTGCAACGCAGCCCTTTGCAATTTTGTTTGGATTCCTGCAGTGCACTTTGGGATGTGGATCCCTCGAAAACAGTTCTGACATCTGCAGACCAGGGGTGAGGACGGATCCATACTGGCATCAAAAGCCCTGATTGTTAACAGGAAGGTTGGAGGTGCGAACTCACCCAGAAGAAAGTCCTGCTGAGTTAGTTCCAAAAAGATCAGTCATTGAAAACCCTAATGAGCACAATTCTCCACTGACACATACAGGGTCATCATGGGGCATACAGGACTCCAGGCTGCTGGCTTCAATGAGTCATCCACTCACAGTTAGACATCTTGATATAGCGGGACGCAGTAGGGGAAATGGATCGAGTTTGGGGGCGTGGCATGGACATAGTTTATCTACTTCCACAAGGGCAAATTCCCGGCTATTCTTCCACAATGATTAAGCAACAATAGGCTTGCTCCAGGAAAGAGTCTCTAACAGGCAGATTTTGCAAATCCAGCACCTCTCTACGGAGAAAGGAAAGACGCGGCGTCTGAGCTATCTGGTGTTTGCACAAATACTAAAGTATCTTTTTCACCTGTGACTTTATTCCTGCCGAATTGTACTCCCTAAAAAGAGAAAGAAAATAGTCCTAGGATGATTTTGAACATTTTTTCCAACGCAAAAAGACATTTCTCATGTTTTCAATAAAGGAGCTTAATCTTAGCAGCTTAATCATAGCAGTTTGGGAAGGAATTGAACAAGGAGATAGAGAAAAGAGACTGATGAAGTTAACATTTGGGGGAAAGAGTGCCCCCAAATCCTCAAATGTCTTAATTAGGTCCGTGGACTTAATTAGAATCAGCCTGGTTTCAGGAGAGCGTTTCTATTCTCTTAGACTCACATGTACAAGCTTCAAAATTGTGGCGGAGACTCGCTGTCTTTTGGTGGTATGACCTTGAAAATAGAGAGCTGTCCTTCAGAGATTCAACCTGCCCTCATGTAAAAGGCTCCCATAGCTCAGCTTTGGGAAGGCTTGAGAATTCTTCCAGGAGTTCGCCCCGGTAAATGATCATTCAGAATTTCTGAGAGCACTTGTCTTCCAGGGCTCTTTAATTAGTGTGAGTTGTCTCTCTCTTGACATAGCTTACATCAGTTTTCACCAATTGTTTCCTTGTTCTGACGGAAAGAAATAAAAGCAAACACTGTCAGGAGATTGGAAGAAAAATTCCAATCTCTGGGGGAATCCTACTCTGCAGTATCTCCCCAATGAGCTCTTCCCTCCCCACATCCTCATTATT
>NW_022103915.1:86131192-86132022 GCF_000313985.2 Echinops telfairi | reverse complement strand
CGTGATCACACAGGTTGATATGTTGTTCCATGTGGGCTAAGCACATCACTCTTATCTGCAGTGTTGGCAGTCTGAAGCCATCCCGCGGCTCGTTGGAAGGCACACCTGGCTACACGCTTTGCCAAAACCAGAGCCTCGGAAACCACATGGAGTGCTTCTGCTCCGCACACGGGGTCAGCGTGACTTGGGTGTGACCCAACAGTAAGCACTCGGCAGCAACTGGGGGTTGACTGACTGCCAAGCGGATTCTCACATGCACGCACAGAGCTAGGCAGGCCTCTATGGCAAGGCTTTGGGATCCATTTGTTTATTTGCCAAAGGTTAAGACGTGAAGAAACAGAACCTGGGATGTGAAATAAGCACTAGGAACTTCCACTGTAACATGATGGAGCCGGAGGAAGGCAGGAGGGGTTCTATGACTCCTTTGAATTCTGAATTATGAAGGACGAAAGATGTGTGTGTGTTTGTGTGTGTGTGTGAGTTGCAAAATTGTTAGGGTATATTTGGCCACAAGATGGCAGTATCCTATTAATCAAGACCAACTATTCTGCTACCCCAGTAGAAATAATGCTTCTAGGGAAAATAAATTCTTTTAGTAAAGTTAATATATGTGAGGAATCCATTAATTGGGAAAATTGTGTCAGAATGTTAATTATTTCCTCTGACACTCGGGAGACCGTTTCTTCTTTCTTTCTTCCTTACCTCCATCCTTCTTCTTGCCCCTTCTCTCTGTCAGCACCCTTCCTTTTCTCCCGTGTTTTTCTTTCTAGTTATCAATTCATTAGACTAAATGATGCTGCAGGTCGAACAAAACGGTTTTGTCAGAAAAG
>NW_022103915.1:86127739-86130007 GCF_000313985.2 Echinops telfairi | reverse complement strand
TTGTCTGTAGACTCCAGCAGCTCAGGAGCCAGGGATGCTGGGCCAGGCTCATGGTCTCCTGGACCAGACACAGGGAATTCTCCTTCTTTATGTTTTTCTGACAATGGAAGGTAAGGCTCAACTAGATAGAAAACACAGTTGCAAATTTCCAAAGTAATTTCCTATGAAATGTTTGTCATGTCTGACATTTGTAGATGAAAAGAATCTTTCCTGCGACATATTTTCCCTAGGTGGGGCTATGTGTCTTCTTCTTTTATATCATGTATTGATATGCATGGACTCCTCTATTAGAGGCAGTTTTTTTGGAGGTTGCATGAAAATTAATAGTTTCTTAGTTAAAAAAATTATGGTGAATAAATAAGCAACAAAACATTTGCCTTTTCAATACTATTCACATGTACAAGGAACCCCAGGGGTGTGATAGTTAAGAACTCGGCTGTGAACTGAGAGGTTGACGGTTCAAACCCACCAGCTGCTCGGTGGCATAAAGACGTTTTAGTATTTTTCTATAAAGCCCTATGGGGACCACTCTCTTTGGTCTTGTAGGGTTGATATGTTGGAATGGACTTGATCTCAATGGGCATGCTTTTTCATATGTACAGTTTAATGGTGGCAAATATGTTCTTTAACCATTATGAGGAATGGTTATTACTAAAGATGTGTGGCTTCCAGGAGCACGGCCCCGGTAACAGCATGTCTCTGTATCTCATAGGCACCATGGGACAAGACGTGCAGCAGCCCCCTGCGTTGATGGCTCTGGAAGGAGCCTCTGTGAAGGTGAACTGTACATTCCAGACAACTGGCTTCAATGGGCTGTCCTGGTACCAGCAAAGTGATGGTGGAGCGCCCGTCTTTCTCGCTTACAATGTTCTGGATGGGTTGGAGAAGAAAGGTCATTTTTCTTCCTTCCTCAGTTGCTCTAATACATATAGTTACCTCCTTCTGACGGGGCTCCAGATCAAAGACTCTGCCTCCTACTTCTGTGCTGTGAGAGACACGGTGAAGATGAGCCCCCTTCAGCTGTAACAAAATTCAAAAGACCACACGGCAGCGAGAAGTGAGATTTCCTGAGTCTACACCTGATGCAAACTCTGCCGACAGCCTGCGGCTTTGGAAACAGACTGCTAGGATTTGAATTTGCCACTTTCTAGCTGGGGGGGCCGGGGGCTTCAGTCAGTTATCTTTCTTTGATTTTGTTTCCTCACCTATGAAATGAGAATGAAAATAGTACTTAGTTTTGTGATGATGAATTTTTACTATGTCTAGTGTGTAACTTAGGACAATGCTAGCATACAGTAAACTTTATGTAAGTGCTAGCTCTTTCTGGTTTAATTTTGAATTTTCACTGCTATATGGAAGGGTCTTTGGGACTGGATTTCTTTACACTTGGTTTGTGAAAGGGGACATCCTGACAACTGTTTGCATCATGTGGATATAAGGCTGTGAGATGGAGTTTCTTTATGGGTTTAGGGTGTTTGCTCTGGGAGAGTTCATTATGGTAAATACTAAATGGTTGATTTTTCTTTGTCCACATTTGCAAAGACTCTGAACATTGAAAGTCTAAGTGCAAATGTTTTAGAATGAAATATTAAGTATTCAGGTTATTTATGTTAGGCTATCTTCATTATGCTCATTCCAGAGAAATCAATGTTATTTCACATTTTAAAAAACAGTTAACAAAATATACTAGAAATGAGGCCTAGAAACTCCTGGATTTGGTGCATAATTAAATATACAGAATAATTACATCTGCGTAAAAATGCCTAGGCACAGAGACAAGATGGGAAAGAATTGCAATACTCCCTCACTCTTGTGTCTTTCTCTTGTTCAAAGTCTTGATGTGTATAAATTTTCACACACACACACATGCGCCAAAAATTATTGCCATAAAAGCACAGTAATCTTTATTGAACAAAAATATTAAAATGTGGGGTTATTATTTCTCAACATAGCTTCTAACATCTGTACACATCTGAAGACAGTGTTTTATCTCTTCCATCCTTTCTGAAGAATTCTTAGCTCTTTGATAAAACTGGCTGTTTTAGGCATCCCCGAGCGATGCAAACCATGTTCCTTTTAAAATTTAAATTCTTTGAGTTTTTGGAAACAAAATAAGTCTGGAGGGATAAGATTGAGGATGTAGGAACTATGGGTTAAGGTTTCCAACGAAATTCTCAAAGGTCAGCCTGTGCTACTCCCAAAGAATGAGCAAGTGTGTTGTTCTGATGGGAGAAATACCTTAGCACAACTTCCCTGGACTTTTATCTG
>NW_022103915.1:86113812-86121356 GCF_000313985.2 Echinops telfairi | reverse complement strand
TGCAATTATGCCGAATGCAGGAAGATCACAGGCACTGACAGTGGGTGGAAAGTCTTATGGATCCAGTGGCAGTGGAAGCATCTCAGTGCTGGCAGGGGTCTCCACATGGCTCCTTCAGCTCCAGGGCTCTAGCGTAGCTCCATGTGTCCACAGGAATGTCTTTCAGGGAGTGTGTGACGTACCTCCAGTGAGCTATTTATCTCCTTAATGCCTCCAGATGAGGTCATCAAGCTAGTGCACTCACATGACTGCTGGCAGGAAGCCACACTTCCTTACCAGCCAGATCTCTCCATAGAGTGTCTTCAATGGCACGGTTGTTGCTTTCCCCCAGAATGATCTAGCAGGAGTGTGTGTGTGAAAGTGAGAGAGAGAGAGAGAAGCAGTAATTTTTCCTGTTGACCACCTTGATACTGCGTAGAAAGGGTATTGGTTACTCAAGGTCATAAATGCTAGAGATCACAGGAGTCATGACATATGAGATGTGGCAGAGGTCATTTGGACCATCTGGTGGACTGGCTACCACATTCACCAATGCCTGCCAGTCATTGAGAGGTTCTCACTGGGGAAATTAATTCTCTTGTATTCGGGGTTTATTTTGTGTGCCAGAAAGATCCTTCTGGCAGAGTTGTCAGTATTTATTAATCCTTGAAATCAGGTCAGTGTGAGCAGACATGAAACATGCCAATGGAGGATGTTGGGAGGTCATTGACAGTTTTAGTTTTTTTCCTTGTATTGCTTTGGCTCATTCATGCACATTTATTTCACTTCATCCTGTCATATATATATATATATATATATATAATATTCATATACTTAAAACTGAATAGTAAGACAAGTAAAGTCATTGTTACTGCTGTTGGACCCCAAACCATATTTATTCTCCATCATCTTCCTCTTCTGTCACCCATTCTAGATTTTCTGCACTGCCATTCACCACTCCTCCTGGTATGGATTGCTTGCTCAATGTGGTGACTCCATCCTTCATCTTTAAGGGCACTGAGCCCCTGGTTATCATACTCTTGTCATGAACTGGTTGCTGTCATTTCCTTTTCAATGTTACCATCATGCATGGAAACATGGAGATGTGCTCCAGGGAATCTCCTGAAAACCATTCACACCTCTCCACAACTCTACGTCCTCATGATAATCATAGTCAATCATCTCTGCCAACTATAGTTTCATCAAATTTGGGATGTTCTTAATCATTATTTCTTTGAGCACTTTTTAGTCTTTTTCTTCCTTTTAAGAATCTTGATTTAAATGTTAGAGCTATCTCATATGAAATTCTATGCTCACCTTAGTCTAATCTCTTGCTATTTTCTGGGTGGAGTAACGCCTATTCTCAAGTCCACAGATTCTATCTTCACTGTACCATTGAGCCCATCCAGAAAGTAAAAATTTCAGGTATTGTATTTTTCAGCTCTATAATTTCCATATGTTTTTTTCTCCATAGCTTTTTAATTTTTTGGTTGAGATTTTCTACTTTTTATAAAGCTTTTTTGAAGTGAATTTGTAATTGCTTATTGCAATATCTTTATTGCGATTGCTTTAAAATCCTTGTCTTATAATGCCAACATCTGATGCATCTTGGTGTTGGCATCTGTGGTTTGTTTTTTCTCATTCATATGTTATTTTTCTGTTTCTTGGTATGGTGAGTGATTCCCTCTTGCACCCTCATTATTGTATTCTGAGATGGCGGCTCTTACGTAACCATCCACAGAGCTCTGTCTGTGATGTATAACAGGCAATAAGACAACCCAGGGAATGCAGCCGCAGTGTCATTTCTCAAGTCCTGAGCTCCTGAGGCTCTCCACATTTCCCCCCACCTTCTAGAAATTTCCTTTACTTGTTTTTTTTTTTAAACATTTTATTAGGGGCTCATACAACTGTTATCGCAATCACATCAATTGTGTACAGCACATTTGTACATCATTCTCAAAACATTTTCTCTCCACTTAAACCCCCGACATTAGGTCCTCTCTTTACTTGTTTTTGCATTACGTCTAGGAGCTTTTAGTGAAAGAGTGGAAATCCAAGGGAAATAAGGCTACTTTTTTCGCCAGAACTGGAAGTTTTTTGCCAGAATAGTTTCATTTTCCCCTTTTTGGAAAATGAGAAAAGTGAACATACATAAAAATTCATGATCAAATATCCATAGCCAAGATGTGTATTTCTTCTCTTGATCTGCCTGTGCTTCATAGAGTTTATGTCTATACTTGTGCTTATGAAGATACTTAAGAAATAAGACATGAGGGTGTAGCTTGTCTCAGGCCATGTTCAAGGATTCTGATCTTCAGAATTCAAGATTCTGGGAGTCAAAAACTCTCCTGCTAGCCAGAACAGGTTACGAGCATGTCAGCATGGCACTTAATTAACTCATAGAAAGAATACATGAAGTTGGCCATGAACATAAAAGCTTTGTAGCTTTATGAAGTTTAGGATGAATGAATGAACTACACACCTTTTGAAATATATACGTATTTCTGGAAATTTGTACATTTCTTAGAGGTTTAAAAATGTTTGGAGTACAGTTCTCTATAGTATTCTGTTTTCAAAGCCCACTGCTTACACAATCGAACACAGACTGCAGTAGAGAATCTGAACGGAATCATAACAAAAGACCCAATTAAAAATCTCCCAACAAATATAAGATGAGGCTCAGACAGCTTCACCAGTGAATTCTACTAAATACTCAGACAATAGCTGACACCAAAGGAACAGAACCGAGGACCCAGAAGTAAATCCATCCACCTGCGGACAAATGATCTTTGATTAGGAGCCAAACCACATTAAATGCGGAAGAGATGGAATCTAACAAATGATGCTGGCAAAATTGGATCTCCATTTGCAGGAGAATGAAATAGGACATATGTTTCACATAATAACCAAAAAATGAAGTCACAAAGGATCAAAGACCTAAGCCTAAAACCTAGAATGATGAAGCTAATCAATACAACGTAGTGGCAAACAGGGGATGTCAGACATAAATACACTGCCAAACATAACTGAAAGCATTCAAACATCAGGAGACAAACTAGAGGACTAGAACCCCTTAAAAAGTAGACCCTTGTGTACATCAAGGGATTTCACCAGAAGAGTAAACAGAAAACCCACAAGAAAGCAAAACCCTCAGCGGTTGTATATCATGCAATTAGATTACTTATAAATATGGACTTTGGATCAGTAGAGACTATTGAATCAGATTTTTATTCTCTATTATTGTATACGAATAAATAAAAATGAGAGAGTGAGAACTTCACCCACACATATGGAGACATTTTTGTGTCAGTGTTGGAAGTGGGCCTTTTAGAGTTGCAACATATTTTTGTGTTTTTACTGAAATTTTACATGCACATTAGGTTCCCACTTAACCATTTTTACACTTGATCTTAGTCAAAAGGCCGAGAAGTGATGACTGAACCATTTCTAGACATATTGTCCAGTGATCTTGGTTACATTCTCCACATTGTGTCCACATTTTCTATCTCCATTAATCTAGCTTCCCTGACCCTCACCTCTTCTGATCTTTGCTTTAGGGTCGATCTTGATAGTTTGATCTCATGTAGATAATTTTTTTTAGATTAAAGGAACACATAACTCATGGGTGATTTTTTTTTAATTTTATGAACAATAAATTATTTAGCTGAAAGATGACTCTTGGGAGTAGTTTCAGTTCAAAATGTAAAGGGTATCTTTTGTGGGCTGGATTTCTGACAGAAGTACAATCAGTGAACACACAGACACAGACACAGACACAGACACACAGACACACACACACACACACACACACACACACACACACAGAGCATATTGCCTAGCAAAAAGAAGGTACCAAAAAAAAAGGTACCAATAAATTTTCAATGAATAAACGAAAAACTCAGAGGCCCTCCAACCTAAAATGTCAGCCCTGCTTGGTTAAGTTGACTTCTTTGAAGAGGCTGGGGGCATTTAGAGTTTCATCTTTCTATTTCTTCTTCTTTCCAACCCACACCTAGAGGCAATGGGAGAAATGGGGGAAGGACTGTCTGCCATTATCCTGTTCCATATCTACTGTTTCTACCAAATTTGTGTCTTTCATAATTATAGGATGTTTGGGGTTTCTCCAGCGATTCTCTATCCTTCCCTTTATTGCTTCTTCCACTGTGTGGATTGGTGGCCATCATGGACTTTTTATGGGAGGTACAGTATGGAGGTATAGTGACTATGCTTCTGTAGATGCTGTTGAAGACATTGTTGTATGTACAAATGATCTATAATAACAAAATTTAAGCCTGGGAGACAGGGAGAGGTCTTTAACAATTTAAGTCTTGTCCCTACATGATGGGTCCAACCATCTGAGAGGGGAATACAGGGAAACTTATACCTGTTAAATTTTGGGTGGAATAGAGAAGATTTTGGAAATGGCAAGGACTTACCTGAAAAAAATTACCTGGTTACAAAAACACCTTGATATTTTTGTATTATTTACAGAGGCTACTTCACTCAAACAGCTTGTAAAGTGGGGAGAAGATATATTTGCTTTGAATGCTTGTTCAAACAGAAGAGACAAATCAAGAGGTGTTAAGTCAGGAATTTCTGGAAACAGAGCTAGGTCCAGGATGCATAGTGGGCATCTTGGGTACCCATCCAAGTGGTGTTAGCACCAGTTTACTTGGTATTCACAGAGGAGGTTTCATTAGGCAGTGGACGTTGGTTCCCTGGTGTGCACTGCAGTGGGTACGACAGTGGCTGTCCAATGCATAGCGTGCTAATTGCAAGGGTTTGGATCGCTTCCATGTTTGGAAGCTGTTGGTTTTATGTCCACTTATTAAATGACTAAGTAAGTGAGCCTAATAGCAGGAAATGTCTTTGAAATGGAAAACTTTTAATAATACCCCTGAGCATCCATTGATGGCGAGTTCAATTATGGTCTTGTAGCGATCACTTCACAATCCTATATCAGATAGATAACAATCTCAAAGCTTTCAAGCCTGAAATGTGTCCATTTTACACCATCGGCTCTGTAACAGGACTTAAAGGAGAATTGGATCATTAGAGGAGACACAGGAGCAGGTGGTAAGTATCTGATGTCAGTTGGAAAATTTATTTTAAATAAATAATATAAATAACTTTTGTCCTTACAAACAAGTGCTACTGACTCTAAATTAAAGGATATTGCTTTGGTCTTTAAAAGAAAGCCAGACTTTAATAGAACTACTGGGTTGATTGACTTGATTTGGTGACACGGAACTTTTCGATTCTCTCTCTGTCTCCCCTTTATAAAGTGGTAGTGATTATTGTTACTTATTTAAGGTTGATGTTGAGGATAGAGAAGATAATTGGATTGTCAAAGGAAGCTTAACTCCTGGAAGTGATGAATGAAGCGTGGTCTTCCTATACACCCAAACTTCACGACATTCCCATTTGTAAGGCCACAGCAAGGAAGGTAATTAGAGGAAGAGAATTATGACCTGTTTCCAGATAATGAAAATAAAGTCAAGTGACTTGCTTACCTATATCCAGAGATGCAACATCTGAGACTCAACATCTGAGTTGGTTAAGGGAACAAAAAGACACGGAACCTAAATATTCAGATCTTAATTATTATCTCACAAAATAGGTTCAGTCAACAGTGTTTATTAGTTCAGCTGGCAACAAAAGAACTAAGGTTCCCTGGGTTTGAATTGACAATGTTCCTTAAACATGATTTTGCCACTAAATTCTAAGTTTAAAGTCAGTTTAGGGGCATAGCTCCCAAACTATGCTTTTTATTTATATTAACTAGAAATATTTATTTTCCTTCACTAAAAATGCTTCCTTATCTCATATTAAATCAGTAGCCATTGAGTATCAGATTCTGGGACTTGATGAGATACAATTTCAACACAGGCAGAGCTTGGAAATACTGCGGGCTCTGTTCCGGATGGTTTCCAGGAAAGTGAATCACACGGATTCTTTGTTACACAGACTGTGAAAGTCATGTTTACAGTACATGGTTGTCATGAAGTGTGACGAGCATTATGACGAAGTTTAAATAGTGTGAGCATTGCCCAAATGCGGCAGAGACATGAAGTGAGTCCATGCTGTTGGGAAAATGAGCACGATAGACTTACTAGACGTACTAAAGTCAGGGCTGCCACAGATCTTCAATTTGGATAAAACCACAATATCTGCAAAGCACGGTAAAGAGAAGTGCAATCGAACAAAATGTGTTGGAAGTGTCCACAGTAGTTGCTGACTGAACTGGAGACAAAAACAGTCTTATTTCTATCTTACTTAGCCAGCAAGAAGAATGAATGTATTGAAAAGAATAAACGAAGAATTATCAGAGAAGTAAAAGGACTCAAAAATTCAGGAACCAATATTAAAAAGGTGAAACAAAACAGAAAATCAGTTGGTAATATTCAAATTAGAATTATCTTAAAAGTTTGTCCTTTTATGCTTTGTTTTCTCTGTTGTATTTCTAGAAAGAATTGGGGGGGGGAGGGAAGGGACCAAAAGAACATGGTAATAATTAGCTAAAGTTTCCCTGCATAATTGGAGAAATTAGTAAGTTTTGTTACTTCTTTTACCTGGGTGCTTAGCGTGCTTTTTGGGGTATGCACACAACACTAAACAAGACCCTGTATTAACCATTTGTCTAATTATGTTTCATAAGTGTGTGCTTAGAGATTTACAATTTAACTGTTCTTCTAAGGCTTTAGTGTAACTTTTTGAATGTGTTGCTTTCCATGAAGACAACTAAACACACACACACATTCACAGGCAAATACACACACACTCCAGGATTCCATTAGCTGCCTGAGCTGATGACTCGAAGCCTTCTAGAGTTGGGTACAGCTCTTGTCTCCTGTTCTCAGGCACTGACAAAGGCATAAGATCGCAGAGTGCTGAGGTTAGACAGGACCAAGAGGAATAGGATTTGCATCCCTCACACAGTGCCTGAAATATGTCAAACCAAACCAAACTCACTGCCATTGAGTCAATGACTTCTCATGGTGACCCTATAGGTGCTTAGCCTGAATTTAGCAGAACTGCCCCCGTGAGATTCTGAGATTGTAACTCTTTAGGGGACTAGAAAACCCCTCTTTCTCCCACAGAACAGCTGGTGATTTCAAACTGCTGACCTGGCATCACTCTTAAAACGTTATTGAATGTTGACTAAGATGGAACCTTCAATGAAAAAAATACACCTCTTCTACTAGCAGATGTTCCTCTGGTCTTTGCGTGCCTCTTAGACTAAGTGAGGGGGTTCTTGCTACCACGAGAGAAAGACTGTATATTGCATATCCACCATATGTGAGACCAGATGTCATGTGCTGCAAAGGATAAGTCCTGTGTGCTTTTTGATTGTCAGAAAACTCCAATTTAGTGAGGAACTAAAGTAAATGTGTTATTATACCTTCTATTACAGCTAAGGGCCATAAAAGAAGCATAAAATTGTAGAAAAAGGATTTAATTAGTATCAAGAAAGTTTTCTTAAATATCGCACTCTCAGGTCATCTTGAAGACAAATGATTTTATTTATTTATTAATTTAAAAAACCATTTTAGTTTCCTCCCCGC
>NW_022103915.1:86110078-86111274 GCF_000313985.2 Echinops telfairi | reverse complement strand
CCCCCCCCCCAAGGTCTTTTGGCAAGCTCATCGGATGGATGCAGTAAATCAAAGCAGAGTGACTGAATTCGTCTTCCTGGGACTTACTGATAACTGGGTGCTTGAGATAATATTTTTCATGGGATTCTCAGTCACTTACGTGCTCACTCTTTTGGGGAACATTCTCATCGTGGTTACCATCGCCTTCACTTCGCGTCTTCACACCCCTATGTATTTCTTCCTGAGCAATCTCTCTTTTATTGATATCTGCCACTCATCTGTCACTGTTCCCAAGATGCTGGAGGGCTTCCTTTTAGCGAGAAAGACCATTTCCTTTGACAACTGCATCGCCCAACTCTTCTTCCTACATCTTTTTGCCTGTGCTGAGATTTTCCTGCTGACCATTATGGCCTATGACCGTTACGTGGCCATCTGCACTCCATTGCACTACTCCACTGTGATGAATATGAAGGTCTGTGTGCAGCTGGTCTTTGCTCTCTGGTTGGGGGCTACAATTCACTCACTGGTGCAGACCTTCTTGACCATTCGACTACCTTACTGTGGCCCCAACATTATTGATAGCTACTTCTGTGATGTGCCTCCTGTCATCAAACTGGCCTGCACAGACACCTACCTCACAGGAATGCTAATCGTGTCAAACAGTGGAACCATCTCGCTTACCTGTTTCCTAGCCTTGGTTGCCTCCTACTCTGTCATCCTGGTTTCCCTTCGAAAACAGTCAGCTGAGGGGCGCCGGAAGGCCCTGTCTACTTGCTCAGCCCACTTCATGGTGGTTGCCTTCTTCTTTGGGCCATGTATCTTCATCTACACTCGACCAGACACCAGCTACTCTGTTGACAAGGTGGTATCTGTTTTCTACACAGTAGTAACGCCTTTGCTGAATCCCCTCATTTATACTTTGAGGAATGAGGAGGTAAAAAATGCCATGAAGCAGCTCAGACAGCAACAAGTCGTCTTCCTGAACTCATACACATGAGGGAGCACTGGGATTGTGAACAATCTGGCCATGCAAAACCCAAGCAAACCCAATGCCGTGGCGCCAATTCTGATTTATAGTGACCCTTGGACAGAGTAGAACCCTGAAAGCTTTCCAAGGCTGTAAATCTTGATGGAAGTAGACTGTCATATCTTTATTCTATGGAGGTGGTTGGTGGGTTTGAAACTACCACCCTTTTGGTTAGCAGTTGAACATTTTA
>NW_022103915.1:86105328-86106579 GCF_000313985.2 Echinops telfairi | reverse complement strand
CAAGTTCACACCCATTGCTTTCTCTTCTTTCTCTGCTCACCCCCTCCCTGCTCCAACAATCTCCAAAGTCATCTCCCTTTGGTATGAAAGTCTTTATCGTAATTTTCAATAGGTTTTCTGATCTCATACAATATTGTTCTGGTACTTCCTTGGAATGTATACCTAAGAGAAGGATTTCTGGGTTTTATGGAATCTCTATTCTCAGTTGTTTGAGATGACGCCATATTGCTTAGTGGCTGTGTACTCGAGGGGGTACTCCCCACAAACCGGAATTTTTTCAAAGCTATGTATTTAATTTTTTTAAACAAAAAACAACCTTTTTACTTTTGAAGTACTCTGCATTACGCTTAATACATTTGTCAAATCTGAGATTCCATTCTTGGAGACATTTTTCAAACCCTCTGTTTGGATGGCTGACAGCACCGCCCTAATTTTTTTCTTCATTCTTCTATGTCGTCAAATCGCTGTCCTTTCATGTCCCTCTGCATTCTGGGAAACAAAAAGAAGCCACAGATCAAGGTCAGGTGAAGGCAGGTGCATGGGGTAAGAGAGGCATACTGTTTTTTTTTGGTCCAAAACTGGCACACTGAGAAGGTTGCATGAGCGGGTGCATTGTTGAGGTGGCAAAACCAGCTCTCCATCTGCCACAAATCAGGCCTTTTTTGTTGCACACTGTTATGCAATCTTTTCAGAACCTCTAACTAGAAAGCTTCATTAAAAGCCTGACCTGGTGAAATGAAATCCAAGTGCACTATCCCCCTCATATCAAAACAAAACAAAACAACAAACAAACAAAAAACACCACACAAATGAGCATCACCTTGATCTTTGATTTCACTTGATGAGCTTTCTTAGAGCGAAGTAACGATGGTGTCGTCCACTGGCTTGAGTGATGTTTGCTTTTGGGTCCTTGGAATAGCACCATGTCGCACTAGCAATGTCCTTGGGAAAAAAAAGTCTGGGTCACTTTGGTGCTGTGCTTTCAAAGCATGGCTTGTGGAAACTCAACACTCCTTTTCCTGGTCCGTCAGCACCCGAGGCACACATTTCGCACTGACCCTTTTCATTCCCAAATCTTCCATTAAAATTCATTGAACTGAGCTCCAAGATAGTCCAGAAAACTTCCCCGTCTCTTCAGTGGTCCATCGTCAGTCTGAGCACAAATGTACACGTTTTGCTGACATTTTCATCCATTTCAGAGGTTGATGGACGTCCAAACAAGGTTTGTCATCAATTGACATTGCACCTTTT
>NW_022103915.1:86097914-86104379 GCF_000313985.2 Echinops telfairi | reverse complement strand
TGACTATAAATTGAAATCTTTAAGAATATTCTAAGAGTGAAAGAACTGAAGAAAATCTGGGAAGATGGATGTAGCAGGCAGCTTCATTGAGAGTCTCCAGTGATCTCTACTTCCTGAAATTCACGGCTTAGTATCAGCTCTTCCTTTGAGTTTGAGTGTGCCCTGTGTTAAACGTGATGGGATGTAACATCTGTCACTGACTTAAACATGAGAAAGACTTCTCTCCTGTCAGCTGACACTCTTTTTTCCTGATTTTGATGAAGCAAGATGCTATGCTGCGGAGACTCAGGGGTTAAGGACCGAGAGAAGTCTTTGGTCGTTACCCAGCTAAGAATTGAGTCCAAAATCCCTCAGTCCACAAACAAACAAACAAACAAACAAACAAACAAACAAACAAACAAAAATAGCCCCAACCAAACCAAAACAAAAGCCCTCAGTCCAAAGCCCTTGAAAAACTGTAATTCTGCCACTAACCACCTGAGCTCGGAAACACCTTCTTCCCCATTTGAATCTTCCAAGTGACCTTTGTTCTAGCCCAAATCCTGACTGCAGTCTAAGTGAGACCTTAGGCCCAGCTATGGTGTGATGGGAATCTTATCCCCAAACCTGTGAGATTAATGAATGCTGTTTTAAGTAACTAAGCTTGTGGTTATTTATTAGGAAGGCATAGATAACTAATACATATATTATTTTGATTTTCCATATTAACATAATTATTCTAAGTACAGTCAAAGAATCCCTATTGGGGGGAGGTGATATAGATATCTCTTATTCTTTCATAACTCCCCAGATTCTTTTTGTACATAGGGTGCTCATTGACTACATAACTCAACTTTGCTTTAGCTTTACTTCCTCAGGGTAGGAGTCTTCTTACTCCTTCATCTACTGCCATTTCCAGTCCAGGCGACATGGGCAAAAGGGGATGTTATTTAGAGGTTCTGTCACTGAACCCTACGTCAGGAAGAGCAGATTATTCTTGGTCGGAATTTTGTGTTGGTCACACCAGTGGCATTTCTTATTAGAATTTTAAATTGGAGAGCAAATAAAGCCCAAAATTAAAAATAAGGCATGATTAGAGATAGAATTTAAGTTTACAGGTAAAGGGTTAAACAGGGAGTCAACCCTCTTTAGGAAATCACGTGGCCGAATAGCAGGTGTTTGGTAGGAGGTGAGTCAAGGAAAGAGTGCATCCAAAGTTGATGACTGAATGTGTGTGTAGAGTGTGTGGGTTTGTGCGTAGAGGGATTTGTTTTTTGTCTGAATGCATGTGTAGTGTGTGATTAGAGGTTTTCTTTCTCTTTTTCATTTTTTTTTTTTACTACATGTGAAAATCTATCATATGGTGGTGCATCATGGGAACTTGGCTAGTTTGGTTCAAGGTTTTCTAATCAATTATGAGAAAGCTGTAGTCAGCAATTTCATAAATCCTGGCATCTCAAGTGGCATAGAAGGCAAGAGTGTAGTTCAGAGTTCCTTAGTAAGTCTGTTAGTCTGGGCACATTAAGAAAACCAACCACAGAAACTCATATATATATATATATATATATATAATGAGAGAGTTTTATATAAAGGGTAAGTGTACATTAAGAAAGCATCCAAACCCAGTGCTGTCCAAGCCTATAAGTCCAACATTAGCCCATCTGTCTGACACCGATCTACAAAGTCCTCCTCAATCTTACAAAGCACACGCAATGATGCCGACTGCAGGAGGAAAGCCGAATCAGTGAAAGTGTAAACATCTCAGCGCTGGCAGGGGTCTCCACATGGGTGCTCCAGCATTCAGGGCTGCATCTGGGTAGGTCCATGCGGCTTCTCCTCAGGGATGTCTTGCAGGAAGTGAGCCTTGTCAGCTGAAGCAGGGAACTGACTAAGATAGCTGCACCCTGGTCTGACCATCAGAAAGCAAGAGACCCGAGAACTGGAAAGGTGAGGCTCACCGAGCCATTTATCTTTCCACCCTTCAGTTAATCCCACATATGCTTATCAGCCAGGTTGGCACAATAAACCTTAACTATCTCAGTTAGTGTCTGACAGCAAATCATTCAAATTGAATCTTGTGACTGCTGATGTTCTACAAAATTGCACTACCTTTCCCTTCTGGATGCCGAATGGGTACAGTGGCTCTGTTATTTTCTTGACTTTACAAAACTAATCGGATCCAGTTTTCACCATGGATAATGAAAATCAAAGAAAAATAGAGCTGCACATGAGCATATAAAGGGGGGTGTGCCTTTTTACTTCCAGGTTTACATTTTTTTCTCTTGTGGTTTCACTGTAAAAAGATTGAAATAGGATATGTATAACTAATAATGCTACATAATATATGAAGGGTTCACAAGGGTGGCAGGGTGGGCAAGGAAGGAATAAAGAGGAGCTAGTCACAAAGGGCTCAAGAAGCAAGAGAATGTTTTGAAATTGTTGATGGCAACACTTGTACATGTCTGCCTGATGTAATGTAAGTATGGATTGTTACAATATATGAACAGGCCCCAATAAAATGATTTATTAAAATAAAAAAGAAACAATTCTAATGCTATAATATTGAACTTCTGAACTCATTTAAAAAATAATTTTATTCAGGGCTCATACAACTCTTATCACAATCCATACATCTATCCATACTGTCAAGCATATTTGTACATTTGTTGCCATCATCATTTTCAAAATGAAAGTAGTAGTTTTCTTACTACGTGAGCCCTTGGTATCAGCTGTGAACTTGTTTTTACAATAACATTTATTGTCATGTGTTTATTTAATTTGTGATGTCATACAATTAATGCAAATTTCCCACATTTACTGAGCAATGTTGTTGTCATTTTAATACCACAAAACCAAACTTACTGCCATCGAGTTAACGTCAACTCATGGCGACCCTGTAGGACAGGGTAGAACTGCCCTTGTGAGTTTCTGAGACTGTAACTCTACTGGGGTAAAAAGTCCAGTATTTTTTTCCCCTGAGGTGTGGCTTGTGGTTTCAAAATGCTGACCTTTTGGATTACATACAGCCCAACACATAACCATTACAGTACCCGATTATCTATTGCTATTTGAATAGCTATAGCCAATTTGAAATGTATTTGTCCATTTCCCCCCCTCCTATATTTCCTTGTGATAAATTAGAAAAAGTGAAGCTTTATAGCTTAGGAAGGTGTGTTGAATGAAACTGTTCACTGTAGCTATTTACTGGTTGTGAGGTATTATTCTATCATAAATTAAATATGAAAGGAGATATGATATGACAGGAAATCTGACATATGATAATATATTACAAAAATGGACCATGATTTTATTTTGCCACATGGAAGTTATATATTGCATAAAGATTAATACAGCATACATTGGTATTCCACTAGCATTAAGGTTTTTGAGAACTATATTTAGAAATATCAGGATCCTGGTGGCACAGTGGTTAAGTGCTCAGTTGCTACCGGAAAGGTCAGTGATTCGAACTCCCCAGTCACTCCTCAGGAGAAAGGTTTCCAGCCTTGGCCACCTTATGGGACAGTTCTACTCTGTCTTACAGGGTCCCTCTGAGCTGGATTTAATGAAAATGAGTTTGGCTTAGACAGAAATAGATATGAAAATGAGCCAGAAAAAGAAGAAGAAAAAAGAAAACCGGTGAAAATAGTTAAGTGAGTGACTGAACGTACATTATTTCAGAGCTGTTGATTTCCTGGATTTAACTGGTATCATCGATTGGGGCTGAAGTGTTTATGGTGGAATAGACGAGTGCATTTCAAGAAAGCTTCATTGCTAATTACTCAGGTAACCAGGAGGATGATCTGCTGTGGTTGAAAGGAGTAGAATTAGATATAGATGAAGATTTTATAGATGGAGTTACCGTTTGAATGGAGCTAATAGAATGAATAACACCCCCACCAACCAACCAACCAACCCACCCTCACTGCCATTGAGTCCACTCTGACCCCGCTGTGGGTTTCCGAGTCTGTCGCTATTTACAGGAGGAGACAGCTCAGCCTTTATGCCACGGAGCACCTGCTGGTTTTGAACTGTGGATTATTCGGATCGCAGCCCAATGCATAACCACGACACCACCATGACACTTAGTGCTAACATACGTATCTGACTTTTAACACTTTGCTTATATTAAGTGGAATTTAGAATTGATTGAGGCCTTTGAGTCATTCATTATCCAATTGATGTTCTGTTAGCTTATTGAAATAATGCTTAAACATATTCTGAAGAATTTGATACTAGACAGCACAGGCATCTGCACATCACAGATACACACAAGACAGAGTGAATGACTCCCTAACTCTGGCCAAAACCTGAGAAATCCATGATTAAAATGACAAATAATGAGAGAAAATTCATTATATAAAGAGAGATGATGCTCATGGAGAAGATATAAGCACCATTGGCTGGCTAACTGACAAGCAAACAAATGGGGCACTATGTCAATCCTGTACAGTTCTCATACAAGACTCAAGTCAGAAGCAGTTTTACATAACTCTGATGAAATCAGGCCTATACAAATGTAAAATGGGAGGGGAAAAAAGAGGAGCTGATACCAAGGGCTCAAGTAGAAAGAAAATGTCTTGGAAATGTTGATGGCAACATATATACAAGTGTGCTTAATACAATTGAATGATGAACTGTTATAAGATTTGTAAGAACCCCCCCAGTAAAATGATTAGTTTACATTAAAAATGTAAAATGGGTTTATCAATTATAGCCTCACTGATGACTTAAGCAATCCCAGCTGCATTTAATAACCTTCCTACTGATGGTGTCAAAGCAAACTATTGATTCCCAACATGCCACATGTTTTTTGTGTGCATATATAGATATTTAAGACACTATTGCCTGGAATATGTCTTCATATTTCCTGTTTTCCTATTTCCCTTAAAACATGCCAGCTTAGAGCACTTATCACAATACTTTCAGAGTGTGTGGCTGTCCGAAGGTCTATCCCACTCCTGGTGCCACACTGCATAGATATCAAGTGGCTATTCATGAATTCTGACTTGAATGAATTCTCGACATAATAATTTGAATAATTTCATGAAAACAAAAGCCATATCATGTCACTTGAGTGTTTAAATCTTTCTGATGGTTTCTTATTGCACCAAAATAGATCCTCCACTTCTTGAGAGAGCTTTTAAAGTTCCATTTCCCCTCTCACCACTCTGCCTCACGCATCCAAACTGAGACCACCTCAGTCCTGCAGTTCCTGGGACAAGCGGAGTTCTCTTCCAACACATGGCTTTGCCCCTGCCATTTCCTCCGTCTAGAACAGCGGTTCTCAACCTGTGGGTCGAGACCCCTTTAGGGGTCGAGTGACTCTTTCACAGGGGTCACCCGATTCATAGCAGTAGCAAAATTACAGTGATGAAGTAGCAACGAGAATAATGTTATGGTTGGGGGGTCAGCACCCCATGAGGAACTGTACGGAAGTGTCCCGGCCTGAGGAAGGTTGAGAACCACTGCTCTAGAACATGCCTCACCTCTCATTTCTCATAGTTGACTCCTGTTTATCTTTCACATCTTAGCTTGAATGTCATTTCCTCAGAGTCCCTCCTTGGCCACTCAATTTAAAAGACATTCTGTTCCCTAACTAGTATCCTGTTATCTTCTTTTATAGTATTTATCATTATCTATACTTTATTTGCTTATATATTTTTATGTCTTATGTATTCATTAGACTGTAACATCTACAAAAGAGGAATTATATGCATATTTTATTTATGACGATCAACCTAGACCCTAGAATATGATAAGTGCTCAGTAAATATGTCAAATAAATGGATCATAGAACATCATCATGCTATTGCTCTGCTGGCCGACTTTTGCCTGGCTACTTGATGTTATCAAAAACTTCAATAGCCTTTTTCTAAGTCATTGAAGCAATACGCAGGAACTTCAAAAATTCATGGAAAGATTCCATTATCTTTTAAATCCATTTGCCCAGGATCTTTTTGAAGGTACCTTATCTGCAAACTCATTGTACCAGGGCTTGCTAAGCTGTTCAGGCAAGTATCTGGGTGGATGTTACAGGTAAGGGCTGCCCAGAAATGTGAAGGTTTGTTGAGACCTTGATTCTCATCTAAGACAAAAGCAGGCTCGGGGAGCATGGCGTCATGAAAGTAGCACGAGTCTGCACGGCTCCACTTGAGTTCATGGCCTGCCTTCCTCATCTGGTAGTCGGGAGACTTTCTTCATACTCTTTGCTCTTTTTGAACTTGAATTTCTTACGTGTAAATGAGGATAATACCTACCTCACAGGGTTGTTGTGGAAATTAAGCAGATACAGAGTGCCTGGAAAAATTTCCAACATAACAAAGACGTTAAAAATCTTAGCGCTTGGGAACCCAGGATAGATGACTTCTTCAGGACCAGCGGTGAGAGGGGCGAGGCCTGGAGGGTGAAGGGAATGCGGGGTAGAAGGGGGGAACCAATTACAAGAATCTAAGTACAGCCTCCTTCCTGGGGAATGGATAGCAG
>NW_022103915.1:86075870-86097648 GCF_000313985.2 Echinops telfairi | reverse complement strand
GAATAATGAGGGTAACAAATGTACAGGTGTGCTTTATACAATTGATGTATGTATGGATTGTGATGAGTTGTATGAGCCCCCAATTAAAAAAAAAATCTTAGCGCTTGTTAGGATTCTTAGATATTGGGCCTCAAAATAATTTCTGAGCCATTTAGTTGGGTCAATACGCGATGTAACTTAGTCTGTGCCCGACGTTTGACTTGGAACACCCAGCACCCGGAGCGCTGGACTATTTTCATTTTTCTTCTTTTTTTTCCTTCTTTCCCATAAGTTTGTTTAAAGCGTTTTTCATGTCTTCATTCCGAAGGGTGTAGATGATGGGGTTCAGTAGGGGGGTGACCGCCGTGAAGAACACTGACACGACCTTGTCCTCGGGGAGGCTGGTGGCGGGGCGGGAATAGATGAAGATGCAATGTCCCAGGAACAAGGTGACGACTGTGAGGTGGGCTGCACAGGTGGAGAGGGCCTTCCGCCTGCCCCCGGATAGCTGCTGTCTTAGGCTCACCAGGATGACGGCATAAGACACCACAAGCACCACAAAACAGACCACGGAGATCAGCCCGCTGTTGGAGACGATGAGAATCTCAATGATATGGGTATCGGTGCAGGCCAATTTGATCACCTGCGGGACATCGCAGAAGAAATTGTCAATCTCATCGGGACCACAGTAGGGAAGCTTGATGGTGAGGGAAGTCAAGGCTATGGAGTGGATGGTCCCCCCTGACCAAAGGGCCACAGCCAACAGGACACATACCTTCCAGTTCATCACTGTCATGTACTGCAGGGGTTTGCAAATGGCCACATACCGGTCATAGGCCATGACGGTGAGAAGAAAGATCTCTGTGCAGGCAAAGAGGTGCAGGAAGAACATCTGGGTCACACAGCCACCGAAGGAGATGAGTTTCTCCTCTGACCAGGTGTCCACCAGCATCTTGGGGACAGTGACAGTGGAATGACAGACATCGATCAAGGAGAGGTTGCTGAGAAAGAAATACATGGGGGTGTGGAGCCGGTGGTCGTAGATGATAGTTATGACAATGAGGATATTCCCAATCAGTGTCAGGATGTAGAAAAGGAGGAATATGGCAAATACAGACACCTGCACCTTCTGATCCACAGATAAACCTCTAAGGTGAAAATGCGTCACTGAGGAAGTGTGATTGAGTAGGAGAGCCTCGTCCATCTTCTTTGTTGGACTAACCTGTCAAGAATGACAAGAAAACGACAAAACACTGGATACTTCACATCTCTATCAGTAATTATCTATATCTTAATTTCTTTTAAAATTTATTTTTATCTCTTGTTGTTAAGAATATACAAAGCAGAACATATACGGATTTGACAATTTCTGTAAGTGCAATTCAGTGACATTGATTACACTCTTCTGTTGTGGAACGATTCTCATCCTTTTTGAAACCGTTCCTCTCTATCAATCTAAGCTCACTGCCTCCTAAGTTTCCTATCTTAGGAAACAATTGTCAAGTTTCCTATCTTAGGAAACAGTTGTCAAGTTTCCTATCTTATTGCTGTTGTAAATATGCTCTCCAAACTCAGGCCAGCGAGTTGATCTTCAAACGAATAATGACCTTATCAGACAGCGTAGAACTATCCCACAGGGCTCCCAAGGCTGGGTGAAGCTGCGGGTCAAAGCCACCAATCACGCTGAAGAGAAAGATGAGTTAGCTGCTCCTGGAAAGATATACAGTCTTTACTAGACCCCACATAGAGAGGAGGAGCCCTGGAAGTGTAGGTGTAGTGGCTAGATGAGGCCTTCTATGCCTGTTAAGAATTACAGTCTCGGAGACCCACAGGGGCAGTCTATCCTGTCCTATACGGTCGCTTGAGTCAGAATCAATGGATGGCAGTGAACTATAGACAGGGTTGCTATAAACTGAAATAGATTTGATGGCATTGGGTTAGGTTGGGTTTTGTTTTGTTTTTAATATCAGAGGACAGACTAGATGGAGATGGGTGATCTTTATGGGACTAGATTGTTCATCTTTTTCCTATGGAGTAGCTGGTGGGTTGAAATCATTGACCTCTTGGTGTGCATCTCAGCACTTAACACCAGGCTCTTTTTGATTCCATATAGTAGTTTTTAAAAGAGCACAATGCTCACAGCGGACATTCTTAATTAAGCTAACTTGTTGCTTGAGACGTTTAAGATGTGAAAAGTTATTTTTGGTTTAAGATGTAAGGTTTAAAGGTTATCTTGGAACAATAGTTCCATTCTCCATGGCTCTAGAAAATCTGGATTCCACGATAATTTGAAATTCTGTCCATTTCTACCCCTTGATCAGAGTTCTTCTGTAGAATCTTCATGTGAAGGACTGATAGCAATCACCGCACAGTTCGTGTAGTCACTTGGCAAAGAAGGCAGTGGTTTATGGAGGCAATTGGCCACACATGTCATTTTGGTCCTCAGTTCCTGACTCTTCTTTCTGTGTTGTTCCAGGTAAACAGACATCACTGTTTGTACCTTGGAGGGCCACTTGCAATATACCATGAACTAAAGTACAATAGAAGCCATAAACCTGATCTTATGGCCACTTTAACTTCTTGGATATTTATAACCTTTTTCTCTATCTAGAATTTATTGTCAAACACCTCAGGCTTCTTTTAAAATTCTCCATTCAGCATCTTAAGTCATGCTAGATAGAAGGTATTAAGCACACATTTTTGAAATAATAGAATAGAGAATCTTGATTCACTAAGGGCTATAAACCAACCTCGAATAGTGAGAGCGGCGGGGGGAGAGAAAGAGAGAGCAAGAGCTAGAGTAGAGAGAAAGAGAATGGGAAGGAGAGAGAGGAGAGAGAAAAGAAGAGGAAGAGGAAGTAGAGGAGGAGGAGGAGAGAGAAAATAAGTGCCATTCCAATTTATTCTTTAAGGTAATAAGGTAGTTGTACTTAGACGTAGGTTATAGATATTTATGGGTGAAGAAATTGATGTCTCTCCTCACCCCAAATAAATAATTTGTTCAAAGTCACACAATTTGAACCTTGAACACAACTTTTAAGTTGTCCTATTGTCTGTATCAGCTCAAACAGCTTGAGATCCTGATGTCTTGAAAGTGTAATTTTCATAGCCTAGTTTTCAGAAGATAGAAACTTTTCTTGAAGCTTCCAGATAGCTGACAATATGGCTGTGAAGTTTTATGAGCAATATTTTCAGTTAACATTTCAATTAAACAAACTGAGATTTGAGTCTGGATTAATATTTAGAGCAATATCTTTGTTCTTTAGAGATTACGTTTACTATTGAAAATATTGTTAAAAGATTTGTTGGAAGATGTTGCTCAACTTATATACAAAGTATAATTTACATGTTTCTTTTGTCATTTGCTGAGTTCTAAAAGAATGGTAGGAGGTAGCAACACAGAAAGCTGAAGAATTAATCAAGAATGGAGCCGGCCATTCATTTTAAATTCAATAGGGGACATCTTACCTCCACAGGCAAAAGGGTTTGCTGGATCAGAACCAGGTCTGAAATAGTCATGTCTGTTTGTTATACCCAAATCCCAAACCAAGCCCGTTGTGGTCAAGTCGATTCTGCTGCCTAGAGACTCCGCAGGGCAGAGCAGCATCGCGTCACAGGGTTTGCAGGGCTGAAAGTCTTCACAGCAGTTGATGTCGCATCTTTCTTCTCTGGAGTGGATGGTAGGCTTGACCATTCGATTAGCGGCTGAGTGCCTAACCACTGTGCCACCAGGGCTTCTTTCCCTCATCACGGAATATATATTTAAAAATAAACATTTTCTCTTATTATTATTTTCATTTTGATGGAGTGACAAAAATATTTGGATACATAGAGGTATGTTCAACTGCAATGGAAATGTACTGTTACTTTATATAAGGATATAATGCGATAGACACCCGAGAAGTGTCTATGGCACAAATTTCAGAGACATACGGAAAACAAATAAGAAAAGAAAGATAATGTAAAGTATATACAACTCACCCTGGGTTTTTAAAAATTATCTCAGTACCTCCAAAGGCAACTGAATTGCCAGTCTTGTAGTTTCAATATCAAGAGTATTACATTCCAGCAGAAATCATAATTCACCTGAAGTTGGGCACATCAGTCATATTTACCTTGACTTTTTGCAAGGAAGGTGAGAGCCCACCAAATTCCCTTGGGTCTTGGCCACGGTCTTTGCTAACAAACAATCCACAGTAGATATATTTGGTGATTTTCCTGTTGAGAGAAACCACTTTAGAATTCTGCACAAATCACATCTTTATGCCTACGCTATTGCGATATTTCTCATATGTACAAGCATAAAACTTCGTAGTAAGACTTTTTTGTAAGTGGCTTCCCATCTAGTGACGATATAGTATAAGTGTGATCAGACGGTACTGAGTAGTGGATGGTATTAAAATCTTCCACTGACCACTTTTCCAGGGTGTGCTGCTTACCTGGAAACGTTGACCACAAGCTTATTCAGAAAACCACTGTTTCAGAAGCATCCTGCTTTCTTTGCAGTGCACTTTCTAGGTGCAAGTTTGGTGTTGCTAGTTTAAGCTGTATGATTGTACTTTCAAGAAAGGAAGGAAGGAGAATCTGTCGAGAAAGCAAGCATCCGGGATTGGAAGCTGCAGCACTGGTGTTGTTCCACCGGAATTTTATAGGATCCATGTCCTTGTGATCCTCGGCTCCATGCCATCAGCTCAACTAGCTAGCGGCAGTTAATTCCGGGGGGAGTAAAGTTAGACTTCACAAGTCACTAAGAGATATTAATGAGAATGCTGAATTTCAGCATCCAAATGATTAGGATGTGCTCATATAGGATCAAGTGACTATTTAATAATTGCCTACTATGTGCTACCTATGAGGTAAGGGACTTCCATGTTTTCTTGTTTAACCCACAGACATGGGAGAAAGGCAATGGAGTTGAGGTTTTTGTCTGCTCTCTGTCAGAGAAATGCATTGTCTGGGTGTAAATTCCAGCTTTCTCTATGAGTAAACTCGTGTGTTACTTAACCTCTCCCAGTCTCAGTTTCCTCGTCTGTAGCACACGCATAGTACTGATAAGCTTTTGTTTAGAGAGCTGTACAAATTATTTGATTGATTGTGAATTAAGTGAATGTTTACAGAGCAGATCATCATTTTATACTAAAAATGCTATCAAACTTCCTGATAGCTTATCCCACTTTCATAATTTTTTGTATATCATCTTCTGGTTGTAAATGATGGCTCACGTCACTCAAGTTAATACCTGTCTGCCCGCTAGCCTGTGACTTTCCCTCTACTCCTCCAAGTAAACATCAAATTCTTTCTGTCTTTCTTTCCTTCCCTCCTCTCCTTTTACCTTTTATTATGAATTAAAGGAAGGATTACAGAGTAGGTCATCAATTTTAGATTCAACAACTCATCAAGCTCCAAATTGTCTTTCCTTTTCCCGTCATTTCCAGAGCCCCTCTCTCCATCTTACTGGATATCGTTTCCCCGTCACTCAAATAACACTCACCTGTCCCCGAGCCTGCGCCTTGCCCTTCCCTCCCTGGGAACCACCTTTCACTGGGAAAACTTTTTTTTTTAAATAACAATTATCTCAGAGAACGTTTTCTCTGTTGTGACTGCCTCATTTCACTCAGCAGAATGTCTTCCAGGTTCATCCATGCTATGAGGTGTTTTACAGATTTATTGCTTTCTTCAGAGTTGCCTAGTGTGTGTATGTACCAACGTTTATTTAATGATTCTTCCACCATTGGGTATTTAAGTTGTGTCCATCTTCTTGTCCCTGTGAATAGTGTTGAGAGGAATATGTGTGTGCATTTGCTGTTTGCACAGATACCAAGTAGAAAGAATTCTCGGTCATATGGCATTACTAGTCCCAGTTTTCTGAGGCAGCACCATATCGCTTTCCACAGCACCTATGCAAAATAGTAGCACTTTCTGTGTTACTTATAATCATGTACTATATCTGTATTATACTGAATTCAAGATAATAAAATTAAAATACTAGCTATCAGCTAATTTTTGTGGTCTCATTATTGATGATTTTGGATCACAGCGAAAATTTAAAACATTTTGCTGGGTTTTCACCTTGCATGAGCTTGGGAATTACATCGAGAGAGAGAAGAATTTAAAGGAGGGGAAAATGAAACTGATGGAGAGTATACTTTGGGTTTTATTGATTTTATAGTGTTGTGGGATGGTTAAGGTATACAAAAGAATGGGTGTGGAATTAAATTCTCCATCTAACAATATATGGAAAGGAAGATTGTAAAAAAAGTATCAGAAATTACCTAAAATGTTTACTTCTGAGGAAATATAGTTTGATCTTCTTCTCACATGTTGAATTCATTATCCTTGATCAGTAGCCAGACATGGCTTTATTTAAAAACATGGAGCTTCTGACCTTACAGAACTACTTTACTGTCTAGCATAGATTATTGATCTGGGACAAATCACATTATTTATCACAGATATGCTACCTTTATTGGAATGACGGCTTTGGAAATTAGTGTACACATTGGGAATATATGAACTACTTTGGCTATTCTCTGTATTTTAGGCATTGCAAAATTTTATTATATTATTGATAATCTAAGGAGAGGACAGATAATGATGATCAGTTGCTTTTAGGGTTAATTACTGTCACTATAGTCATTAGTAAAACTCAACATTAATAAAATATTCTTAAATTTCTTAAAACAAAAAAATATTAAGCCAATAATAGAAATGAATTGAGATTGATTTAATACATGATTTTCAAATTAAGGTAACATTTCCACTCGAGACTCAAAAATGTTCCAAACAAGAGAATAAAAAAATAGATTCTTATTTCTAGTAATTACACAATACTCTGGAAACAGGGACACCACAATTTGTGGTCATACAGGATTCTATACAGCATTGTCTTGAAGAATAATTAAGGGAGAGTCTGACCTCTGGAGTTTCTGTTTGTTGAAACTGACTTCACAACAACATTTTTCTAAAAGAGCACAATGCTCAAAGCTAAACGATTACTGTTTGAGTTAAAAATGATTTCTAAGAAATCAGTTTTGTCAAGATCCAAGGCTCAAAGGGTCTCTCAGGCTGATAGAGTGGATGGGTTACCGCAGCCTCCAAGGACTCCATGAGTACGAAGAGTTCTGTCTCTCACTTCATGTCTGAGTGTCTGTGCTTCCCACCTGCCTCTCGGTGCTCTCTCTTCCACTGGGGCTAAGGGGAGCCTGCCACGCACATGTTCCACTCCGGGGTTCCCTGCTTGGCACTTTCTCAGTCTCCAAAGTGACGAATACTGATTTCCTCCACGGAGTAAAGGAAACTAGTTGTTTATACTTATACAGTGCTTATAAGTCAGTAAGTGCTTCACCTTACTGACTCCATTAAAATTTTTTTTTTAATCGATGCATACATCAATTGTGAGGTAGTTAGTTTATGGTGCCAACCTGGCAGAACACATGTGGGGTTAATTGAAGGGCGGAGAGATAAATGGCTCAGGGAACCTCGCCTTTCTAGTTCTTGGGTCTCTTGCTTTCTGATGGTTGGACCAGGGTGCAGTTGTCTTAGCCAGTTCCCTGCTTCAGCTGGCAAGGCTCACTTCCTGCAAGACATCCCCAAGGAGAAGCCACATGGACCTACCTCAATGCATCCTTGGGTGCTGGAGCAGCCGTGTGGAGACCCCTGCCAGTGCTGAGATGCTTACACATTCACTGACTTGGCTTTCCTCCTGTAGTCGGCATCATTGCATCTGTTTTGTGAGATGGAGGAGGACTTTGTGGATTGGTGTCGGACATATGGGTTAATGTTGGACTTGTGGGCTTGGGCAGCACTGGGTTGGGATGTTTTCTTGATGTGCACTTAACCTTTATATAAAACTCTCCCTTATACATTAATTTCTGTGGATTTGTTTTTCTAATGTACCCAGACTAACACAAATTGGGTAAAACACATTTGTACATTTGTTGCCCTCATCATTCTCAAAACATTTGCTCTCCACTTAAGCCCTTGGCATCAGCTCTTCATTCCCCCCCCCCCTTCGTGCTTCCCCCTCCCTCATGAACCCTTGATAATTTATAAATTATTATTTTGTCATATCTTACACTGTCCGGCATCTCCCTTCACACAATTTTCTGTTGTCCATCCCCCAGGGAGGAGGTCATATGTCGATCCATGTAATTGGTTTCCCCTTTCCACCCCACCCTCCATCCACCCTCCTGGTATTGCCACTCTTATCACTGGCTTACTGACTCCATTCTAAAAACAACTGATAAGCAGTCAATTGCCTAGAGTGTATGCAGTAATATTTGATGCTGTTGGGATAAAAAGGGTCATAAGATAAAAAGGTTCCTGTGTCTGAGGAATTTCCATTATAGTGAATTAAGATGACCTTTCTTCCCCAAATTTAATGAAATCCCTTGAAGAAAAATTTTGGGTGGTTCCATTACATGAATCAGTAGTGTGATGTGTTGTCCCATCCCATCCTTAACAACCTCCACACAAGAGGAAAGGGAAGTAACAGAACTTCCATACTCCTGGTGAGACCACCATTCTGTTCCCATCCCATCCCCAGCATAAATCAGATTCTAAGAGGAGGTGTGTTAGTCTGGGTACATTAGAGAAACAAATCCACAGAAACTCATATGTATAAGAGAGAATTTTATATCAAGGGTAAATGCACATCAAGAAAACATCCCAACCCAGTGCTCCCCAAGCCCACAAGTTCAACATTAACCCATTTGTCCGACACCTATGCACTAAGTCCTCCTCCATCTCACAAAACACACGCAATGATGCCGACTACAGGAGGAAAGCCAAGTCAGTGAACATGTAAGCATCTCAGCCCTGGCAGGGGTTTCCACATGGCTGCTCCAGCACTCAGGGATGCACTGGGGTAGGTCCATGCAGCTTCTTCTCAGGGATTTCTTGCAGGAAGTGAGCCTTGCAAGCTAAAGCAGGGAACTGGCTAAAGCAGCTGCAGTTTGGTTTGACCATCAGAAAGCAAGAGACCCGAGAACTAGAAAGGCGAGGCTCCCTGAGCCATTTAGCTCTCCACTCTTCAATTAACCCCCACATGTGCTTATTGGCCAGTTTGGCACATAAACTTTACTGATCTCAGGAGGCTACAATTAGATGCAATCATCTACTCACTGCTTCTCAAAAGAGACCAACCAGTGAAGTCTGACCAAGCCCCACATGTATGTTCATCTCGGTTTCACAACCTTTGAATCTTTAGTTCATCCCATTTGGACTCCATAATGCTTAGTATTGTCTGTAGTTAAGCTCTTATTAACCTTCTCTGATCCTGCAAAATCATGGCCCTCCTGGATCTTCTCATTTTTCAAACAAAATCCAGCTGTGATCTCAACTTCTTTTCTCCACGTTACATCTACGTTCCTGCCGTAGTCTAATACAGCGTTAACTTTCTCTTGAACTCATGTAGTAGCCTCTCCTCTGTATCTCTATTTTCACTCTTGTCTCCCTAAGGCCTGCTATTCAGAAGTCATATTTATTTTATAAGAGCACCCCCTTTTCTCCCTCAAACTCCCATTCCATAAAATAAAAGGCCTTTACCATGGTCTCTACAAAACTCTACATAATTTATCTGTTTTCCTTCAAACGTCACCTCTTCCTTCTATCTAGCTCACTGCACTGTAGCCTTGTGTCCTACGAGCATACCAAACATCCTCTCCTCACACGGCTTTTGCAACAGCGATTCCATTTGCCCAGAATGCTTTTCCAGCTTCTCACCTTCATCGGTCTTAAAACAAAATCAAATATCACCTTTTAGAGAGTATTTATTCAATTACTTTTCAAAAGAGAGTACTCTCTGAATTCCAACTCTACTGTCAACAACTTCAGGCCAAAGGCCACTAGAAATCAAGCTGTAGCCAAACAAAGTTGGGTTTCTTGAATTCTAGCAACGAGAGAGACTATCCATCATAGATAACATGTGCTATCTCAATAGGAGAATATTAAACACAAAACAAACCAGCTGCCATCAAGTTGATCCAGACTCGTGGCACCCACGTGTCAGATAGAACGTCCCATTGGGTTTTCGGAGGTAATCGTTGAGTTTGTCTCTAGATGGACCTGGCAGCATTTTGGTTAGCAGCCGGTATTATTAACTGTTTATATTATCCAGTGACTAGAAGGATATTAGAGAAGACTTAAAGGATTTGGACGAGGTGACAATGAGAAAGCTTTACGGAAGGAGGGCATTTCTTTGGAATCAGTGCTATCAGGAAGTGGGAGTAATTCTATAATTAGATATCTTGATACATTTCATTTAGAAGGTGGGACGAATGGAACAAATCTAAAATTCTAATTGGTGAAAAAGCACCAATCACTGATGTAGCCTGGGTAGGGTATTATTCGATTATTTTTGTGGTTTGGACATGTTCTTATTCTTTTTTGTTTCAGACATGATATTTTGAGTTGTGAGCAAGACTATAGCCAATTTGAATCAGCCATGTTTAAGTGTAATCAATTTTCCTGAGTGTTTCATATCTTTTATCATTGTACTCTCTAACTGCTTCCCAAGGGTTCAAACAGGAGTCTGGAATGTTAACTCCTCTTTGAATCCTGCTTTGAAACCTTCCTGATCATTGTCATAAGATAGATAAAGGGCAGACATCAAGATAAAGGATTATAGAATTCTTTTTATGTACTCACTATGTTTTATGGGTTTTGTGACCTGCCATGTATCCTAAGAATTATAACCCAACCTCTATGCATTATATAATTGAAATAGTTAGAAAAATTTGCTTTTAAATTGAAATGAGTTCAGCACCCCTTAAACAGCCTTTGTTGCTCTAGGAGGCTCTGTTCGTCTGGCTTCGTAATAAGTGGGGGTTCTATTTGCTCCATTTGGAGTGCTTATTGACAGGCTCATTTGCTCCAGGGCATGCGACCAATATGTTGGGGAACAAAATATTCGGGGTTTGTTTTCATCTTGTTCCATCGTAATAGAGAGTAACCTTTTCAGATATTAGAATTCTGAGAAATTATCTCTGATCAGCAGAAGACTACCATGGCCAACTACTAATGTTGTACTAACTCTGCCTTAGTGATCTTGGGTTATTATAATAGAAATACTACAAGTGAGTGGCTTTAGCAAACAAGCAAACAACAATTTATTTTCCTAGTCTAGGAGTCTAAGGGTCTGAATTTAGTATGCCAATGGGTTTCAGCTTCAACTTCCAGGCCCACTGGATAGGCACCTCTGCTCCCCTGACTTTGCGTAACCTCATTCTCCTACTTCATCTGAATGGCGAGTCCATGCCCTCAGCCAAAGCGGGGCCCCATTTTCCTGCCTTTTGGCCACGGCATCCCTGCCCCCTCCACTTTGGTAAGCTTTGGCCAAACTGAATGCTGGCCTTATACTTCAGAACTGACTCGGTGAGGCTGTGGCTGAGGTTTAGGAGGGTCTGATTCCACCCTTTGATACCCCAGAGGCGATGGCTCCACACTTTGAAAGAGAGGCAGCTCTGCCTCCAGGTCCCCTTCCAAAGGGTGCTGCTGATGGCTGAGCTTCTGCAGGGATGGTTTTTCTCTTTTCTTGGAAGAGAGCAGCGGTAGCTCCTTCTGCCTGTAGCATTCTAAGAGGCCGGCCATGTGCTCTCCTTTGGTGCTTTCTCTGTCCCCTTCAGACTAAGCTGATGAGTTTTTGACTGTGGTAGTTGATTATATCCCTCACTCACAAGCTTAATCTCTTTAGTAAAAGACTGTGTAGCCATGTCCTTGGTGAACATTTTAAGACATGTGTACAAGAAAATTTCCCAGATCTCTTAAGATAGTTTTCGTTTTGCACAGGTCACTTTGAAGCCCATCTCTTTCTTCCTGTGCTTTATGGTAAGTGTCTTGGAGAAACCACATAACTGCATTCAGTTATTTCTTAACATGTCCTCTGTTAATTATCCAGGTTTGTCACTGTGAAAGACTCATGTCAACTTGAATTGGTATCAATGTGTGGGAGTGAAGTGCAACCTGTCAATCAGGTAGCAGCCTGATGACGTCTCCTTGTGGGTGTCCTTTCAGTAAGGGGACGACTGGGACCTTCTCCTTTGCCCTTTGTTTTCATCTTTGCTGGGGCTCTGTGTCCGCCTCCAAGGGTATTCATGTGAGCCTTCTGTTGGCACCCAGCCTTGTTTCCACCAATCTTGAATCTACACAACTTTGCACCCACCGGCTTGTGATCTCCCTGCTTCTCACTTCACCTTTGGCACCATCAACCTGAAGCTACATGCCTCTGCAGAGGGCCCCGGCTAGCATCGGACCTATGGACTTGAATTGGACTGAGCTGGGGCTCTTTCTTGATGTAAACTTGCTTCGTCATAGCAAGTTCTTTCTTGTGCATAGATGAGTGTCACTGGTCTGTTTCTGTAGAAAACCCAGTCTAACAGTCACTCTCCAATTCTACCTTCTACCAGCCATTTCTTGTGTTGTGCTATAAATGGAAGGGAGAGACCACACAACCCCGTTAAGATATCGCGTTAAATGTCCTCTGTCAACATTTTACCTTCCGTCAAACCTTTGAACATAATTCAGGCAGCTTCTTTGCTACTGCATAACAAGCATTGCCCTTCTTCTATTATCCAACCACATGTTCATTACTTTCTTTTAAAGATGCACATATGAAGCTCAAATGTCCAACAACATTCTGTTGCTGGTGTCATGCGTATTCTTTAATATGATAGAAACATTCTCTATAGCGCTCCTCACTTCCCTTTGAGCCCCCACTAGACTTGCCCGTGACATTCACAGGTCTATCAGTTATCTCTTCAAGGCAATCTATTTTTTTTTACTATTAGTACCATAAACCCTTTCAAACGCTCATCGACCTAATTCCAAATGACTTCCAAATTTTGGGAACCTGTTGGAACAGCACCCCACATGAGATTGGGCATGAGCGAAACCTCAACACCTGAGTAATTTGCCTGAGGAAGTGGTCCGATTGCCATCCTACTCATGAATGTCACATTGTCTTCCTCCTCCCCGTCTGCACCTATGGTCTCACAGGGGAATTTCTTGTGATCATTTGAGGAAGAGAAAACGCATGTGTAGATTACAGATAGTTCCATGTGACACCCAGGCAGCAACTGCAAGTGGACAGTGGCAGCACCGCAGCCCCTTTCTGGGACCTCCCTAAATGACAACTGTGAAAGGAAGTCCTCCAAATGGGCAACACTTTGAGCTCTACCCTTGGTTCCTCACTTTGCTTAGAGGGAGAAATGGTCATATGTGTGATTGCATGTTTGATTCATGGGCTTGGGCCAATACTTTGGCTGGATGGTCAGGGACTTAGAAGGAACAAGACTGGAAAACTAGTGTTGAGGCTTTGGGAAGACATAGATGAATAGACCTCAATGAATAGGGCAAAGAAATGTAGGCCTTTGTATTTCACACAAATGCTCACCAGGTAATGACCTCAGTAGAGGACGATAGACTAAAGCATTCTGTGGAAATCAGCGATTCTTTCCTCTGCCACTCTTGTCATTTCCCCCACCGGCTCATGAATCAAGTGGTGGCAGGGCTGAACAACATGGTTGCATGAGCTCAACAACATGGACTTCCCCAAGACTGTGGGGTGCCACTGTGAAGTGCCCAATATGACAGCAGCAGAAACCAACACTGAGGCCCAGATATGGTACCATTTCTTGGGCAGATCAGCCAGCCATCTGGGGGTAGGTTGATTGCATTATATTGCTTCCTTCGTGGAAAGAGCAATGCTTTGTTCTTACTGGGACAGTCACTTACTCTTGATACAGATTTACCTCTCTGCACGCAATAGTTCTGCCCAAACTACCATAGCTGGGTTCACAGAATATCTTATCCATCGAACACAACAAATAAAGTGGAGCAATGGGCTTGTGCTCATGGAATTCAATACCCTTACCATGCTTCTCTTTATACCAAAGAAGCTGATTGGATAGAGCAGTGGAATGGCCTTCTAGGACATAATTATATCACTAGCTAGGTGGCATTAGTTTACAGGTTTAGGACCATGTACAGTCCAGGAGGCTGTATAGTCTCTAAACCAGTATCCCATATATGGTGTTGATTCTTCTGCTGTCACAGTTTATGGGTCCAGGAATCAAAGGGTGGAAATAAGAGTGGCACCACTATGTTCTCCCTTCTGACCCACTTGCAATTTTTTTTGCTTCTTGTGCCTACGATCTTATGCTTTGTGAGTCAAGAGGTCTTCATTCAAAAAGGGAAGAATGGTCTCATTTAGAGACACAACACTGATTCAATTGAGCTAGTAGTTAAGAATGCTACCCAGTCACTTTGGAAACTTCATGTCTCTGGATCAACAGACAAAGAGAGGAGTGACTATATTGATTGGTGTGATTGATAATGATTACCAAGGGAAAACAGGAGTGCTATTACACAATGAATGTAAAGAAGATTTCTGGAATACAGGAGACTCCTAAAGACAAATAAATGAGTGATTTGTAATGAAACTGAAAATAAAAGGCAATCATAATGAAAAAGAAAAGTATTTGACTTATATCAGAACAGACTTATGATGGAGTGGTTGAAAAGGAATTCCATTGCAAGTCGGATGCTAATGACATTGAGTATCTTTTAAAGTGCTCATTGGTGATATTTTTTTTAGTGGAATGTCTTTTCAAATTGTGTCCATTAATTTTTTTTTTGTTAAATTGTAGAGTTCGTTATATATTCTGTTTAGAGGACTCTTATCAGATATATAGTTCCCCAAATTCCTCCTCTCCCAATTTGTAGATTGTCTCTTCACTTTGCTGATAAAGTTCTTTAGTGAACATATGTTTTTAAATGAAATTCTATTGATCTTTTTTGTCTTTTGTTGTTTGTGTTTTTGGTGTCACAGCCAGTAATTCCATTATTAAAAACTATGCCCAAGAGTTTTATGATTTTCATTTGTATATTTAACTCATTGATCTATTTTTGGTTTGTTTTCTTATATGATACAAGATAAATGTCCAACTTCATTCTTTTGCAGGTGCGAATTCAGTTGTTCTGGCACCATTTATTTCAAAACTATTCTCTTCTGACTGAATGGACTTAGCAACTTTGTGGATCATAGCTCTACTCTGACACGCATGGACTTGCCATGATTCAGAATCAACTAGGGTGGCTACAATAAAATTAAATATAGAATTACCATATGATCCACCAATTTCACATCTAGATATATACACCACAGAATTAAAAACAGAAATGCAAAAAGACCCAGGTAGACCAATGCTCACTGCAGCACTGTTCATAATAGTTAAAAAAAAAAAAGGTGGAAGCTCCCTAAATATCCTTCAACAGGTGACTGGATTAATAGAACGTGATACATACATGTAATGGAATATTAGTGATCAAGAGAAATGAAACCCTGACCCATGCTACAACATGGAAAAACCTTAAAAACATTATGATGAGTAATGTATCAGTCAAAAAGGACACATACTGTGTGATCTTGCATATATAAAATATCTAGTATAAGAAAGTGCATAGAGAACAAAATTTATTAGAAGCTTATAGGGACAGATGTGAAGGAGGTGGGAAAAGGGCCTATCACATGAACCAACAATCCCACTGCTGGGTACATATGTAACAAAAATGAACGAAAGTGGTCATTCAAATAAATTCTTATAATATTCATCAAAACACCATTTATAATAACCCTAAATGGAAACCACCCAATGCCTATGGATGAGTGAATGGATAAGGAAAATATAGTGCAGCCCAGCTATACAATGAAATATTACTAATCATGAAAAGGAATGGCATACTGATATATGCTACAGTGTGGATAATTCTGGAAAATGTGCTAAATGAAATAAACCAGCCACATATTGTAAGATTTCATTTATATGAACTATCCAGGAGGGGTAAATACATAAAGTCAGAAGGTTGCCCAAGGCAGGGAGAAAGCAGCATGGAGAGTGACCACCTAATGTATACAAAATTTGCTGTCAAGGTGATGAAAATGTTTGGTAGTAGATAGAAGCAAGATTTGCATAGCACTGAGAATATAACTAAATTCTACAGGATTGTAGTTTAAAGTAGTTACTTGTTATAAAATGTTAAAAAAATAAAATAGTTACTTATGTGACTTTTACCTGACATAATCAAAGAAAACACAATAAATTATTTAAAACGGAGGAAATGAAGAGAAAATTGTAACAAATACACAAAGACAAAATGCCATCTTGTGGCATATAAAAAGCTTGATGATTATTTTCTTAAGAATTTAGTGATTCTGAGGAGAAAGCAATGGGACTGACTGTTCTGGAGGCATAGGGGAGAAGAGGTTGGGGAAAAGGAGCAGGGAGCCAACAAACATAGGGACAAGGGAACAACAAGAGATCTAAAATTGAGGGCGAGGAGGGCAAAGAATGCCTGGTGGGGTTCAATCAAGTGCAATGTAGTTGGAAGTATTCAGAGCCAAATGAAGGTCATACATGATAGTGGGACAGGAGGAAAGTAAAAGGAAATAGAGGAAAGAACTAGGAGTCAAAAGACATTTATAGAGCTATAAACATAGGTATGTACATGTGTAAATACTATATTGATACATAATGATAGAGATATAGGTCTATGTATATATATTTATAGGTTAAGTCTTAAGGTAGCAGACAGACATTGGGCCTCTACTCAAAAGTCCTCCTTCAATGCAAGAACACTTTTATCTAATAACCTGGTATTCTGTGTTGATCACTTTCTGGACATGATCGTCGAAGACAAAATGGGAGCATAAACTAATGTGGTGAAGAAAGCTGATGGTGCCCAGCTATTCAAAGATATCATGTCTGGAGTCTTTAAGGCTTAAAGTTAAAAAAGTAGCCATCTAGCAGGGAAGCAACAATACCCACATGGAAGAAGCACACAACCCATGTGATCACCAGGTGTGGATGGGATCAAGTATTAGGCATCAGAAGACCCAAAACAAACAACCATTTTGATGCAAATGAGGAGGGGTCAGAGTGGAGACCCAAAGTCCATTTGTAGACAATTGGATATCCCCTCACAGAAGGGTCATAAAGAAGAGCCAGCCAGGGTGCAGTATAGCACCGATGAAACATACAACTTTCCTCTAGTTCTTTAATGCTTCCTCCCTTCCACTCTCATGATCTCAGTTCAATCTCACAAATCTGGCTAGACCAGAGCATGTATACTGATACAGATAAGAGCTCTGGACACATAGAATCCAGGACCAATAATGAAAGTAGCGATACCATGAGGGTAAGGGGAAGGTTGGGGGAGGAGGAGAAAGGGGGAACTGATCGCAATGATCTATGTACACCCCACCCCACCCCAGGGGGATGAACAACAGAAACATGGGGGAAGGGAGACAGCAGATTGTGCAAAATATGAAAATACAAATAATTTATAAATTACAAGGGTTCACGAGGGTGGGGGAGTGAAGGAAAAAAAGAGGAGCTGATATCAAGGGCTCAAGGAGAAATAAAAGGTTTTGGAAATGATGATGGCAACATATGTACAAATGTGCTCAACACAATTGATGTATGGATTTTTATTAGGGGCTCAGACAACGCTTATCACAATCCATACATACATCAATTGTGCAAAGCACATTTGTACATTCATTGCCCTCATCATTCTCAAAACAGATGTATGGATTGTTATAAGAGCAGTAAGAGCCCCCAATAAAATTATTTATTAACAAAATAATAAAGAAAAAAGATTCAAGTGATTTAAAAATTCTTTCAAAGAAACAAGATCATCACAACATAGATACAAAGGTCTTAGAAATAAATAAACAAAAATGAATGAAAATCATTTTGGCAAAGTTTAGGAATAAAGTAGAAGAGAAAAACAAACTTTTACAAAAATTAAGATGAGGTGAAAGTAAGGGGCATAAAGACGGACTTGAGAAAAAAATAAAATGAAGAGAAAAACACAAAAGACTAAAAACATATAGAGAAAATGATTGGTATAAGATGGACATCTGACAACCTGTGCATATATTACTGATATCGCTAATATCATGATTCAAGAATTTAAAGAACTATTGAATCTACAAATTGAAAGTGTATGAATATGTTTGAAAAAATTTAATACATAAAGATAATGGACTTAGAGAAAATTCTTTAAAATCTAGGAACCCACACCAACAAACACAGGGAAGGAACAATATAAGGGGGCATACAGCTATGGATTTAGCTTCACACCCCTTTTAGCAGCATCTATGTCTGGAAAGCAATTTCAGCAATCTCTTCAGAGAAATAAATGAACATATTGTTATTCATGTAGAAAGGCAAGAGACAAATATTTAGCACTATGATTTCTCTTTTTAGATTTCTTGATACAATAATCACATATCCTACACTTTCATAGCTAAGTTACATTAAAAAATTTGTATATACATAATCACAATCAGTTCTAGTGTTCCCTCCCTCCTCTAGTATTCATTGTTTGTTCCACAATTTTTTTTACCCTTCCAATCGCTGTCCCCTATTAAACCATTACATCAATTATTGTCTCTATGTATCTACTACTTCTGTGCATCATGGTCTCAGAAACCTAGCAGAAATAGTAAAAACAAAACCAAAATGAAACAGAAGGAAGAAAACAACAACAATAATATAAAGATAAAAATAAAGAGTAAGAAAGAAAAAACCACCAATAATATTTAAAAAGCCAGTGAGCTCAAGGGCAGGAGGCATTTGGGGCAGGAGGAAGGTAAAAGGAAACAGAGGGAAGATCTAGGAAGCAAAGCCATGGATAGAGGTATAAGCATAGGTGTGTACATATATAAATACATCAATTCATAAAGATAAAAGTATTGGCATAAGTACATATATTTATATAGCAATACATTGAGGTAGTGGGCGGACTGCTCTGCTTAAGCCCTGCTTCAATGCAAGAACACTTTGTTCTAACAACCTGGCATTCTGTGGTACTCACCTTCCTGACACGATTGCTGAAGACAAAATAGGTGCACAAGCAAATGTGGTGAAGAAAGCAGATGGTGCCCGACTATAAAAAGATATAGCATCTGAGGTCTTAAAGGCTTGAAGTTAAACAAGTGGCCATCTAACAGAGAAGCAACAAGCCCATTAGGAAGAAGCACACCAGCCTGTGCGATCATGAGGTGTTGATGGGATTGGGTAACAGTCATCAGAAAACCTCAAAACAAACAAACAAACAAACAAACAAAAACATATTGTTGAGAACAATGGGGGTCTGGACAGAGCTCCCAAACCCATCTGTGGACAATGGGACATCCCCTCACAGAAGAGTCACAAGGAAGGGATGAGTCAACCAGGGTGTGCTATAGCATCAATGAAACACACAATATTTCTCTGGTTCCTTGAGGCTTCCCCCTGCCCCCTCCCCACTCTCATGACCCCAGTCCTGGCTTTCACTGCGGGTTAGACAGGAGCATGTACACAGGTACAGTTAAAAGGTCACAACACATGGAATCCAGGTCAGATAAACCCCCCAGGACAGAAATGGGAGTAGTGATGTCTGGAGGGTAAAGGAGGGGAGGAAGGGGGAACTGATGGCAATGATTGACACATAGCCCCCCTCCCCCAAGGGGGATGAACAACCGAAACTGTGGGGCAAGGGAGACAGTGGTCGGTGTTAGACATGAATATAAAAATAATTTATAATTTATCAAGGGGTCACAAGGATGGGAGGGGGCCTGGGAGGAGGGAAAAACAGGAGCTGATATCAAGGGCTCAAAAAGAAAGTAAATGTTTAGGAAATAATGATGGCAACATATGTAAAAATATACTTGATATAATTGATGGATGGATTGTTATAAGAGTTGTAAGAGCCTCCAACAACATGATATTTGCCCTCTAAATTAAAAAAAGCCAGCAAAGAAATTACTGTCATGGAACAAGCAAGAAATATATGAGCCTAGAGAAAATTCAGGTTGGGTCAAGAGGGCGTTCAACTGACCCGTTCATATTATACCTTGGTTAGATCCACCAAAATCAAATTTCCAATAATCTTTGTCTGTTACTATCGGGTCTGTGGCCAGAGTGGATCTGCCGGAAGCTTCATCTGACTACGTAGTCTGCAGACGGTTTTTGGGCTCCCATTGTCTTCCATAGACTTCTACAAGTTGGGTGTTCACAATTTAAGCTCTGATACTTTCCCCTTCATCGTATTTGGATTTTGATATCATCTTTGGATCACACAGGCTGGTGTGCTTCTTTGATGTGGGCCTAGTTGATGCTTCACTTAGATGACTGCTTGTTTGAATACAAGCCTTTAAGACACCACACACTATTCAAATTGATAGCTAAGCACCATCTGTTTTCTTCACCACACTTACCTGTAGCACCCTGAATCTTCAGTGATCTCTTCATAAAGCATTGAGCAGAGCCACGTTATAAGAATTAAGTGTTCTTGGATTGGGGCTAGAATCAAAGGGGACCCCAGAATCCATCTACTTGTCCATGGGCTATTAACAACTCTGGCTTACTTTGCAGTTGCATTATGACAAAAACAACTCCCCACAAGAACAACAACAACAACAACAACAACAAAAGCAAATAAACAAAAAGCAGAAAAGCAAAGCCAAAAAAACCGAAACAGAAAATAAAAACACTGTCAATCATACCCTTCGGGCCTAAGGCGATTGCATCGACCACATCAATAATTTTCCAGTGACATAGAATTTAAGATACTGTTGATACGAGGAGTTTATGTGAGTATAGTCCAATTGTGAGCTGCAATTCATGAGTTGCTGCTTTGTACAATTTGATTTCTTATTTGATTAAACTCTGTTTACATTTAGCCATGGGGTTGGTGTAGGGCAACTTTTCCCGTAACATTTCTTAAAAGGGCAGATCCTTGCCCATCAGATTAACACCTGTCATATTAATACAAGGGGAACATTGATATCTGGTAGTTCTGGGTCCCATTTCATTGGTCCCATGACCTCCATTTCTACAGTCTTGTGGTGGCCATTCTTTGCTTCCTTTCTTATCAGGGAATTTCAGTCCTAAGTTCAAGTGTACAGGTGGTTTTGAAGTAGGGCCCACTTCATTCAGTTGGGCTTCCATGTTGAGTCATTCTGGTGTGACTCTAAGGGATGCCATGTTCCCTGTAAGGCCAGCCTCTAAGGTCTTCATGGTGTGGTTCACCGAGGGTTGGGTAGAAACATATTCGAAGTGTCAACCCAGGCACATAGAACCAGACTTATTCTCACCTTAAGTCCCCTACAATTATTGTTTAGCATCCCTTCCTGATGTGAGGTTGCTCCTCCCCATTTACCCACCACACCCACCAACTGAATTATAAGTACCTCCTCTGAAATGTGGATGCTCCCCTCCCCTCGTCTTCACTCGATTTTCCAATAAGGTTCTCTTTTCATTCCTATGGAGGTCCTGTTGATTTGTAGCTGCCTTGTCTCAATGTTGTATAGCATCACGAGGATGGTCTTCTCTCTTTCCCTGCTTCGTGAAGGAGTGACCACAGTCAATGTGAGGTCACCTCTTTTGATGTGTTCTTATGAAGTGCACATAAGGGGGTTGATGTATATAGTTCATGATCAGTAGGCAGACTTTCTACCCATTTGTTTGGGAATTAGTTTCTAGGATTTGTTGAATTGGTGTTTTTCCTTATAGTAGTGGGCTCATACATTATTTGTCTCTTTGTGATTGACTGACTTCACTCAGCATAATGATTTCCAGGTCCATCCATGTGGTGTTTCATCACTGCTTTTTAAAGGATGCATAGTATTTCCTTGTGTGCATGTACCATAGTTTCTTTATCCATTCTTCCACTTTTGGTCATTTGGGCTGCTTCTAGTTTCCTGCTATAGTGAACTGTGCTGCTATAAACATGAGAGAGCATACCTCCACTC